>NC_135533.1:13043184-13346214 GCF_045843805.1 Urocitellus parryii | reverse complement strand
CTTTGCTGGCTCTTCGTTCTCAGCCTGTGTGTATCTTCTCCAGGAATTTTTTTTTTCTCTTTTCGTTCTTCACCGTTTCCTTGATCAATCTCTAGGGCCATTTTCTTTTATGATTATGAGTAGTTGCACAGTGTCTATGCAGATTAGACTTCCTGTCTAAACATCTTGAGGACTGGATATCTCCACTGGGATCATCCATGGGTCCCAAAGGACCTATTCTATCCTTTTGTCCCCAGATTCATCTCTCCTTAATTTTCTCTATCTTGGGATGTGGCATCACTCTTCTCTCCTTGTTAAGCCAGAAACTGTCAGGTTGTTCTAAAGGCTCTCTTCTTTCCTACCCTCCTCATCCATGCAGTGAACAAGTCACTCCTAATAAATTTTCCGCCCATCTCTCCAGGCTGATCCTAATACTGCTACTGTCCTTGGGTGCTGGACTCTCACAGCATTCTTGGTTTGGCTTCTTTATTCTCTAATCTCATCTTTTGTCAACGCCTTCTATTCAGAGAGCATTTTCTTAAATGCAACTCTAATTGTGGGTTTGTTTAAAACCCTTCCGTGGCTCTCCATGGTTTGCCAGTCAGAATAAGGTTCCATATCCTCACCACGGCACTTAAGGCCCCACAGGTCTGGCAGTGAGCCTGTCCCCTCCCCCATTTTGCAATCTTATTCTTTTTTTCTTTTTTTTTTTTTCAGAATTGAGGATTGAACCCAAGACCTTGTACATGCTAGACAAGTGCTGCCACTGAGCTAGTATACCCAGCCCTGCAATCTTATTCTTTTTCGTGCCTTCTCTCCATAACTGTATACTCTGCTCCAGCCACGATGGATTCCCAAACAGGTGAATCTGTTTTATGTTTTGAAAACTTTTCTTCACGATGCTCCCTTTGTCTGGAAGTCTTTCCCTTCTCTGCCCCACCCACAAGCTTGCCTGGCCAGTGCCTGCTGACCCTTTAGGAATCAGCTTACACCCCGTCCTCCTGGTCTTGCTCAGTGTTCTCTCATCTTTACTTCCATGGTAGAATTGCCTTCCCCCTCTTTTAGGCTTTGGTACACACCAAACACATTCCTTCCTACCAGCAGTGACATTTTGTTATATTTATTATTTTTTATCCCATGTTTCTCTCCATTCTTTGTGTGATACTGGGAATTGAGCCCAGGGATGCTCTACCACTGAGCCACATCCTCAGCCCTTTTTATTTTGTATTTTGAGGCAGGATCTTCCTAATCTGTGCATGGTCTCACTAAGTTGCTGAGAATGACTTCAGACTACCTCCCGAGTGGCTGATATTGCAGGCATGAGCCACTGAACCTGGCTTGTTTTTCTCCTTTAGACAATTTTTGAATTATTTTTATTGTCTTTTTTGTCCATGGAGTTTTATATAATGCATAGATGCGATTCATGGACCATAATAGATATTTAATAAATATTTGTTAAATGAATGATGTTCACCTCAGTGAATGCCCTAGATCTAGAACCCTCTCTTTAAAAGATCTGTACTTTATGGGGCTGGAGGAAATCACTATTAAACAGAACCCTATCATGAATTGTTTTGTAGTACATATGACAAACTTCAATTTGTTTTCTTTTTAAGGTTTGTAGTTTCTTAAAGCACTCATATTTCTGATTCATAAGAGGAGAATTTGAAGCATGGATTAGACCTCCTCATTTTGATCTTGCCCACTTTCTGTACTCCTTTGTCTTTCCCAGATTGGTTCTCCTATCCAGAACATTACTGGATAAAGGTAGGCTACCTCCATTTAAGTTCCTATCGTGGATTAAAGAATTTGCACTTCTTTCTGGGTCTTCTGTTGCACATCTGACCATTCTCTTGGGACTCATTTCCAGGTTTTCTAATACTTATCGTCAAGAACATTTTCAGGTTGTATCAGTGAATCCTCCTTCTTAATTGTTTATTTAGGGCAGCTTCCTCCTATTTCCTCTGATAGTGATTTTGGTGAGATAATGACTAGAAAATAGACTGGGCCTACTGTAATTGCCCCTTTTTGGTTCATACTTCCATCCACTTTTCCAAACTGCCAAGAGTCTCTTCCATTCTCTGGTGCATTCTAGGTGGTTGCTGCTGCTGTCCTTGGTCGTGATCATATGGAGCGCAGCATCTGATTGGTTTCCCTATTCTCTCATCTCATCTCTTGTCAATACTTCCTACTCAGAGTGATTTTTTTTTATTAACTGCAACTCTAATCATGTTATCATTTTGCTAAAAACCCTTCCATGGAGGCTGATTCATAGTTGGGATAGGAAGCG
Organism: Urocitellus parryii; assembly: GCF_045843805.1. Classification (NCBI taxonomy): domain Eukaryota; kingdom Metazoa; phylum Chordata; class Mammalia; order Rodentia; family Sciuridae; genus Urocitellus; species Urocitellus parryii. The sequence continues at coordinate 13,343,945 of NC_135533.1, read as the reverse complement.
GGAGCATGGGAGGAATAGATGAACTCTAGATAGGGCAGAGGAGTGGGAGGGGAAGGGAGAGGGCATGGGATTAGAAATGATGGTGAAATGTGATGATCATTATTATCCAAAGTACATGTATGAATACACGAATTGGTGTGAATATACTTTGTGTACAGAGACATGAAAAATTTTACTCTATATGTGCAATAAGAACTGTAATGCATTTTGCTGTCATATATAAATAAAAAATTTAAAAAATCCCTTCCATGGTTTATCAATCAGAATAAGGTCTGTAATTCTCACCATAGCCCCTTGGTTGGTAAACATTACTCACAAAGCATTCATTCCCTACAGGGACTTATGAAGACCACCAAGTTACAGTTTGACAATGGATATGAGAGACTCACCCCTCAATGTTTCACGAACAAGCAGATTATCTTTAGAAATGACAGTGACTATTTTCTAGGTGGGGCCCACAGTTAGTATTTTAAAGTCTTCTCCTTTAGCCATAAAATCTGCCAAGGGCATAGCCCATTTCCATCTAATTTGGATAAGTAATTATTTTGCTCTTATAAGGTAAATATAGATGCAACTGCATTGCTAGGTTCCCTAGACTAGACTGAAAGAATGATTAACATCAGGGAAATAATATCTATGACCATTATAGCTTCTTAATTAAGTCTATACTGAATTAAGCTGGATAATTTCTAGCACTTTCTACTCAAGAAAAAGTACTACAGGTCAAAATTAAGACTGCATTTCAAGTAAGCTTGTGTTTTGAGTAATTTTCAATTGTAAAAATTATTGATGAGTTATATAGCAATATGAGTGTTATCAAATGGTAGGAAACACTTACCCTGAAAAGACTTTCTGTCATTGTATATGTTTATTTTAAAGCCAATAGGGGGGTTGGGGCTGTAGCTCAGTGGTAAAGCGCTTGCCTCACATGTGTGAGGCACTGGGTTCAATCCTCAGCACCACATAAAAATAAATAAAGATATCGTATGTTCATTTACAACTTAAAAAATAAAAAATAAAACCAATAGGAACCCAGAGGCTTATTTCAAACTGAAAGTGGCATTTCATCTCTTTGGGTCAGCAGAGTGGTTAACATTTCAAAGGAGGACATTTATGCTCCTATGCCAGTGGCATGCCTGTATCAACTTTTATTACACATATCCATAGTGGTGTGGTGGCTGGCTGTGTGCTTGTAGATCAATAAGTTGCTAAAAAGGGAGATGCATCAGAGACCCTAATGGCTTCTTCACAGAAGACAGATTGTCTCCAGGTAGTGAAGTGCATTTAGGGATAACAACAATGATATTCCAGTATCTAGATCCTTATTACTTAGAGGAAAGAAGTAGACTCTCCCAAGGTGATGAGTCCTATAAGAAACAATTTAACATGTTAAATATATTCTCCAGGAGTCTTATATCCACTGTTATAGCTGGAAAAGTTTAGCTGAGGAAGAGAAAGACAGGATCTGTTCCCTTGGCTTCAAACATTACTGGATTGTAGTTATTCTTTGTTGTTCTATTAGTTAAATAACATATTATCTGAAGACTGATTGTTAAAAGACTTGGGTGGGCTTGGGTCCAGCATCATGAAGAACATGAAAAGGTAAAGGACTCGACAACAAAGTGATGTGGATGGAGTTCAAGGGCGATGGAAACTTATAGAAGATAGTGCAAAATGCGTTGGCTAAAATTCTTGACTTGAAGACTGAGGATACATAGAATCTACCTGTGCCCAGGTGAGGTTCTATATTGTATGAGAGATGATGGTGGCTTTTTCCAGTGAAGTAACCATTTCTACTCTGGTGTTTCTCCTTCATGATGCATGCATCAAGTGAATAGGATATATATTCACTTGTTCAACAAATATTTGGTGAATCCTTTACATGCCAGGGTTTCTACTAGGAGTTTAGACTACAGTAGAGCACCAAGTAGGCTAAACCCTCTCTGCTTGGAGCTTATATTCCAATGAGAGAAAATAGATGGGATCACCCAGAAGTAAATAAAATATGTAATGCCTTAGGTAGAGAATAGCTAAGCATAAAAATGATGAGGATGGTGGAGTAGATGGGGTAGAGCAAATCGAGGGGGCTTGAAGAAGCAAACAATGTCAGAGAAATAAAGAACCACCTTACACAGGTTGAGGGTCACTGGAGGAGTGAGAGGGGAAGCACTTGTTGGATTTTGAGAGGAGGAGCCATATGATTAGATTTATGGTTAAAAGGGTCACTTGGTGTGCTGAGTTGATAGGTAGATTACAGTGTAGCATGTTGAGGAGTAAGGAGACCAGCCACCCTAGATGTTGGCTAGATTTAGAATGATGGAAGGAGAGATTGGATTCTGTATCTATTTTGTATGAAAAGCTGTGAGGGTTGACTGGGAGATCAGAGGCAGGGCAGGTGAGGAAAAGAAGAATCAAAAGATAGTCCCAAGGTTTTCAAACACGAGGAACTGGTAGGCAGAATTGTTATTAACTATGATGGATAGGACTGGAGGAGGATCTTGTTTTGGGAATTTACCCTTTTGAACATGCTACTTTGAGAGACTTTTAAATGCTCAAGTGGAGATGCCAACACTCATTCAGATTTATAGGCCTGATTCAGGAGTGAAGTCTCACTGGGGTTGCAAACAGAGTAGTCATGAGCTCATAGTATCTTGTTCCAAGACTGGATAAGATCACCCAGAAAGGGAGTAACAGAGAGGAGAAGATGTTTAGGGATTAAGCCCTGGGGCACACTGGCTTTATAGAATTCAAGGAGATAAGGAGGATTCAGCAAAAGAGACTGAGAGGAACAGCCAGTGAGGGAAGAGGGTGCTGTTTTAGGATCCACGTGAAGGAAGTGCCCTAGAGAGGAGGAGGTCAACGATGTGGAATGCTGGGGCAAGTGAGAGGAGAGTGGAGACTTGAACTTTGGATTTCATGACATGGAGGCCATTGATTTCAGTGTTTGGGGCCCAAACTTGACCATGGTGAGTTCCAGAGTAAATGGGAGGAGGAAAAGAATTAGAAACAATGACTGTAAACAAGTTTTAAAGAGAGTTTTGGTGTAAAGAAAGGAATGGTAGCTGGGCTGAGAAAGTTAGGTGGAGAGAGAATTAAAATGTTTTTCTTTCTAGATTAGAGAAATAAAAGCATATTTGTAGGTCAAAACTGAGCCCCTCCCCCCCAAAAAAAAGAGGGGAGAATTTTTGGAGCAACTGCTGGAAAGTTTGAAGAAGGAAAGAAGGTAGGAAAAAAAAAAAGAAAGAAATGGTCCAGGAAGGAGCACATTTTAGGAGAGTCAGGGAGGAAAAGTCTGAGATTGTCTTTCTTGATGAAAGTTGCATTTATCTTCTGCTATGAGCTGGTGGGATAGTTTGAGCAAAGAGCATTAGTTTTTTTAGTAGAGAGTTTCCATTGATGATGATGATGTAGTATTTAGTGGGAGTCCTCTGAAGAAAGCAGGATTCAAGAGTTAACCGTACTATGTTCTATTTTTGCTTTCTGCTTTATAAATTGGAATTCTGGTCAGTGTAGCCCAGCTGTTCTAAGCACCAAACAGCTGGATTGGACATTATGAGTCATTCTGCTGGCATGTGACGTGCTATGGCTTGATGTGTGGTGCTCTGAAAAGTTTTTTAAATGTTTCATTTTTCAAAAGATAGGACAGTTCATCCTCAAACCTCTTCTACTGGCTGCAGCCTCCTATAGGGATTCTTGAGCCAACAGTTTCTGTAGTTTTTCATTTAATAGCACCATTCTAATTAGAATTTTAGGGTACTGTGGCTCTGATGACATTCAGGTCTTTTTTTTTGAGATAAAGCTGCTTTATTTTCAGGCTGAATAGACACATTCTTGCCTTGTCATCCTAAAAATGCTGTGCTGTGCCTGCATTTCAGAGGCTCTGATTAAATGGCTGAAGACCTGTGGTGGTACAGAATTAGTCTTCTTTGTCTATTATACTGTAAGTTTCTCTGGAAAACAAAGCCCAAGAATTTCTGGTAAGCTCTCAGCAACAAATATTTTCTACAATGAATGCAGGAATTAAAGGCACAAACACTCCTTTTTTTTTTTTTTGGAAAAAACATAAAGTCTGGCAATTGTGCAAAAAATATGGACCATATTTATAGGCAATCTTTTTGCAGTTTTTAAAGAAAAGGTGTAGATGTCATTCATCTCTTTTATTTCGTCTCTGAGGATTATAAGGGCTCAAAAATTCTAAGAAACATTGTAAGTTCTAAAGACAGAGTAATAGGTTCTTGTTAGAAGAGCATGGAGATATCATTTCACCTTTGCCTCCTAATCAGAAATATAGGTGTGGGGGGAACTAGTCCTAATTTGGAAACCTCATGAGAAAAGTCATTTACTCTTACTTGCAATTGTTCCTAACTTTTGACCTTTTCCTTTACCTTTCTAGTTTGTGTCTAAAAATATGTTTGATTCTATCTGTCAGCATATATGTTCTGAAATTCCATAAAATGTCTTTTTGGGTGGGGGTTGTGACCAACTTTAGTTTTTTCACCCCTTGGAAACATTTTAACTTGTGGTTTTTCCTTGTCATTATTGCGGCTTCTTTTTTTTTTCTACAATCACCACAGATAATAGGCCTATTTCATAGAGTGCTTTCTTCTCTAGTCTTCTGTCACCTGCTTGCTCTCTCTGTCAGAATCTGCTTATTTTCTCAATCATGTCCCTCCATTAGTACTTTTTTTAACATCTTACCAATAGGTATGGCATGTGGAGGAAGTTGATTATTCCCATTTTACATATGGAGGACCCAAGAGTCTAAAAAGTTGGTCAGTCATTTGGCTGGTAAAGGGTGGAACCAGATCAGGACTGGTGCCTCTTCCATATTCCTTTTGGGGCATATTCATTTGGGGAGTTCCTTTGAAAGGGATTGTGTGACCTCAGCCTCTTCCTCTTTCTCTTTTGCTTGCTGGCCATGGGGTAGCACTTTGCTCTGCCATTGCTATCTGACACTCCCATCAGAGGATCAAAGTAAAGGGTCTGCCTGATCCTGGACTGGAATCTCCAAAATTGTGAGCCAAAATAAACCCTTTCTCTATAAGCTAATAATCTCAGGAATTTCGTTATAGTATTGGAAAGCTAACTAATACACCTGTCTTTTGTTATTGTTTCCATAGGAGTGACTAGGTGTGTGAGGGGAAGTGTAAGTGCTGATGACAGTCCAGCACAACCAATCTATGTCTTCACTGGTACTGATGGCCTTAGACGTGGTGTCTGGAGGGGAAGATACAACATGATTAGCTTCTTGGCCAGATTCTTTCTCTTGCTTATTGTAATTGGCATTTCCACCAATTTGAGGGAAAAATAGTTTGACAGAGTAGTATTCCAGTATAAATATTCTGCTGCATTATACTTTAAATTATATTGAGGTCAAATGATTGTCCATTGAACAGACAGTGGCTGTCTGTTGTACTAAACCTATTTCCTTTTCTTTGTGGGTAAACAGCCAGCCTGTTTTCTCTAGCAGCATCTGTACTTAGCCATGACCATGTGACTGGCCAATGATATGTGAGTATAAGTGGTATATTCCACCTGCATGTCTGTCTCATAAAATCCTCTGTGTGATCTAGTTTCTTCTTAATACTAATACTCTGAGTGACATTGGAAGGCAAGGATTTAAGATGGTAAAGCTTTGGGAAGCCTGAGTCTGAATGAAAGAAACTGTGACCTCCTATCTTGTTGTTATTGTGGTACAGAGGATTGAACCAAAATGGACTTTAGTGGGCAATAAATAAACTTCTTAGTTAAGCCAGTGAGATTTTAGAGTCTGTTTCAGTAACTAGTATATTATTATTTATTCATGTGTATAATAACCTAATCATCCCTTTTCCACTCCAGTATAGAAACCTATATTGCAAGCTGCCCTTAAGACAACATATATATTCTCTACAGATTAACACAATAAACACTAGATCCTTTTTCCAATGGCAACTTTGTAATTTTTTTGTTTATATATGTTTTCATCTATGTGCATTTATAACAAGATTTAAAGAAATGAAAGATCAGTTAAGTATTTTTCCCTCTAAATTTTAAAGTATTATCAAAGATTGCTTAACCTAATCCTGGTTATTATTTCAAGATTGAAGAGGCTCAACCTACCTTGAGACTTTGTGGCTAGTAGAGCTCTATGGATACTGTCCATGGTCATGAAAGTGTTAATATTTTTAATTTTTAATTTTGATTTGTTACATATGACAGCAGAATGCATTACAATTCATAGTACACATATAGAGAACAATTTTTCATGTCTCTGGTTGTACACAAAGTAGAGACACCCCATTTGCGTCTTCATACATGTACTTAGGGTAATGATGTCCATCTCATTCCACTGTCTTTCCTACCCTCATTCCTCCTCCCCTTCCCGCCCTTCCCTCCCTCCCCTTTGCATATCTAGAGTCCATCTAATCCTTCCATGCTCCCCTCCCCAACTCTACTATGAATCAGCCATCTTATATCAGAGAAAATATTTGGCATTTGTTTTTTTGGGATTAGCTAACTTCACTTAGCATTATATTCTCCAACTCCATCCACTTACCTGCAAATGCCATGATTTTATCCTCTTTTAATGCTGAATAATATTCCATTGTGTATATAAGCCATATTTCTTTATCCATTAATCTACTGAAGGGCATCTAGGTTGGTTCCACAGTTTAGCTATTTTTTTGTGAATTGTGCTATAAACATTGATGTGGCTGTGTCCCTGTAGAATGCTGTTTGTAAGACCTTTGGGGATAGCTGGGTCAAATGGTGGTTCCATGCCCAGTTTTCTAAGGAATCTCCATACTGCTTTCCATCTTTGCAGTCCTACAAGCAATGTACAAGTGTGCCTTTTCTCCCACATCCTCACCAACAGTCATTGTTGCTTATATTCTTAAAAGCTGCCATTATGACTGGAGTGAGGCAGTAATTCCAATCAAAATCCCAATGACATTCTTCATAGAAATAGAAAAAGCAGTCATGAAATTCACCTGGAAAAATTAGAGACCCAGAATAGCTAAAGCAATACTTAGCAAGAAGAGTGAAGCAGGTGGCATCACTATAGCAGACCTTAAACTATACTACAGAGTGATGGTAACAAAAACATCATGGTATTGGCCCTGAAATAGACTTGTAGACCAATGGTACAAAATAGAGGACACAGAGACTAACCCACACAATTACAGTTATTTTATATTAGACAAAGTTGCCAAAAACGTGCATTGGAGAAAAGATAGCCTCTTTAACAAATGGTGCTGGGAAAACTGGAAATCCATATGCAACAAAATGAAATTAGACCCTTATCTCTCACCATGCACAAAATTCAACTCAAAGTGGATCAAGGACCTAGGAGTTAAATAAACCAGAGACCCTGCACCTATCAGAAGAAAAAGTAGGCCCAAATCTCCATCATGTGGGATTAGGCCCTGACTTCCTTAATAAGACTCCTATAGTGCAAAAATTAAAATAAAGAATCAATAAATGGGATGTATTCAAACTAAAAATCTTCCTTTCAGCAAAAGAAACAATCAGTGAGGTGGACAGAGAGCCTACAATTTGGGAACAAATTTTTACCACATGCACATCAGATAGAGCACTAATCATGAGGATATATAAAGAACTCAAAAATGTGAACACCAAAAAAACCAAGTAACCCAATCAATAAAGGAACTGAACAAACACTTCTCAGAAGAAGATATACAATCAACCAACAAATATATGAAAAAAATGTTCAATACCTCTAGCAATTAGAGAAATGCAAATCAAAACTGCTCTAAGATTTCATCTCACTCTAGTTAGAATGGCAGCTATTAAAAATACAAACAACAATAAGTGTTAACATTTTATTGTTAGCTTTATTATACTGTCTTCCAACCCTTATCACCCTTGGCATGTATGAAACTTCTATTGATAGGACGTATCCATAGGTTGGTTATTTTTTCTTAAATAACTGTTCATTTCTTTCATCCGAGCTTGCCAAAGTTTTCTATTCATGTTTCCAAAAGAGCAGCATGCTACAAGTTTTCTTACCAGCAGTGTGAATTCTTATGACTTTTTCCTGTCAGAAAACTTCCTCCAGTTTATTACCTTTTTTACCACTTACTTATACTCACTTAGAGTCTGTGCCACTTGAAACTTTGATTTGGAACATTTCTCCAATATTGGTAGGAAAATGTTCTTGGAATCCTAATCACTCACACCAGATTAAACACAGAAGTACTCTCTGAAAGGGCTTAGAGTTTTAAATCCAAGGTTTATCAGGCTTGTAAGAACATAATTTTTAGAAAGTATTTTTTTTTTAGTTCTGTAAATGATGTCATTGGTGTTTTGATGGAAATTGCATTGAATGTGTGAATCTCTTTGTATAGTATGGAAACTTTAATAATATTCATTTTTCTGATCTATGAACATGAAGGTCTTTCCATTTTTGTGTGACTTCTCCAATTTCTTTCATAAATATTTTGTAATTTTCATTTTTAGAGGTCTTTCACTTCCTTGGCTCAAAGTAATTCCTAGGTATTTTATTTTTTCAAAGTTCTCATGGAAGCACAAAGATTCTCAGTAGCCAAAGCAATCTTGAACAGAAAGAACAAATTGAAAACATCACAATTCTTGGTCTCAAGACATACTACAGAATCATAGTAATCAAAACAGTATGGCATTGTCATAAAAATAGACACATAGACAAATGAACTAAAACAGAGAGCTCAGATATAAACCCACAAATCTACAGCCAACTGATTCTTGACCAAGGCACCAGAAACATACATTAGAGAAATAATGTATAAATGTATTAATAAATGGTGATAGAAAAACTGGATATCCATATGCAGAAGATTGACACTTGACCCCTATCTTTCACCCTCTACAAAAATTAATCAAAATGGATCAAAGATCAAAATATAAGCCCTGAAACTATTAGAAGAAAACAGATAGAACCTAACACAAAAGTCAATAAGTGGGATCATGCCAAGCTCAAAAGCCTCTGCACAGTAAAGGAAATGACAGAGTGAAGAGACAACCTATAGAACTGGAGAAAATGTTTGCCAACTAACAAAGGAACTAAAAAACTCAAAACAAGTAACCTAACTAGAAAATGGGCAAATTATCTGATAGACACTTCACAAAAGAAGAAATATAACAAATATATGAAAAAAATTCAATATTATTATCAAAATTACAAATGAGATGCTGTCTCACCCTAGTTAGAATGACTTATAAAAAATGCTAGGGAAAATATGGAGAAAAATGAACTCTCACACACTAGTGGTGGGAATGTAAATTACTACAGTCATTATGGAAAACAGTATAGAGGCTCTTAAAAAAACTAAAAATATGGATCTACCATATGATCCAGAAGTCCCACTCCTGGGTATATTTCCCAAAGAAATTAAATCAGCATACCAAAAAGATAACCTGCTTTTCCATGTTTTTTTTTTTGTGGCACTATGAACAATAGCTAAAACTTAGAATCAACCTAGAATAAAGAGCACGTGGTAAATATACATAAAGAAATAATACCCAGTCATAAAGAAGAATGAAATCCTGTCATTTTTAGCAAAATGATGCAACTGGGGACATTATGTTAAATGATAAAAGCTAGACAAAGAAAGACAGGTGCCATACATTCTCTTTTATATTTGGAAGCTAAAAAACAGTCAACCTGAATATAGAATAGTGATTAGTGGAGGTTGAAATATGGGGGCAGGGTAGATAAAAGGGAATTGGGTTTGATCAGTATGTGCTGTATGCAGGTGTTCAATATCACTCTGAGCATCATTAATATGTACAATTGATACATGTTAATAAAAATGAAGATGTTAAAATATTTTCAGCATCACTGCATTTTAAAACATTTATGTATAAAGTGGTTGGTCTAGGATACTGTTTTCAATATCATCTTGTAGAGTATGAGTAATTAAGAATGTAAACACTGGAGTTACTGCTTTCAAACTTCAGCATCACTGTTTACTCTCTGTGTAACTTTGAGCAAATTACTTAGATGCCTCAGTTTCTCTATCTGTAAAACACAAATTGTATTTGTACTCTACCTTATATTTGTTGTGATAGTTGAGTGAATTAGTACAGTCACTGGTACATGGTAAGTATAGGCTGATACTATCACAATCTTTAAAATTCACAAGAAAATAGAATGGAGAGAACAGAACAGTTTATATATAGGTCTCTGTATTAGATAGTTGCCAAAATGTTTTCTGTTGCTAGCAGTGTCTTGTGGGTAAGCATGAAAGTGTCCAATTGTAATTTCTTTCTTATTTTTCCTCCTTTTCCTCCTCTTCCTCTTTCTTCATCCTCCTCCTCCTTCTCCACCCCCACCCCTCTATTTTTTGATCCTGGTACATGCTAGGCTCTACCACTGACCTATGTCCACATCCCTAGTTGTAACAGCTTTTGGGATTTGGGACTTCACCTTTTAGATGAAGTTTGTTTTTTGAATAATCTGTCTTAGGCCTGTCTTGGCTAACTTTATTTACAAAAATAAAATGAAAATAAAAATAAACAAAAAATATCTTCCCCCCTCCCCCAAGTAAAACTCATGTGACTTTGCTAAGCCAGTTGGAGCATCCATCATCATCACCCATGGCAGAACTGCATCTAGGGACAGCTGTGAAGTTCGTCTTTGGAGATCCCATCCTCTTGTACCAGAATCTTTTCTTCTCTTGATATAATCACTGTCTTGTGAATTGGAACTCTTTTCTGTCTTCCTTCCAAACACAGTCCTTCATCTCTAAAAAGAATCTGAGCAGATCCTTTACTTTCAATTATAAATAACCAATGAGGCTCAACACCTGTCCCTTCCCGGGAGTTCTTGCTTCAGATATGGAGATTAAGATTTAAGGTAAAGTAATACATTTATGATGTGAATGTTAAACTATTAGGTTGGATGAGTATTTTGTGGCCACACATTTCTTTCTAATATTATAAATAGGTACCTTTTTTACTTTCTTACATGACTGGCTCTGATTAAGGGTTTACACATTAATTAGTTCTGAATTGAATTGTCAATTTGCTAAATGGACTTTAAATGTAGCTAGCAATTTATTGTTATAGAACTTAGACTGAGTTCTCTCAAAGAGGGATGCAGATTAGAATAAAGCGCCATACCTAGTAATGTTCTGATCTCTTGATTGAACACAGGGGCTTGAGTTGTACCATTGTAGAACTTTAGTAAATCACAGTTCCATATGTATCTACTGAGTTAATGTGTTATGGTCCTTAATCACAGGTTTGGTGACATTTAATTGAAAGATCACTGTGCTGGGTTGAGTCAAAGCATTGACTCCTACTCCCAGATCTGCTTTGGAACTTCTGTCTGTAAGATAGAAATGGTATCTTTTAATTTGGGCTGCAATCAAAATCACCTAGGCAGCTTAAGGATATACAGATTCGCAGACCTCCATATTACTTTTTTTTTTTTTTTTTGTACCAGGGATTGAACTCAGGGGCACTTGACCACTGAGCCACATCCCAATCCCTATTTTGTATTTTATTTAAAGACAGGGTCTCACTGAGTTCTTAGTGCCTTGTTTTTGCTAAGGCTAGCTTTGAACTCATGATCCTCCTGTCTCAGCCTCCTGAGTTGCTGGGATTACAGGTGTGCACCACTTCAACTGGCTCTATTTTACTTCTTTAAGAGAAAATAACTTAATTAGTGCATTTTAATTAAACAGAATATTAGGGTTCATTGTGGCATATTTGTATGTGCAAATAATATACTTTGATCATATGCTCTGCCTTCATTACCATTCCTTTATCTTTTCTCTAACTCCCTCTTATTCCCTTCTTCTCTGATAGTCTCCGTGTTACTTTTTTTTTAACATTTATTTTTTGGTTGTAGGTGTACACAATACATTTATTTTATTTTTTATTTTTATGTGGTGCAAGGATTGAACCCAGTGCCTCATGCATGCTAGATGAGCACTCTACCTCTGAGCCACAACCCCAGCCAGCCCTCCCTGTTACTTTTATAGGGTCCCTGGTCCCCCATAGATCCCACATATGAGAGAAAGCTCATAATACTTGTCTTCTTGAGTCTGAATTATTTTACTTAACTCTGGTTCCACCCATTTTTATTCAAATGGCATGATTCTGTTCTTCTTTGTGGCTGAATATACTCTACTATGCATATACACCACACTTCCTTTATCCATTTACCCATTAATGAGTGTCTAGACTGACTTCATAACTTGGCTGTTGTGAAGTGTGCCACAATAAACATGGCTATGCAGGTATCTCTATAGTGTGCTGAATTTAATTCCTTTAGGATATACCCATATGGTAGTTCTTTTTTATTTCATTTTTTTGGAGGAACTTTCATACTGATTTTCTTAGTGGCTGTACTAATTTACATTTCCACCAACAGTGTTTAAAGCTTCATTTCCCCCCCTTCATCATTGCCAGCATTTACTGTTCAAAAAAATCAGCTTTTCTAATTCAGTGTACAAGTAAGCTGTCACTGTGACAAAATATTTGAGATAAACCACTCTTAAGAAGGGAAGGTTTACTTTGGCCCATGGTTTCAGAGGTTTCAGCTCATGGATGGTTGGTTGGCCACGCTGCTTCTGTGCCTGTGGGGAAGTAGCACATCACCATGGAGTACGTAGTGAAGGAAGTGACTCATTCATGATGGCTGGGAAGCAAAGGGAGATACAGGACGGGGCCAGGGTCTAAATATTCCTTCTAAGTACACAACCCCGACCTAACTTCCCTCCACCAGGTCCTACCCTTCAAGTTCTACCATCTCCCAGGAGCACCACAGTCTAGGGACAAACTCTCAAATACATGGGCCTTTGGGGGACATTCAGTATTCAAACTATAGCATTTAGGGCTTAATGAAGTCAGAAGTTCTATAAAAGGCCAGATTGGGAATTACTGGATAGATCCATATTTAAGTTCCTTTGGGACTTTTCATTGAGTGGTCATTTTTTCCCTACAAGTTCTCATTCTGTGCTCTGTATAAGCACAAACACTGTCACGTTTTACTTCTCCTTGGGAAGTATGAGAGATGCTAGCATTTTCTATAACCAGCTTGGCAGAGAGAGCAGAATGGCTTTTGTGGAGAGAGACAGGACAACTGATTAGCTTCCTGGATATTCCTGATTCAATCTGGCTCCCTTGTCAAATGTGGTTGTGTTATTTTAATTAACATAAATTTACAGAAAGTTTCAAAATACTTATATTATTACATAAGACCCCAAAGCATGTTCTACCAAATAGAAGTTACTTTTAGACTCTCAAGCTCTTCTGCAGATACAAATGAGATTTGACTGTGTTGTACACATGCATATCTATGTACAGTGTGTGACAATAAGCTGATTTTGTGTAGCTCATAAACTAATTCTAAAAATGATCTCAGAATTCCAAATGTATTTTGAGTTGTGGAAGAATTACGTAGACCTCAAATGTAAATCATTGCCTGTCAATGAGGACCACTCAGCTGAATGTACACGTTTTTGTTGTTTGTTTAAACAAATAGATGCCGTATGTAGAGTCTACTTAGTAGGCTATGTATTTTGACTTAGGTACTTTCAAAGCTCTTACTATATTTCACAAATCTTTGAAGAGGAGAAAAATTAATTTCTAAAAGCTTGATTTGAATGTTTTTCTAAATTTTGAAAATAACCTTTTGAGGTACATCCTCTGAAACATTAGCTAAGTCACCAAATTCCAAGCCTATCACCTACAAATCTGGGAAAAAATGTTTTGGCTCTTTCGAACCTAATTTGGATTTGGCAAAAGTTACTCTAAATCTGTTGCTTGTTGACTAGCTTTGATTAATTAATTAATGAACTACAACAAAATGTTTCATGTAGTCTTTCTGCTTTTTTTTCTTTAATCTTTAAAACCTAGAATAATAGTTTTTTTTTTTTTTTTTTACCTCTTTCTGACGTTTTGCCTGTGTTTTTCTGGTGAAAGTTGATTTCTTCAGCCCCAGACCTCACTACTGGTTGAAGAGCCTTAGTTGGAATGGTTGAAGGGATTAACTTTATTTCCTCTGGTACAGGGGAAGATGGCACTGAAGCTTGTGTAATGGGATGGTGGCTACTCTGTAAGGGTTCTGCTGGCTTGGAAGCTGCCATTTTGGTAATAGTTTAGAGACAAGCATGTCTTGTGCTGCCTTAGAGCTTCCCTCCATTTTGATTGGTGACAGCAGCTGGAAAGACTGATCAATATCAGCTATCTATCTATGAATAAAAATATATGTAGTGTGTTCTATACAACCAACTCCATTAGGTATCAAATATTTTTGTGGTGGGAGAGTTTAGTTTTAATGGCTGTATTATTAGAAATCACATTTCCAGTGTGCAGTGAGCTGAAACCCTGTTCTTGCTGAATTAGCCAGTGTAAAACCAATCTGAATCCAGAGGTCTACTAGGTCCTTGTCATTACACCCTGTTTTTCTTCTTCAAGTTCCTGGAGGGTGTGTGTGTGTGTATGTGTGTGTGTGTGTGTGTGTGTGTGTGTGTGTGTGTGTACACATATATGTGTGCTATGCTTACTTATGTGTATTAGTACATTTTTTTTCCTAGCAGGTGTGATTGGGATGTTTGAGGTGAGAATCAGTGAAAAAGAGGGAGGGCCTTGGAAGAGTAATTGCTACTTAATGGGAGAACTAAAGCACTGTAAAGAGGTTAGCAACCCTTTTTTATTGCCTGCAATGCAGAGATTTTGTAATTAGTAGTTTCATTAGAGAGTGTGAATGACTATTAAATGGTTCAGCCAAACAAAGCATTTATTGTATTGGAAAATTTACTGTAATCAGATAGAAAAAGTACTGTTTTTGTGAATCATTTGTCAGGTTGGGGAAAGCGCTTGCCTATCTGGAATGCTTCTCCCATTAGAAGGGGTTTTTACTCCTAGGCTTTAAATGTCTGGGCCACGGCTGCTCTGCAGGAGGCCTTGTTTGCCTGAGTCTGTAGGGCCTGTCTGCTGCCTGGGGTTCCCCTGCCTACTATGCAGGGTGTATTTTATTCCATTGACAGGGGTTGGTGTTCAACACATTTCTTGGGAGTTGGGACAGTTGTGTTTGGCAGTGGTGCTGCCTGTTACAGATTTAGTTTTGTGAGCTCTCCTACACTGCTGCTATAAGGCCAACAGAAACGTGATAGTTTCTAAGCATATGCAAGTTTCTTGGCATAGAAAATGCTTATGGGGCTTTGCCCACACACCAACTGTCTCTGTTTAGGAGTAGCTGTCCCTATTTTTTAACCATATTCACACTTTGTCGATCCAGAGGGGTACAGTGTATTTTAATCAAGCCCTAAGGCAGCTTTGTAACTGGTTAATTATAACCTTCTCTTATATTTGCACAATGTTTTTAAGGCTTAAGAGCATTTTCATTTATCACAGTTGCCTTGATTTCCCAAGCTTCCTGTGAGGTGAGCAGGGTCAGAGGGATGACACTATTTTATAGAGGAGAAGGTTGACATTTACAGGATTAAATCCAGGGCATTCAGTTAGGTGGCTGAGGTGGGTAGAATCAGGTCTCTGGAGTCACCATCTGTAACTCTCTCCATGGCACTGCCACTCTTACTGCTGCCCAAGGCCTGTGTTGATGAGGGCACTTCAATCCAGGAACCTAAAGAAACCCAGAGTAGCATTTCTTGTTATTGGTGGGTTTTCTCTACTGCATATCTATCATTTGCCCACTGCCTTGTTTTCTTTCAAGCATGGAGATAGATGTAGATATAGAGAGACAGAGAGAGAAAGAGTGTTCCCCAACTCCCTCTTTTCTTCTGAGGTCTTCAAAAGGCAGAGGTCAGTTTAGACCTGCCAAATCACAGTTGTGCTGTAGGCTGTGGGGCAGGAAGAGAGGAACAGTTGCTTATGGACATTGATTATCAGCCTGAGTTGAGATTATAAAGCATTAAAACCAGCAGGATTTATGGCTTGCATTTTCTCTGATCAGAAGTTAAAATCCATTCCTTTCAGAATCACAATGACAAGGTTCACCTTTTTCAGTTTGCACCCTTTCTTTCACTTTGCCTCTATTGAGCATGTATTGTTCTACTCTATAACCTATTGACCTATGTGTCTGTCTTACCCGATAATGAGTTCTCTGAGGGTAGGGACCATATCTCATATGTTTGTTTATTCCCATTTCTATCACCCTGCCTGGCACAGAATAGGTACTCAGTAAGTGCAGGTTGACTGAACGACTTTTTCACACTGGGATTGGAAGGAGGACTAGCGCTATTTTTTGGATTCCATGTCACTTTAGGGAATAAAATTTGACCTGGAAGGAACCTGAATTTATACAATAATGAGGTGCATTATTTGAATTTGTACCATGTAATATGTTTTTCCATCTTTTTAATAACAGCATTGCTGACACATTTTCTTTGAAGATTTATTGGCCGATTTTACTAGCGCTGTATTAGAGCTGGGATTATGGATTTTCTCTGGTAAACCCTTATCATTGCAAAGAAAACAGAGTTGATTGGATTCAGGATCCTTTCAGGAACCAATTCTTCTGCATAATCATTGTTGGAAAAAAACACTTCTTCACTTGGGGCAACTTAGTTTTATTTATCAGAATAGAAACTACTTTCTTTCTTTGCCACTTACTCCCTGACACATGCAACCAAAACCACATTCATGCATTTTCAGAGCTCTGGCTACCAGTATTTTGGTTGAATCTGATCTAGGTCAGAAATTTTACTGGTTCTGAATGTGAAACAAACAGAATTTGCTTTTCTGGTCCTCCTGAGATGCAGAAGCTGCATCTTGGGCAGCTGACAAAGCCTTTGCTTTATTTACCTGGAGGCTTGGGGTGTGGGCTGTGGGGGCTCCTGCTGGAGGGGCCAGGGGGCCTGTTTTCAGCCTGTAATTCATGCATAGTGATCTGTGGAAACTAGTGTGGGCTCTTGGGGGAGCCCTGGAAAGCCTTCTGTCAGCAAGAGAGGTGAGATTCCTTCCCAGATGGCAAGGATACATTAGTGGGTCCAAGGCAGAACTAACTGATCTATAACAAAGTCAGAGTTCTTTTGGGGGGGGGTGTCTAAAAATTCAATCAGAGTTTCAGGATTTTATTCTCCCTCTGTCTGCTGTTCTGTTTCTGCCTGGTGAGCACTGTCGTCAACAACCTTCACTCCTTTCCAATCCCAGTTCATTTGGAGGACTAGAAGTCCAAGATCAAAGTGTCAACAGGGTTGGTTTCTTCCAAGGCCCTTCTCCGTGGCTTATAGATGACTGTCTCTCCCACTGTCTTCACATGGCCACCCTTCTGTACCTGTGTCTCAATCTCCTTTTCTCACAAAGATACCAGACACACTGTATCAGGGCCCCATTTTATGACTTCATTTTAATTTAATTAACTCTGTAAAGGTTCCATTTCTAAATACAGCTGCATTCTGGAGCACCAGAGTTAGGATGTCAACATAAGAGTTTTGAGGGACACCATCCAGCCCATAAAATGGACTGAAAGTCTGAACTGTTCATGGATTTAAGAACATTTCCAAGGAGAGAGAGAGTCAGAGGTTTGACTTAAACCCACCAATGGCAAAGAATTAATCCTAACCTCAATGTAGCCTTTCCTCTAAAAGTTAAGGCATGATGGAACAGGGAGGGAGAAAAGAGGGCCAAAAGTAGGAATCAGTACGAGGGAGGAAGGGCTGGCTGGCTAAACTATAATTCTCTAAGTTCAACCTCCCTCCACTTTAAGATTCTATCTAAAAGATGGAACATTTATTTCTTTTTTAATATGTAGTTACAAGTGGAAATGCACATTAATATCGTTTTCATTAAAATACTTTTCTCTCTCTGGGGCTGGGGATGTGGCTCAAGCGGTAGCGCGCTGGCCTGGCATGCGTGCGGCCCGGGTTCGATCCTCAGCACCACATACCAACAAAAGATGTTGTGTCTGCCGAGAACTAAAAAATAAATATTAAAAATTCTCTCTCTCTCTCTCCTCTCTCACTCTCTCTTTAAAAAAAAATACTTTTCTCTCTAATTTCTCTCATCATTTGTAATGACTTCTTCCAAGTTAGAAATGCTAAGGATGTTATAAAAAACATGAAACATAAAACATCTAAATAGTTTTTGAACAAAGTGTTTGGTCATTAGAAAACTATGAAAGCAAAGTCAGAAATTTACATAGAGTTCACTTAATTCAATATGATTTAATAAAACCTTCAAGAAAGATTAGTTAGGGTCAGTTAAAGATTGTGAGATAGGTGAATTTGATATTTATGCTTCAATTTGGCTTTGCATGTTTCATTATTCATAATTATTGTTTGGTAGTTCTAAAATGTCCAGTGAGTCTCAAACTGGGGTTCTCATGCCTTTCTAGGGAGTGTGTGATTCCCAGAGCAAACATGGAACCCTTTTCTGACTTGCATATTTTACTGTATGATTGTTTGGGAAGTCGATGAATTGAGTAGTTAAATAATTTGTGATTATTTTATTTATTTATTTTTATTAGCGCTTTATAGCTGAACACAGTAGTTGGATTCATTCTGACAAACTCATAAATGCATGGAATTTGATTTCATTTCATGGTCCCCCCTTTTCCTCCCCATTTCCCTCCTATCCTCCATCCCCTTTCCCAGTCTCCTTTCTCTACTCTGCTGGACTTTCTTTCACTCATCTATTAATTTATATTTGATTGGTTCTTTCTACCTATGCATAAAGGTGGAGTATTTATATATATATTTATATATGCACATAATGTGCAGTGCAGTCCTTTACCCATCCCTTCACTCTGCCTCTTGATCTCCTACATTACTGGTCTTCCCTTTATCTTTATAATATTATTTCTGTATTAAAATCAATAGCTATATTTAAATTTTTTTAGATGGACACAATACCTTCATTTACTTTTATGTGGTGCTGAGGATCAAACCCAGTGCTTCACATGAGCTAGGCAAGTGCTCTACCACTGATCTACAACCCCAATCTCAACCCCAACCCAATAAATAGCTATATTATAGAGAGGAATGGAAACCGTATAGAACTTTTAAAGCTAAAACATGATTATTTAAATAAAGTTAGGGTTTGGTGGGCTATATACCCACTCCTCATTTGCCCTGAGTATACATCCACAACCATTTAATCTTTGGAGCTTAAGGGATTATAGGAAAGTTTTAGAAGCACTCATACTCTCTCAGAAATATTAGGTATTTGGAAGCCTTCTTTCTGCATTGGGCTGCTTTCCAAAGTAGCAACCAGATAATTTGATAAACACATTTGTGTAAATGTGCTAATAAATACCAACCTGTTAATAGGAACACAGTGGTCCTTTCCCACCATCCCCATTTTTACTCCTCGAAACACTAGGCACCTTTTAATTGTGACTTTTTATGATGACATTACTGCCTCTTATTGAACGTGTTCCCTCAGCACGTATTTATTGGATACTTACAATGTGCCAGGCAGTGTTCTAGGTATCTGAGATGCTTGATTAGAATAAACAAAATCCCTCCCTGAGCCTATGTTCTGACCGGGAAATGGTAATCAGAATATGTGAATAATATATTGCATCTGAGGCTGATGGATGTTTCAGGAAAAGGTAAGGGGCATACGGAGTGTGAAGTTGGGGCACTGGCTTGCAATTTCAAGTAGGCTGGATGGAAGATGTCACAGAGAAGATGACATTGAAGGGAACAAAGGATTAAAAAATATAGATTTCTGGGGAAAGATCAGGAAGAGTGTGAGAACAGCCTCTCCAAAATATCTAAAGCTGACTGTGCCTGGCCTATTTGAGAAATAGTCGGGAGGGCTGTGGAATGGAGAGGAGTAAGTGGGGCCGGAGAAGGAGCAGGTTATGTTCCTACAGGGCCATTGTCAGGCCTTTGGCTTTGACTGTGAGATGGGAAGCCATTGGAGCATTTTGAGAAGACCAGTGATATAATCTGCTTTCTGTTTTTTAAAAGGATCATTATGGTTGTTGTGTTGACAGCAGATAGTAGGGATAAAGGTAGGATCACTGCTTTGGCAGTGGAGGAAGGAGAAGTGGTTTGACTCTGGAGATATTTAAAAGGCAGTGTGAACAGAATTTACTGATGGATGTGGAGAATGTGAGAGAAAGAAGGGACTCAGGGAAGGAGCCACAGTTTTGCTTGACCACAAATGAAATTGCCATCAACCACAATGGGGACCACGATGGTCAGAGCAAGCTTTGAGGAGATAAAGGGTTTGGTTTTTAGGCATGTTAAGCTGAAGATGTTTGCTGTACCGTAAGAGTAGGTCCTTGGATATATGTGTCCACAGTTATGTAGAGTGAATTTGGCCTAGAGATAGAAATTTGAGAGTTTTTAGCACAGATGGTATTTAAAGCTGCAATTAGAGAAGATTGTCAAGGGAGTAGATGAGAGAAGATTAAAGGGCCAATGATTGAGGATTGGGGTGCAACAACACAAAGGGTCCTGGAGAAGAAAATGAACAGCAAAGCAGACTAAGAAGGATGGATTATGTGCTAGATTTTATGGTGTTATGGAATTGAGTGAGGAGAGGGTTTCTGGGGGAGGGGAGAAGTGGTCTGGGAATCACTTGTGGAATGAATGAGAACTGATATTTGACCATTGGATGTGGCAATTTGGAGATCACTGCTGGTAGTGGTGGTAGAGGAATAAAAGGCTGATGGAGTAGGCTCGTGGGGGATGGAAGGAGAAATATTGGCAACAGTGAATGGAGAGAACTCTTCAAAGCAATTGTTATACAGGTGGTAGAGAAATGGAGCCTTAGTTGGAATTATACAGGGATCTAGGAGAGGGATTTTCAGAGATGGGAGAACTAATACCATGTTTGAGTGATAATGGAATGGTCCAATAGAACAGGGGAATTTTCTGATGTGGTAGAAAGGGAGAATTCTTAGCATGGTATCATTGCATATGCATAGGGCACGGGATCAGGTGCACAAGTGTGCATTAGGCAGGTGCATGGGAGGTCTGTCTGTAGGAGAGAAGGCAGACTGTGTGTAGACTCATGTTAGTAGGTAGGTAGAAGTAGTTGGAGTTTGGAAATTCTGTCAACTGCATCAATTCTTGGTGATATAGGATAGAAGATCATCACCCCAGAGAGAGGATGGGTACACAGGTAATGGTGGGCTGAACAGAAAGGAAGAAGTGTGAAATAATTGTCTAGGTGCATGAGCAAGTGAGTGGACTTGGACTTACAATATCCTTGTGGGAAAGCTTTAGGGCTGATTTAAAGGCTTGTGATACTAATTTGAACATGAGACTAGTTTGGCTGATTGTGTATTTTTCTTTAGCAGTGTTCTAATGCATGGACAAATGCTTGCAGAAGGCAGAGAGTTGGAATTAACCAGTAATTTGCTAGAATGGAGTATGAAGAGTGAAAGAGAGGCACAGGAATAGATTGGTATGGTGATTGGCAGTGAACTCTAGGCTGGGATATGTGGAATGAAGGTGATGGGATCAATGGATTGCAAATCTTGGAGGGATCCAAGGACTGATGGAGATGCACCAGTAGAGGAAGCAAGCTAACTGGAAACTCACGAGGTGGTGGACAGTGTGCCACAGGAAATTGTGATTATGGAGGAGTTACAGTCATCGGTGAGACAAGGCTTTTGAATTCTTAGCTGATCCCCTATTCTCAGTTTTCTTTTTTTTTTAAAATTTAACTTAATTTATTTTATTTTTTTTCTTTTTTCTTTTTTTAATTTTTATTGGTTGTTCACAACATTACAAAGCTCTTGACATATCATATTTCATACATTAGATTGAAGTGGGTTATGAACTCCCAATTTTACCCCAAATGCAGATTGCAGAATCACGTCGGCTACACATCCACAATTTTACATAATGCCCAATTAGTAATTGTTGTATTCTGCTACCTTTCCTATCCCCTACTATCCCCCCTCCCCTCCCCTCCATCTTCTCTCTCTACCCCATCTACTGTAATTCATTTCTCTCCTTGTTTATTTTCCCATTCCCCTCTCAACCTCTTATATGTAATTTTGTATAGCAATGAGGGTCTCCCTTCATTCCTATTCTCAGTTTTCAAAGGCCTGCATTCCTTTCTTCAGTACACTTAATTCAGCTTGTAATTACACATTAGTTAGTGTGACTGTTTCCTTCAATAGCTTGTTAGTATCACAAGGGCAGAGATGGTGTCTTTTCTTGTCATCATAATACCCCCAAGTCTAGGACAGTGCCTGGCAATGAGCAGAAGCTTGATGAATAATTGTGGAATGAAAAGTAAGCCACATGCTGATTGTGTTTAATTTGAAATGAACTTGTGGTGGGAAATGGGGTAGACACTGTTCACCTGGGTGCTGTGGCTTCTGATGACATCAACACAGGAATCAAAAATTGATTCTTCGGCAAAAATCTCACACATGCTAGGCAAGTGCTCAACTACTGCGCTACAATCCCAGGCCCTTTACAGCAAAAATCAAATGGGATTTTATGCAGTTTCTCATCTACTCATTAAAAGACAGAATTGTATATATTTTTAAAAGCTGATTTTATGAGAATAAGAAGGAACAGGTAGGAAAAACAGTGATTGGATTTTAGGAGTTTATTTCCTTAACCATTTTATTTAAAATAACATCTTTTAATTTTGTGTATGGTTCTCTCTGTTCCTTTGTTCTTTCAACAGTTTTACAAATGTCCATTATGTAATCAGATACTATGTAGCTATGGGTTTCAGTGCAGTGAGACAAAGCCCCCGCCCTCAAGGCTTACAGATTATAATAACTGACTGGAAAAATAATTCTTTTGATAAATAAGCAGTAGAAATTAAAGCACACAACTTGGAATATATAGTAGCATCACAATTTGGGAAGAACAAAGAAGTATTGATTTGAATTGTAGTGCTTCCATCTGAGGCACCATATCTGATGTGTAAAGCCAAATTTTGAGAGTCAATAAACATACACTCAAAGCTAAAGTACAAAGGATCTGAAGAAGAGAGGTAGTAGTTAGGATATCAATGCTTATTCCTCTAAATACGTCTTCTCCCTTTTTTCTCTTTCTTTCCCCATCAAGGAAATGCCTGGTGCGCAGTAGGGAATGAATGTTCACTGTCTGAGTAAATAATTTACCCGAATTCCAGAGAATAATAGATTTCTCCATACACATTGAAGTAGACGTAGACCTGGACTGAATGTATGTCCTCACCTGAAAATTTATATGTTGAAGCCCTAATCCCCAGTGTGGGTGAGAAGTAATAAAGATTAAATGAGGTCATAAGGTGGGGCCCTCACCTGATAAGATCAGTGCCCTTATGAAAAGAGTTACCAGAGGGCTTACCCTCTTGCTCTTCAGACACACTGAGGAGAGGGAGATGAAGACCTAGTAAGAAGGCATCCACCTACAAGCCAGAGAGAGAAGCTTCCAGAAAGGAAATCCTGCTGGAACCTTCTTTTTTCTTTCTTTCTGTTTTTTACTAGGGCATTAGAGTTATATGTAGTAGTTGGGTTCATTCCGACAAAATCATACAGACATAGAATTCGGTTTCATTTTAGGATCCCCACTTCCCCTCCCCTGTTCTCTTCCTCTACTCTGCTGGGCTACCTTTTGTTCATCTACTTATTTATTGATTTTTGATTGGTTCATTTTACTTGCACATAAATGTGAAATTTCCCCTGGTAGATTTATGTATCCTGCTGGAACCTGATCCTAGACCTGATCCTAGTCTGTAGAGCTGTGAGAAAATATCTGTGGTTTAATCCGCAGAGAGCTGACGAACGCAGGCCCTGGGAAACTTGTCTATAACTTGAAGAATGTATCATCTGCTGACCTCTGTTTATCTCATGTGCTAATTTTCCATTTGTGTTTTCAAAGATTGCTTCAAAAATGTTGAAAATGTTGTCTTTGCTGACAGTTCATCGGCCTAGGAAATGTCCCTTAAAATATGGATTGATGCTTCTTGCCTTATGAGGAGCCGGCTTGCTTAGATCAGAGAAGACAAATGTTAAAAGGCTGGAGGGATTTGCTGATGTTAATTCTAGATTAAAGAAAAAATAGAGGGAGGAAGGATCAGAACTGAAAAGACTTTCTATCTTGTCCTCAGATAAAATCGTGTGAGAACACTTTATAAAAATCCCGGGAGGAGAAGGCGCAGGACAGATCAAAGCTGCCATGAATTGTGTTTATATTTACTTTTCTATTGCCAGAAATGAGTGTTTGCTTATATCAATATTTTCATTCTGATTATGCCCTCAATAAACTAAAGTCTGTGTGCTAATTTATAGAAGCAGCTGAAGTTAACAAATTTGGTGTTTCGTGACAAAGCTAGAAGCATCAGTCTCTAGAGGAGAAGTATTAAGGATGCACAATTTATGAAGTCAATAAATGTTTTTCCTGCTATTTATTTATATTCGATCTTTAAATTTTGCACATATATATGCAAAAATATACATATTTTAGCACATGGGAAGAATTAATGCACATAGGCATATTTTCATAGGCTTTTTGGGTTAATTCTAATCAGGAAGATTTGTTCACCTCAAAGCCATTTATTTTCAGAAACCACCTCACTGACTGTCTTATTTCTGGGTTTTAAGTTCACCACATATTAATAGTGGCCAAAGGACCAGTAGTTCCTTCGTTTCCTGCACGTTTAGTGAGGGCCTCTCTCCATCCTCTCCAAATGTGCGACTCCAGCGGGGTGAATGTGGCCAGCCGCAGCACAGGGTAGGCCTTCCTTTCATTTATCAGAGAGGAGAGAATTCACCTGGACGTTCTCAAACCATGTGTCCCGTTCTGCAAATAGCCACTCACCCCCCTTGGTCAGGATGATAAATGGCTTTTGCTAGGTGAGCGGCCAAGAAGTGTATTTCATTTATCTTACTGCTCAAGCCCCTCATGTGGGGAAGAGGAGTAAAAGGAGGTGAAATCTATTGTGACTCAGAACTTCCTTTGTCTTTTAGCCAGAGGGATATCACAGGGTCCCAGTAAATCCTTCACCAGGTATCCAAATATTAAGTGGATTCCCTTCAAGCTGCCCAACAATTCATCAGTGGTGGGAAGAGTTGGAGACGCTTTGAGAGCAGCTGAAGGATGAGAGAGAGAAATCCTGGCCCTGTGAGGCTCCAAGGTGTCTCACCAACTCTCAGACTGAAGCTTTTAACTCTAAGGGAGCTTTTTACTTCTCAAATGCTGTTCAGCAGTGGAGTTCATTTTGTTCGAATTCAGCTGCTCTAGTAGAAGTGGGAGGGGGATCTTCAGAGCCCTTGTACCTTGTCCCATCTGTCAAATCTATTCCTTGAGATCCGGAGACTGTACACCACACAGCTTGAAACCCTTGGACTTGAAAATCATCAGATTAGAAAGGTGTGCAGAGCTCAGGCCAGGACATTTCCCGGCCAATTGCAACTGCTGGGACCCTACACTCATTGTTAATCTCTCCTCAGCACCTACCAAGGCTTGTTGCTTATCATAGGGATTCAGCAAAAGTTTGCAGAATTGAATTGAGGTGACCATTTTATTTGGTCACCATTTAATTATCATTTGAGCTGTATAACCTCAGGTTTCTGAATATGGTAATTGTGCTCCCTTAGGCAGGGGGAGAAGGTTATTTAGACAATATGGTTAGTGTATGGAAGTGCTACTTAAAAATCTAAAAGTCATGGTCGCATTGTCTTTCTGTTTTCACAGTTAAGGGCATTTTAGTACGGAGATCAAAGCTGTTTGTAATTGGTGTAAAGAGGAAGCCTGGAAGCCTGGAGATTTCTGGGTTTGAAGGTGGATGACCACAGCAGTTAACTGATTAGTGTGTGAAGACCCTGAGGAGGAAGGGTGGAATGAATTCCACTAAAAGTTCAGCATTACTCCTTCAGGTATAGTGTGCACTAGTTGCTGAGGCGTTCAGCATTTCTGTGTCACCTTTCACTCTGGCCGTTGCTGGGCAAGCAGCCTTGCACAGGTGTGGCTGGATGGCGCCTCCTCTCAGTTGCTCTGTCTCTCTTTCCCCTCTGCCCCAGGGTTTCCAGGAGCTACCCTTGGGACCCCCATGGACTCCCTTCATGCATGTGCTACATGTGAGGGTCAGCAGCCTGTGGGCCAACATTTGACTCATGAGGGATAGGAGTTGACAATAAAAAGCAGCTTCTCTCTGTCCCATAGGTGGATGATTCCGAGGCATATAGTATTCATTTCCTTCAAAGGTCCCAATGGGGCTGAGTCACATTCAGCCACACAGTCACCAGCTTATAAAAGCACCTTTACATTGGCTTTCTTTCTTTTCAAATTTCATCAAATTTTTATTTGTTGTTTTTAGCTATACCTGACAGTAGAGTGTATTTTGACAAATTATACATATGTGGAGTACAACCCATTCCGATTAGGATCCCACTCTTGTGGTTGTACGTGATATGGAGTTTCGCTGGTCGTGTATTCATAGGTGAGCAAAGGAAAATGATTTACACTGGCGGTCTGTCCTCTTGTGTTCTCTAGGGCTTCACTCCTGAACCTGGAATTCCACCTAGACACCCTGCCCCACGGATGTTGTTTTCTCAGATTCTTCTTTGGGGGGAATCCAGGCTGGCAGGGAATAAACAAGATATTGCCTCTGTCCCCCAGAGCTTACCCTTTGATTAGGAAGTGTTGGGGGCCTTTGGGCTACTGTAGAATGTGCACTGGAGGTTAAAATGGGCGATTCATGGGTGAGGGCTGTCCAAGAAAGAAAAAGTGTGGGAGGAGCTTGTGGGCTGGGTGAGGTGCTCAGGGTCTGGAGATTGGAGTGGGCGGGGAGGGAGAACAGGGGAAGAGTGAGCAGAAGGTGGGTTGGGCACAGGGAGAATAAAGGGAAGAGTGAAAGTCATGTTTGGAGTTACCACATTGCAGGGACTCAGACTCAGGTGAGTAAGCCGCCGAGTTCAGTGACCCACTCAGTTGGAAAGGTCATCAAACATCTGTAGAGGTTCCGTGGAGAACTCAGAGAGGCCACCTTAACAAGGGGCACCCGGGTCGCAGGAAAAAGGCTTGTCAGTGAGGTTAAAGCAGCGTTGGAGGGAAGAAATTCATAGGGATCTCAGAGTTAAATTATTTTTATTATAATGTTATTTAAATATGTCTAAAATAAATCTAGGTGTAAACTTCTAGCAATTAAAGTTCTTATCTATCCATAAAACCAAAAGAAATTTACAACATTAAAAACAAATGAAATGACAAAACTCAATAAAACTCAAATTAACAACATTAATTTAATGTGATGGATGATGATCTTTGCTCAAATGAAATTGCTGTTGGCAAATGAGTGTGCCCCTGGCAGCCTGAGCTTTGACTCGGAGTTCAGGGTGTCCCTGGCTCTCCGTGACTTCTTTGGCTTCTTCTCTTTGAGCCATAGAGAAACCTTTGTCTGAACAGCTGTCTGTGGCTAAATGCGTTATTTACCTATTAAAGCGCCTCTGTTCTGTTCTCATGAGCAGAGACAATGAAAATGCTGCTGTTTATGCTAATACAGCCATGGGTACAGGCAGCAGTAGATGCTGACATTGCTCAGCAGTGGGTGGGAAGGAGGCACTGGATGGAAACTCCAAGATGGAGGTGGGAGGAAGAAAGAGGCCTGGGGAGGACCCACGGCATCTCCCAGGATGAAGAGGGTTACTGCAGTCAAGTACTTACTTCAGCTGGAGAGCTGAAGCCAATTTTTTGATCATTAAGTTTCTGATTTTTTTTCCGGATCAGGGGACCAGAATCCTTTGAGTGGTAAAATATTGGTGGGAGGTTACATTATTTACTATCTTTTGTACCATTTTGTGAAATTATTGTATTTCAACAAACTCTGTTGGAGTTTTGTTGTAAAGTTGAGTTGACAGCACTTGATCAGCACAACAGAAGCTTCCATCAGCTGCTCCGTCCTGCACCTGCCTTGGTCCCAGGTGACCAAGGGCTGATTTCTAGACCTGGGGAGGTCTCTCTCTGGCCTAGGATGCAGTCTGCCTTCGCCCTTAAAATCAAGACCCGAGTGTGAGAGCCTGTCAAGAGCCCAGGATCCATGCTCAGGTGGCCTGGGTTTCAATCTTGTGTCTCCATTTCCTGTGCGACATTAGACTTGCTTTTAAATTCTGTGCCTCAGTCTCTTTATCTGTAGGATGGGGATAATAATCATGCCCACTTCACAGGATGAAATGTGTAATGTGTGAGAAGTGATTGGAACACCCAGTGTATAGTAAGGGCTATATGACAGAGAATCATGGTGGCAATGATGACAGCTAACTCAGGGAAGTGTGGCTACAGGGGAAGCTCTGGGCCAGCTCTGTACAGTCCTTATAGGCTCTTCAGGAGCAATGAATGGCTGACCATTCAGAAGACTCTACAAAGAGACAGTACCCAGAAAATTCACACACACACACACACACACACACACACATAAATATATGTACACACACACACATGCACATATGTGAGTGTATATAAATGTGTGTATATATGTATGCATATATATGTATGTATATATACATATGCATATATATATATATATATATATTTATGATTAAAACCACTCATTATTTCCGACCTGGTTAATTTGCTTATTTGGACCTTGTGGTCAGAGCTTGCCTTTGCAGAGAAGAAAGGGTAATGAAGAAGTGATGTGAAGAAGATAACAGTGTAAACAAAATTAAAAGGGCTTTGTCCGAGGTACTTCAGAAAGTCTTACTTTCTAACAATATTTATTTTGCATTAAAAACAGTTATGCTGATTATCTGTTGGTCTTATCTACTTATTACAGCAGCTCCCTGAAGATGCTCTTGGGCACAGTTGGCACAGTTGGCTCTCATTTTGCCGAGTCAGACAGCCCTGTGGTAGCTTGAGTTCCCCAGAAGTCCTGCAAGTAGGATGGAGGGAGCTCTGGAGGGGGCCTGGGAAGGAAGGGAGCCAGGAGCTGTGAAGTCCAGCAGATGACTGCTATGGGCCGTGGGGCTCCGTCCCTTGGGGCACTCTGGGTGGCAATGCAGAAAACTCATTGAGTTACTGTGAAGCTGACCTGGGAAGGTACTGGCTATTTATCCTCTTGTCCAATCGCTCTGCTCAGTCATTTGTTGAGGCCTGTTGTGGGTTGAGGCATTAACTGCCTGACACTTCCAGTCTGTCCTGCATGTCCTGGTGGCCAGAGGGAGCTGTCAGACATGGGCTGTCAGGTACTGGGAGGTGGCAGACATGTGAGGCCTGAGGAGCCCTTGGGGACATGGGCAGGGCACTGACACGGGCCTGGCATTGACGTGGGCTCCCACCCTATTCTAGACTAGAATGTTGGAGTGGGATATTATAAAATGTGTCCTCTGATGTAGATGGATAACTACGCAGACTATCAGTCTCTCCTCTGTGC
This sequence comes from Urocitellus parryii, assembly GCF_045843805.1. Lineage (NCBI taxonomy): Eukaryota > Metazoa > Chordata > Mammalia > Rodentia > Sciuridae > Urocitellus > Urocitellus parryii. Next base: position 13,314,710 of record NC_135533.1, on the reverse strand, counting down.
AACACTTATACACCTTAGGGTGGCACTTGGAGACACTTATATGAACATACTTCTATGCAGCTTGAGGATCTATCTGCTAAATGTCTTTAGGGTGGAATCCCTGTCTTCCTGGTGTGGTCCAGTCTTGGGGCAGGGTGAGATGGTGGAGGGCTTGGAAACAGAGACAGGGTTTGGCAGTTGAAAGAGGCAGATGAGGCTCCTGGAGTGTGAGGGGTCCTCAAGTTGGGTCTCCTCTACGTGCAGCTTTCAGTGAGGCAGGGAGGCCACAGAGGGCTTGTGGCCTCTCCTTGCCTCCTGGTATTTGGAGGACTGGGGCAGGACAGGGCTCTGCTGTCATCAGGGGGTAAAGGGATGATTATGAAGATTAAATGAGCAAATGAATCTGTTTATAAAGCACTCATATCTATGTAATTTTTCTAATGGGGGAATATTTTAATGTTTACATTTAATAAAATGCTTTTAATAAAATGTTGCAATGCAATACAGTTATGCTGTTCTCAAGATAATTGCAGGTTTTATAAAATGTTCATTCAAAGTATATATTAATGGGGCTCAGTGTTAAAAATTTAGCTTTACTTCTATTAAACTTTTTAGTCAAGTAAAATAGTGCTAGTAAAATACAACTAAAGGTGTCTTAAAGAAAAAAAAAAAAACCATAACGTGACTTCTACTTCTCAAGCCAGCTTTTTAGAGGCAGTTTCTTTGGAGGTTTTTGGCTGTTTTCTCATATGTCATATATTTAAAAATAATAGTCATGCCACTATTTCTTGGACAGCTTTAGATATTGCATATTAACTTTCTGACAGTTGTTTAGCCCTTATTTACCACCCTTCATCCACTTCCTTCTTATTTGCTTAGTATAATCATATCACAGTTTTTGGATAAATTCCTTGCCAGTTTTTACATTATTATGACAGTGTAAACATAATAATGTACATTATTATGACAGTGCATTTATTTATTTATTTGCTGATTTTATTTTTTAATTGGTTTTAGTATGTTTTAATTATGCAGAACAATGGGTTTCACCCCCCAATCTTCCTGTAATCTCCCCTCCTTCCTCCTCCTGATCTCCTTCTCTCACTAATAACATTTACTTCTGAGCCAAATTATGAACTATGGTTATGTTTACTTTTAGTGCATTATTTTGTTTTTCTAGGATAGTAATTGCCTTTTAAAATTTGTGCTTAACTTTTTATGTGTCTATCTACTGCTAAACTTCCTCAAAGATTCTAGTAGATTTGTCCAATACTTTTGATACTGTTCTCCAAACACCCCCAACATGTCAGCTAATCTGTAAGTTTCATTTCCCCTTTGGAGAGCCCTGTCCTGCTCAAGCTGGTTTTGAAACTTAATAATCAGCTGTCAAGATTTAGGCTGTCTGTGCAGTCTTGTAATCCTAGGCTTTCATGGATCACTCTTCTGGTTAGATCCTGGTGCTATCTCATATCTTCTTAGTTTACTTCCTTTTTTTTTTTTTTTGGCCATTGCACATCCTATAGTAGTCTCTTTAAAAAGGGTGTGCAATTTTGAGTCCTTGATTGCATGAAAATGCTATTATTCCTTAGTCTTGGCTAATAGTTTGATTGGGAAGAATTCTAAGTTGAAATTAATTATGTCAATTTTGAAAGCATGAATAGGTTATTTTCCGAGTAGTGACAGATGTGACATCCTTTTTTGTATGAGACCTGGCTCTTTCCCCCCTATGAACTTAGTGCTGTCAAGTTTTGAGCCTTTCCTGGCTCTGGGGTGTGCAGCTCTCTCTTCTTTATAACATCCCCTTTGACTTGCCAAGGTCCTAACTTCCTTTGGTCTCTTCAGTCAGGTACTGTCTTTTCTTTTTTCCTCAAAAACCTTTGAAATGTGTCATCTGTTGATGTCTCCACTCTGGCTGGCTTTGTCTTTGTGGGATGGTAGACTTTGTTCTTTCTTAATTCCTTTTCTTACTTTGGAGGAGTTCATGTGGAGAGGAGAAAAACAGGTGTTATTTGATTTGTTCTGCCCAATCAGAAAGTTTTTATTATTAGAAGTAATTGAGAACAGCCTGAAAAACTTCCTGAAAAACTGGAATGTAATATGGTCCGTCTTCCACTGTAAAAGTCAAGGTCTTTCAAGCCAATAAGACTTGCTGGGTAAGAAGAGAAAGAGGCAGAATAAGGCAATGGAAAAGAAGAAATGGAAGAATGAAGGAAGAGGGCTCAGTGGGAAAGACGGGCCTCAGAGAAGGACTTTGATTTTCTTGTTTGGTGTTGTCTTGTTTGGTGGTGTTGGGACTGAACTCAGGGCTTTTTACATGCTAGGCAAGCTCTCCACCCCTCATCTACACCCATCCATGCCCAGTGAGGGACTTTAAGTCACATATCAAGAAGGAAAAAAGGTTGAAATCCAGGCCAGTTCTGTCTAACGCAGGTGGTGCAGATATTGTGAATTAGGAAATTGTTATTGATAATGAATTTTTCAATGGGCCATTATTGTAGCATTTTCTTAAAAAGTGCTGTAACATATAAGAGTTCTGTGCCTTTTGGCCCCAGAGGGCCCTAAGAACGCAGGATTGTAAAACAAAGCATATTGATTATGCAGAATAAATTTCACCTGTCCCAGGAAGGGTGGTTCACATCCATCAGAGGAAAAGACCTGCATCGTGAAAGATGAAACACAGGGTCCAGGGCCATGTGAATGAATTGTGTGCAGCCTGTGGATCAACTTTAGATATGATTACCCGAGTGTAATATATCATGATAGAAGGGAGGAAATTATGGATAAAGGCTTTTTCCTTTTTCATCTTGTCCATTACTTTTCTTATTTCTTTACTATGTTTCCTCTTTGTAAATCAGAAGGCTCTGAATGAATGATAACCATAATAGCTTGTTTGCTTGTGCTATAAAGGCAACCCATTACAGCTTGTTTGATTTCATAGCCAAACACGTTATTTCTCGTCCATTTGCAGGCAGATCAAGGCAGCTGGTCAGAAAGTGGACCATCTAAACTTGGAAAGTTCTAGCTTTGGTCAGCCAGGAAAATTCCAGTCCAGTTACAGACTCTGTTCTATGATCAACATTCTGACATCGCTCTGCTTCTTCTCCTTTAATTATTTTTATTATCATCTCTCTGTTTTAAGGTTCTTCTAAGTGTAGTGATTGCTTGTCTCACTGCCTTGGCCTGGCTGTTCTGTGTCTCTTGGTGCACTATCAGGGACAGACAGAAACATAGTACTTACGACCAAATTGTGTGGAGAGAGACTTTTAGAATTAGAGAAGTCTGGGAGAACTGAGCTTTGACAGATTGGGTGTTCAGGTGACACAGAGGTCCCTCTTTCCTTATCTTATGACTAGTGCCAATGGTGTTATTTCGGTTATCCTGAAGGTTCCCCAAGGGCTGTGCTGCTGTGGGTGTCCTGCAGCAGTAGATGGAGGAGACAATGGGAGAAAAGTGGCTCTTCCTCCTCTCATCCTGTCACATCAGCCCAGAGCTCCTGGAGTCCATGGGAAGAAGCATCACATAGAGGTTAGGGCAGCTGTTAGTGGTGGTGTACCTGCCTCAGACCCTTGTCCACAATGGTGATGGCTGTGAACTCAGGCAGACTCTGGTCTTGGTGGGCCTTTGTTTCCTTGACTGTGCAATGGTGGAGCTATAGGTTGCTTCTGTTCTTTGAACTAGAATATACCCTGAAGATAGAGGTAGGTGTACATGCTAGGATTGCATACCGGTTAGTTCTTTCTTAAAGTGGTATGAAGCATTCAATTTTTAAAAGTTTCAGAAAAATGAACTTCTGTCTCTGGACACCTATTAGTCTACGTGATAAAAAGCACCAAACAGTAGATGCAATGAGCTTTCTTTTTTCTCCTCCTGCCCTTTAAAACTATTGATAGGCATTGTCCCCTAGACTGCAAGCTCTCGGGGGCAGGCTCTGTTTGCCTGGTGTTGGAGAGCTCCTCGGATCTGTCCATAGTGCTGAAAGTTGGTCACCTATTACCAGTCTTGTTTCCCTAGCACCTAGTGCAGTGCTAAAAAAGAAATAAATATTTGTTGAATTGAATGCCAAACATATGGCATTCTGAGTATTGCGAATGTCTGAAATTGCAACATATGCAAGGTAGGGTTATGAGTATTGTATTTTATTTTTCCTAAGGGGAGAAAATACTGTGTGAAATAAAAACCTTTCAAAGAAGATTACAAAGCTGGTTTCTTTCTCATTACTCATCACTTTCCCCTTCCCAAGAATTTCAAGTCCTTTTGTCTCACTAAACAGAATCAAAAGAGAAAATATAAAAAGAAAGCTTCCAGAATCACCAAGGCCACCTATCCTACTTCTTTTTTTCTGTCTTTTTTGTACTTTGGTTTGTTGGAAGTTAACCAAGGATAAAAGGGATATCTGAGGCCCCCTATCAGGATGTTAATTAGTTGTTTTTTGTACAAGGAATTAAAAAATACTTCTGAGAGAATGTCTGTGTTTGATTTAGAAGACAATCTCTCTCCTACTTTAACCCAGTTTTGATAGTTGACATTCTCAGGTGTTTCCAATTAGCTCAAGAGGTGTTGAAACATTTTGAAAAATTCTCATGGTGAAATTAATTTTAGTTTCCTTTGGTTTAAACAGACATGCCATATATCAGTTTTGGAGGAAGAAGGCTGTTATAAAATCTCACAAACAATAAAAATCCAAACAAACAAATAGCACCAACAATAAACCACTAAACAACTTTTTTCTAACTATTTGGAAGTGAAGTCCGGTGCCACCTGTCATTTGAAACTTACTGGAAAATGAAGTTGCTGTTTTAATTACTGTTGGCATTTACAACTCTCTAGGTGAGGGAAGTCAGCTTGCTAGAAAATTTCTTTTGGCACTAGAAGCTCAGGAAATTAATAAGAACGAGCCAAAGACAAAGTTGTACTTAACTATTAAAGCCCAGCTCTGGAATTTCTCCCAGACCCTCAAGTAACCTTGTCTTTGGTCAGTAGACATTATTGAGAGACCGCTAAGGGGAAGCCACTGTGCCTGGTGCTCAGAACTCCCTTTCCTAAAGGGCTTTGAGGTACTTAGGAGGAAGAGGAGGAGGAGGAGGAGGAGGAGGAGGAGGAGGAGGAGGAGGAGGAGGAGGAGGCTCGACACATTTCAGGAGATGACCGGATTGTGTGGCATGAATGATCAGATCATCAGTGTGCAGAAGTTCAGGAAGGAAGAGGTGGCTGTGGATTGGGGTAGAGAGAGAAGACATCATGTCGGAGGGGAGCCTGATAGCATCCCTGGTTGGCAGGTAGGTGACAAGAACTGGGGTGAACATGTTAGGCTGAGGAATCGCATGTGCCATAGCTGGACAGTGTGTGTGGTCACAATGGTAAAGGTGGGAGCATGGTGAAAGCAGGGGATTGAGGACAGCTGAGGCAGGTGAGATGCGCAGGGGGCTAATTTATTAAAATCCCTGCATTTGGGGCTAAGGTCTTGATACCTTAGGTCAGTAATTTCCTTCCTTACTTATTTAGCCTTAGAATTCCTCCTTAAAATGGAAACTTACATGGAAGACTGATACATAAAAATGGGTAGAAGTATTGTAGGAATCTGCAGTGTCTCTCTCAAGCCCTCCTTTCTCCTGGTGTGAACCCTATTCTGGAACTAATGGAAAACCATTGAGAAAATACTGCTGTATACCAATTGGTATAGGGACATGAACTGGCAGGAACTGACATGTCTTGGAGGATGATTACACAATGACTTATTTATAAATTCAATTTCTATTAATTTTGTCTTGTTTATAGTCACAGGCATTTGAAAGACATTAGGCGTCCTAAGCTGGATTGGTATTTCTTGTGAAAATGACATGGTTGGTGGGATCTTGGTATAGAAGAACCCCAGGGAAATTTTGAGATTGAAGTCACCTATCTTTCCTGACAGATGTGGCCTGAGGAGGAAGTCTCATTTCCTCTCTGGTATCCCCCAAAGTATGCGTGGGAGGCCAGCTGATATTTTTTGTTATCAAAAAGTGGGAAGTGTGGAGGCTTTGGGGCCAGACAGATTTGTGCCAGATTTACCACTCTCAGACCTGTGATCCTATGTGTGGCTGAGCTTCAGAGTGAACCAGGGAGGGCCTGGCTAGCTAGAGGTGGGGAGTGACCTCCAGCCATTCTGGCAGTTGTCCTTGGATACAGTGGCCACAAAAGTGTCTCCATCCCTTGGGCATTTGGTTCACTTATTCCCTCTCTCTTGCAGGGGATCTAGTTCTTTTTATTTTTATTTTAAACTTAATTTGGAAAAACTTTTTAATATTTTCAAAAATATTTGGTGAATTCTGACTCCTCGAGAGATATATATTTTTTGCATATGTGTGTGTGTGTGTGTGTGTGTGTGTGTGTGTGTGTCTATGGCTAAATGTTGGAAAAATTATGTCCAAGTCCTAATTTGTGGGACATTTGAATGTGACCTCCTTTAGCAAAATGGTTTTGGCAGATGTGATTAAGGGTCTTGTGATGATCATTCTGGATTTAGGGTGGGCCCTGAATCCAATAGCCCAGTGTCCCCAGAAGAAGTGAGGATGTAGACACAGAGACACACAGAAGGGAATCCATCTAAAGACAGAGGCAGAGACTGAAGTGTCAGAGTGCTGGGCATGACTAGGAGAGACCCTGCAATAGATTCTCCTTTAGGGGCTCCAGAAGGAACCATCCCTGCTGATACCTTGATTCTGGACACGTGTCCTCCAGATCTATGAGAGAATAAGCTTCTGTTTTTCTGAGGCACCCAGTTGGTAGTCTTGGAGAACTAATGCAGCAATCATGGGGTATAGCCTCCTCTCCTCTCTGTGGCAAAGCCTCATTAGCCACCCTGCAGAGTTGTCTTTGTTTCTCTAGAAGCTTTTACTTTTCTTTCTCTGTGAGGTTTTCATGCTTGAAGATTATGAGTTTTATGTTTTAGGAGCAATTCTTTTTACATTTTGCTTCCTTATAGCGGCTGTTGGTCCTGGAATCTGCACTTATCTGTGTGAGCAGTGGGCAAATCACAGATTATAAGCAGATCTGGTCTCTTTTCCCAAAAGACTGTCAATTCCAGCTCACCACCTATTGCTTCCCTCACTGATAAGCTGACATATAATTTATTGTTCAAACTGGGACTCTTCAGAAAGAGTGCACTGTTGTATTTATAACAGGTGTTTACTGGGACTGTCATAGGAGAACTGGAACATCTGGTCACCCTTCTTGTGGTCCTGTTTAGGTCCTGAATACTAGACCTGTTGGGCCTCCTCTCTGGTCCTGTCCATATTAAAATCAGGAATAATTTCTTGCTTGGCAATTATCAGGAGGAGCCAGGCCTGCAGCAATGTTTGTGGAACCGTTGGCCTTTCAAATCCCCTTCCTCTTGCCCACTTGCTCTCTCTGCAGGTCTCTTTTTTGCTCAGGAGTTATCATATTTGTGTGGCCTTCAGACTTCTTTGGCATGGCAGGACAAGAGGCTACCTTACTTGTTCCCACTTCTACCAGTCAGCATTATAAAAATGCTTCTCTACAGTGAGCAAGAAAATCAGGCTGGTTTGTCCACAACAGCAATGAACTTGAGTCCTGGAAAAGACAAAACCCAGAACATGTTAAACAGATTTTACTTTATGCCAGAAGCAGAAGCACTTACCATGTTTCATGTGTTAATACAGCATGTGAGGCTACCTCTGGAACCTTGTGCACTGCAGATCCCAGGGCCTATGACGAGGCTGGTGAGACTGGCTGGAGTGACACTGTCTCATGATTCCCACACACTACTACTGCCAAGAGGAAAAAAAAATTTCTATTGGATCTTCCTCCTTAGGATAGAATCTAGGCTACTTCTCTAAAGTTAACCCCATTGCCTTTGCTGTTGTCACCAAAGAAGCCTTCAAGGAGGATGTTTGCCATCACCTCCTATGACCTAGAAATGTCCATTGCAATTAAACATCAGGATCTGAGATGTATAAACCATACTCCTCCTCAGAAGAAGATGACTATGCATGACATTTTCATTGCTGGATTAGAATTAGAGTCTAGGTTTGCAGTGAACTCCTATAAGACCCTGTGGCCACATGTAGAGAAGCTGCCACCAGTTGCCTTAGGGCAGTAGGTTACATGGCTGACTGCCCATTTCAGGGCTGCCCTCAAGGGCAGGGATTGTGTTGTCATGTTCATTCACATGTTCCAAACACTTAGCATGGTCCTGGCAGTTGGGAGATGCTCAGGAAATGTGTACTGAATGAATGAGCTATTTCTGACAGAGGAGGTCCAGTGCTCCCGTTCACGGCATCTGTCAGTGCCTGAAAATAATTGAGGCACTAACATAAATATTCATGTTTCCAAATGTACTTCTTTGTTTTGCTTAGTTGCATTTATGTTCTTTAAAAAATTTGATATTGAGGTATAAGATACATAAGAGTAAGGAACTCAGAACTGTCATAAAGATACATAAGAGTAATGAAACTCAGATCTGTTTTGCACATGTGAAACTATGTCACACAGATCAAGATAAAGAGCATTTCCAACTCCCAAGAAATTTCCTTTGTGCCTCCTTCCAGCCAGCAACTTCTGCCAAATGTAACCACTCCTCTGACTTCTGTCACATAGGTTGGTTTTGCCTGTTGCTGAACTTCCTATAAATGAAATTATGTAATACATGGTTTTTCATGTCTGGCTTCTCTCACTAACTATTACATCTGTAGATTCATCCAAGTTATTAATCGCTGTGTAGCAGCAGTTTGTTCTTTTAGTGCAGGGAGGTATTCCATTGTGTGAATATACCACGATTTATTTATCCATTCCACTGTTTGGGTAGTCTCCAATTTTGGCTATTATGAATGAAACTATTATGAATGTTTTTGTTTGTATCTTTAATTGCACATATATTCTCAAAATTCATGTTTTTCTTATAAGAAAGGAGGGAGAAGAGAGAAATAATAATGATAATAATAACAACTGAGGCTTATTGGAAGCTTACTGTGTGTGAGGAATTATAGTGAGCAATTAAGTAAATGCACTACAGCCAGATCTTGGGTATCCTTTTCAGTGCTTAGCCATCTGTCTTCCAACTTCTTACCTTAATTGGAAAAACCTTAAAAGCAAGATGATCTTTTAAGTACAAATTGAGTACACAATCAGTCAGCATCTGAATGACCTAATTTTAACTTTTTTGTTTATTTTATAATTGACCCTCTATCCTCGCTGCCATTCCTTCCCTGACTAGAATAGGAGCTCATCAGATTTGGGGCTGAGTTCCCAGCACCCAGTTCCCTGCCTGGCCCTGAATATTCTTACTAACAAGAGAGCTATTTTCTAAAAGATTAATTGTAAGCAGTTTGTTTTTGAATATCAGAAGACATTTGCAAAATGTTTTCTTGGAGCAATGTACTGGACCTATTGCAATTGACCTGAATGCTGAGGGTCCCCACCAAGACTTCTTGTACCCTGAACTTCCACAAGATCACCTCTCTCAGCTCAGCTGTTTGCTTGTATTCCCCCCACCCCCCACTTTATTGTAAGCTTGATATTCAGCAGTTTATTTTTTTTTAAATTAAGTTTTCTTTGACATTCATAAAATGCCCAGATCTTAAGTGTTCTGTTTGACGTGTTGACAGTTGGGTGTAAGTATCACCCCAAACAAGATGCAGAATGGTCCTGTAACTCATATAATCCCTCATGTGTTCTCCACCTTGTCCCAGCCTCAAGCAACCGCAGATCTGATTCCTTTCACTCTAGATTGATTTTACCTGCTCTTGTTCTACGTATAAATGGAAACACAGTATGTACTATTTGGTGATTGGATTCTTTTGCTTATCATGGTGTTTGAGATTCACCCTCGTGTGCATTTTATTGCTGAGCAATATTCCATTGTATGAATAATTCACAATTTGTTTATATGAACAGTCATTGTTGATGGATGTTTAGGTAGTTTCCAGTTTTTGGATAACTTGAATACACTTATTATCAATTATCATTTTTTAAGATGGAGTCTTGCTCTTTTGCCCTTGCTGGCCCTGAATTTCTTGGCTCCAGTGATCCTCCTGAATAGCCGGGACTATGGTTGCATGCCACTGTGCCTGGCAGTGTTATGGATATTTTTATACAAGTCTCTTTGTAGATGTAGGTTTTTATTTTTCTTGGGTAAGTACCCAGGAGTGGGATTATTTGGCAAGTGTATGTTTAACTTTATAATAAACTGGCAGTTTTCAAAAGTGGGTGAACTATTTTACTCTTACCAGTAGAGTATAAAAGTTTCAGCTATCTCGCATCTTTACTGGCGTTTGGTATTGTCGTACAGCTTGTTCCAACATTTGCGTTGGATGGTTCCCCCTCCTCTTCCTCTCTCAACGAAGACCTTGAGCCTCTGTTTGTGGCCCTAGGACTTTGGTTTGAGTGATGCTAAGGATTTCCTTCTCTTTCTCTCCGGGACCTCATTGCATGCTCAGTCTTCTTTGCTTAAGAAAATAAGACTCTTAATTCATCCCAGCTGTCCTACTGGGCCTCTAAGGCCTTGCTGCCATTTTCTACTGGATTTTTAACTTTAACCAAATTGAACTGGAAGATAAGCTCTGTAAGGGTAGAGACGTTGTCTGTTGTGATCATCATTACTGCATATCCTCAGCTTTCAGAACAGTGATGGTATATAATAATATTTGTTTAATGAATATATTTTAAAACTATCAACATTTTACACTGTAATCAACATTTAGCAATTTATTTATTAGGAGTTTCTGATAGTTGCCAAAGCTAATTTTTCCCCTTAAAAACAAAATGGATATGATTCTGTGAAAAGGGTATGGAAAAACCAAAGAAAATAAACAACTGATGTTACTAATGATAAAATGGAACCTCTGTATTGGCGTGGTATTTGGTTGTCCATGTGATACAACGGAATAGGGCTGCTACAAATTTCCTCTACAGTATATCCTTCCCAGCAGGTTGGCAGAACTCCTGAAATTCATATTAGTCAAGACTTGTTTCTTGGCTTAAGGTATTCTTAATTTCATGAGATCTCTTTTAAAATTCAAATTTTTGAGAAAAATCCACATGCATTCTTACAGAGAATTAGTTTAACAAATTTCACTGCCAATTCCTTCATCAGGTTTAGGGAAAGAATACACAGGAAACGAGAAGTGGGCCAGGTGGGTTCAACCAGGGGCCTTACCATTCAGAGGGTGAGGATGGAAGGGTATGCATGTGTCTGTCTGTCTGTGGTGGATGCTGCATCTGGGTGTGATTGGGAGGTGAATGTGAACTTAATGCAGAACTTGGGAAGCACAGTGCAGGAGGGAAGGCATTGGACAAAAAAATGACCTGTTTCAAAATTCAGTCAAGCTGTTAAAGATAAGACTTGTGTGTAGAAAATATAAAAACAGCTCTCTAGTTTCTTTAATTCTTAAAATCATGTACAAAAGACGACTTGCATGTTTTCAAGAGGGGTTTGTTCTCAGAGATAACAAATTATGAAAGCCTAAGCTAAACTTTACCTTTTAGAAATAATCTTCAATGAAATCTTCTGAGCATTTTCTAGATGTTCTTTAATTTTTTTTTCCTTTTGCCACCATCACACAATCAGCTTAAATTCAATGAATGTAAGAAGATGAGTTTGGTTTCACCTTTTCAGTTTGCTTCATGGTTTCTGTCTTTGCTCAGATATGTTTATGAGAACTACAGTTTTTATCTCCATCTATCATTTCCCATTCACTTTTGTACAATGAGTGATTATAATAAAATATTCCATAATTGCACTACTCCGTAAGAGGACTGTACTATTGTAATGCTGCTCCTTTGATTATTCCATAGCATTCAGAATGAGATTCTTCTCCATAAGTCAGTGCCAAGGCCTGGAAGGTTCTGGCCCCTGCATATGCCCTCAGCCTTGTTCACTGTACTCTCCCTCGGCTGTATTTACCTCTGTTAATGGCACCTAATGTTCTTTTAGTTCCTCTGACAGACAAACTCTTTCCTGCTGGAGGGTCTTAGCACATACTGTTTCCCAAGCTCTGAATATTCTTTCCCTTCTCTTCTCAGGACTCAAACTTTCTAGTTCAGGCTTAAAGTTAACTCCTCAATGGGCATTTTTCAGAACACCTACTTAGATTCCCTTCTCCCTTTATTGACTTATTTTAATAGACTTTATTTTTTTATAACTGTTTTAGATTTGCTGAAAAATTGAGTATAGAGAATTTCCAGAGAGTCCCTGCCCTTGGTTTCCTCTATCGTTAACGTCTTACGTGGTACACTTGTTTCAATTAACAAACCACCACTGAAAGATTAATATTGACTCAGGTCCACAGTTTATTCAGATTTTCTTAGTTTTCACCCAAGATCCTCCTTTGATTTGGAGATCCCATTCAGGACATCACTTTGCATTTACTTCCCATGTCTTCTTGGCTCTTCTGGGCTATGATGGTTTCCCAGACTTTCCGTGTTTTCCATGACCTTGACGGCTTTGAGGAGTGGTCAGGAACATTGTAGGATGTTCCTCTCTTGGAACTTATCTGATGTTCTTCTCGTGATTCGAATGGGCTGGCAGTTTTTGAGAGGAAGTGCTGTTTTCAATACATAATTGTCAAAGGTGCGTCCTGTCAATAGGTGAACGGTTGTGGTTGACTTTGGCCACCTGGCTGCAGTGATGTCTGTCAGATTTCTTTACCATACAGTTATTCTTTCCTCTTCCTTCCCCTACTGCACTCTTGGGAGGGAAATCACTAGGCATGTCCTAGTCCTAAGGAGCTGGAGGGTATGCTCCCCTTCCCTTAGGTTGGCGTATCTTTATAAATAAATAGACCTTTAATTAATTAATTAATTATTTTTTATGTGGTGCTGAGGATCAAACCCAGTGCCTCACATGTGAGAGGCAAGTGCTCTATCGCAGAGCTACAGCCCCAGCCTGTATTTTCATAACTTATTTGGAATTTTTTGCATGAGGTATTTGTCTCTTCTCTATTTACTAATCTGTTCAGTCATTGATTCATATTGGTATGAACTCATGCATATTTATTTTATACTTTGGGTTATAATTCAATATAACTTTGTTTTATTGCTCCAGTTGTTCCAAGCTCTTTCAGTTGCTTCCCTTGATCTTTTGACCTTGACCCCCCACCTTTTTTTTTTTTTTTAATTTAAAGCACCTTCTTACTTTCTAGTACTACATAATGCTCCAGAACTGTCTGGTATGTTTCCTGACCTGGTCTTAGAATCAGTCATTTCTCCTGTGATTGGAGAATGGATTGGAAACCAAGGTCTAGGCCTTAGGTATGCTTGTTGATGCTGGGGTGGAGTATTTCCCGTTTACATTTTTTTTTTGTAATGGAAATTGAACCCAGGGGTGCTTTACTATAAAGGCACATTCTCAGCCCTTTTTATTTTTTATTTTGAGGCAGGGTCTCACTAAGTTGCTTAGGGCCCTGCTAAGTTGCTGAGTCTCATCTTGAATTTGTGATCCTCCTGCCTCAGCCTCCCAAGTTGCTGGGACTACAGGCATGTGCCATGCACCCAGCTCCCATTTAATTTTATTGTAGTGTTCAGATTCTTTCATTCATGCATAAGTTTTACAGTGTGCTACGATTTCTTTGTTTGGTTCTTATTTATTGTCTATCTTTCTACCTGTGTTGTCACTGCTTGAGGTCAGATGTGATATTTCACTCATAGTACCTAACACATAGTTAGCTTTCAAGAAACACTTATGAAAGACAAAATGAATAAATTACTGGCAGGGAAGCAGGACTCTCATGGGAGAGCTTTCAAAGTTCATCCAACAGTTAATGAATTAAAGCCCAAATTTAATGTATGAGCAGTGGTTAAAATTTTAGGGGTTTCTATGTACAAAGTATTAAAGATTAGGTTGGCAAAAAGCTGAGTATATGAAATTGAGGGTTCCCTTTATATGTATAGCACTTACAAGTTCATTAATCGTGCTCATGTTTACATGCTGATAGCAGCTTGCTAATTAAGCTTTATGATAGGAAAAGGTATCTATGAAGTCTATCTGAGTGTTGTTCTCTCTATGTGAGATATTTGGATAGTGGAAATGCATTTTTAGTTGCTCGTAGGCATAATAAAGACAGAAGATTTTTCTTATGCTGACAACAACAATAAGCAGAAGCCAGGGACAGGCTGGGTGGGGCTGGTGGGGTGCTTATGCAGGAACTCTGGGTGCAAGGGCTGGAACTGGAAGGCTTTCAGGCTCCTGGAGATCAGCATGAGAGAAAGTGCCCCCAGAGAGCACCCTGTTCTTATAGTGCAGAACCTAGACAAAAACACTACTGGGAAGTGTGAGCACTAGGTGTTGCACATCTTCTCTGCCTATGGAGAGCAAGGCCCCCAATTTAGCCAAGGGGCTCAGGAATAATTCTTCATTCAAGGACAGGGGCAGAGGTAGGCAAGCGGGCCTGGAGGCCTGGGTGCAAAGGAAGTAGGGACTCATTCACCAGCAGTGGAGGTCAAGGTGAGAGCCAGGGCCCAGAGCTTGATGCCAGGGCTGGATCCTGCAGGGCAGACTCAAGACTCCACACCCATTTGGACCAGGGCACCTTAATCGATTCCTATCATTGACCAGGCTCAGGGCAGTTTGGGGCGCCAGGGTCTTTGACCCTAACTCTAGGTGGAGGGGAAACGTGGGCCTGAGGCTGGGGTGTTTCTTTGCTGTTTGACCTTTAGCTCTGGCATAATTACTTTTCAGAGGAAATGATTTAAGGTCACTTTAGGCTGCATGCTGAGTCAGTCAGCAAGACTTGCTGGGGAGGGCGTGGGGGGATGCTGTGACTCAAAGCTTTCCTGTGCAACAGAAATACCTGTGTTCAACAAGCCAGCAGACCCTTGGGCTGCCCCCGGGCTCTGCTCCTGGAGCCTTGGGTCACCAGAGTTCCCTTCCTGGCTCCTGAGAGGAGTTGAGTGAGCGGTTTCCCTCCCCACTCTGGCTCTACAGTCTGGGGTTCGGTTTTCTCCTCTCTCAGATCTGCCTCTTCCCTCCAGGGCCAGGCCTGGTGGAGTTAACCCTTGGGCCCCTGCTGTGTGTAGTTTTCCTGGCTTCTGGAACCTGTCAAGGGACATACAATTACTTCTCCTGGACATTTTCCTGGACAGTCTAAGTTTAAGAGGGCCATTTCTTTCCAGGAAGAGGAAAAAATGGTCTTTGTTTATTTCTTGTCTTGTGTAAAAGAAACATCCAGTGTTGGCCCCATTGTAGGTCAGCTCATTCAACCCTGGGCCATGCATCTTGTTGGAAAACACAGTGTCTCTTTACTTTCTAATTCAGTGGTTCTCAAATGTGAGTTTGGACAAGAATTTAAATAGTGCATCCAGGACCCTCCCTGGGAAAATGTGATTCTGTAGGTCGGAAGCAGCCACTTAATTTTTTTAAATTAGAGCTTTATAGTGGTACATAAATAGTTGGGTTCGTCCTGACAAAGTCACACAGGCATGGAAATCCATTTCAGTTCATGATCCCCCTTTCCTCTCCCATCCTCCTTCCCCTCTCCCCTTCTCCTTCCTCTCCTAGACTTCCTTTGGCTCATCTATTTGTTTATATTGATTGGCTCTTTCTACCTATGCATAAAGGTGGAGATATACATGTATACAACACATGACATGATTTTTAAGAATTCATTCTGTATTGCCTCCCTTTTCCCACCCCTCCACTCTGCCTCTCGACCTCCATCTTCTGTACTACTGATCTTCCCTTTATCTTTATGTGATCTGACCCTTCCCTTGGCCTCTATGAAGCAGCCGATTTTTGGCTGCCTTGATTCTCATGCAGAAGTTGAGAATTGCATTGCCTTTAGGGGGTGGGGGAGACTATCTGTAACTGCCAGGTGCCGAGCTGCTTGTTTTGTGGTCATTATAACTCCTGCCTGGTTACCGTGCCATTTAAAGTACTCTACTAGTCCAATAATGTACATGTCCCTGGGCTACAATTTGCAGTGGCTCTTCTAATGCTTCTGGAAATCATTAGGTTTGGGGAGTGGAGGAAAAACTATTTTTTGGAGCAACAAGAGGAAGGGCTCACTTATTTATCCAGTGCTTACTGGATGTTAAGCATGGTACTTAGCACTTTCCACACAGTATTTCACTTAATTCTAGCAATATTCAGTGAAGTTGGTATTAGAATCTTCATTTATGGATGAAAAAGCTGGTGCTCCGAGAGGTCGAGGAGCTGTCTGAATTTCCATAGCTAGTGAGGGGCAGAGCTAGGGTTTGGGTCCACTAGGGTTTGGGACCTTCAGGCCACTGGCCATCCCGCTCGTATCTGTGGCCTCATTCCATCCCATGCTCCCTCCTCAAGGAAAGAAGAAACCAAACCGCCCATATCTGCACACGAGTGCCCAGTGGCCTGGGAGCTACTCCTGGGCAGGGCTGTGTACTGTGAGGGGGGTAAGAAACACAGTGTCTGGAGCCTACCACCCTGAGTGGCAAAAACCTTGGACCTGTTACTTCACTTTTGGTACCAAATTCCCTCATTAGAAATTAAGGGTTATTATCATATTTACCTCATGAGATTGCTGTGGACACTAGAGAAGTTAACAAAAGTTCACCATTTAGCGCCTGGTGTATAAGGACCACGATCGTGAGGTACTGTTACCATTCCCACTACAAGGATCTCTGTATCCCTCTTCTTGAGCAGCTGACACTTGGCTTCACTGGGGCTCGGGGAAGTTAGTGAGTGAATATATCCCAGGTGACTCTGCTAGAGTCACACCCACCCCCCTTTCCCTTCAGCCTTCTATCATCTTTGTCAACCTCTTGTGTTCGCTTCCTTTCTCCCTCAGCCATGGAAGTTCTCTGCTTTCCTACTTTGGACATTTGTGATTTCAGGCTGCGTCTGCATAAAAGGGTTTTGAGGGAGGTTATGGGAAGGCACTTGCAGTTGGATGAGCAGCTGTCTGTGTCTTCTGGGTGCGTGTTTCCGTGGGTGGGCATGTCTATAAGGGAATGAAGAGTACATGAATTTGCATTTGGGAGTGTGATTTTGCTTTTGTTGGGTGTGCATGGAGGAGAAATGAGGACATAGAAGAGATGATATATGTGTGCAAGTGTCTGAGATGGAGGGGTGTTTCTATTCCCCTGGAATCAAGAATCAGTCAGATTGGTGTGAGTGAAGGAAGGTTCGGTTAGGGAAAGCAACCTTTCTTCCCTCTCCCTTCCCTGTCTGCCCACAGAGGAGTGCATTTTGGGTAGTGGGAAGCCTGGGCTTTGGTGCAGAGGAGGTGAGGTTGGGGTGATGGGGGCGGGAGGCAGACTGAGGAGAGCTGGTAGGCTGTGTTTAGCAACTTGACTTTTAGCACAGAGGAATCTATGAACCGAGGGATGTGATGAGATATTTGCATTTTAAAATGAGAAATGCAGCACTGAGAGGGATTTGAGGGGTTTAAAGGTGGAGGCTGGCAGACCAGGTAGGAGGCTTCAAGGAAATCAAAGCAGGAGATGATGGAGAGGGCTGTGACAGAAGCAATGGAGGGAGGCGACAAGCTGATGAGATAAAAGTAGTAGGGCTTAGAGATCAACTGGACATTGGGGTGCAAGAGAGTAGGTATCCTTAGGTATCCTGCTTGGGATAATAGTGCATCATGCTACCATCTGCTGAATGAACGCGGGGAGAAATAGGCTGGGGCAGAGTAGGAGGGCAATTGAGCAGAGGATGAGTTGAGTTTGGGATGCCCATAGGACATCCAGTTAAAGATGTCCGAGAGCTGTTGGAGATGGAAGTCCGAGTTTGAGAAGAAGTAACTACTTACAGGTGATCATTGAGGCTGCGGGTAAAGATGTAATTACCTAAAGAGAATGAATAGAAGAAGAGAGCAGTATGAGTTTCCTATGGCTGCTGTAACAAATTACCCCAAACTCAGTAGCTTAAAACAACACAAATTTCCTGTCTTACGCACTGGAGGTTAACAGTCTGAAATAGGTCTTGTTGGTGTCAGCGGAAGTGCACCTCTTCTAGAGGCTCCAGGGAAGAACCCAGTCTTTGCCCTTTCAGTTGGCTACCCATATTCTTGGTCGTGGCCACTTTTGTTAACTCCTCTGGTCTCTACTCATCTGCTTTTGTCATCACACCTTCTCTATTCTGACTCTATTGCCTAATTTTTGTAAGGATCCTTGTGATTGGATTGGGCCCACTCAGATAATTCAGGATAATTTCCCCAGTATGGATCCTTCACCAGGTAAGGGAACATACTCAGAGGTTCCAAGGATTGGGACAAGGATGTCCTTAGGTGCCTATTATTCTGCCTTCTACAAGGAACTCAAACAGAACCCCAAGGTTTACCAACATTAAAGACACAGAAGAGGAAGAGGAGTGAGCAAATCAGGCAGAGAAATTATAGTAGAGAGAACCAGGAGATCATGACCTTGAAATTGGAGATGGCCTTGGGTAGAAGGAGATGATTCAGAATTTTTAAGAGGAAGTGATCATTCTTGTCAAGTGCAGTAGGTTCTGCAAAATAAAAATTGAAAAATCTCCATTGGACTTGACAATCAAGAAGCAATTCATGCTCTCATTCAACAGGATTTATTGAACATTTACTTTGTGCCAGGCACTATTCTAGATGTGAGGAATATAGAAGGAATGGAGGCCCAGTTCTTGTTCACTTCCTGGTTGGGAAAGACAGGCAATGAATCACATAGTTAAAATGCTTTGTGAGGAATCAACTGAGGACAAGTGTGAAAGAGAAGGACTGGGAAGATCTCTGAAGAGCTGACATCTAAGCCTACTTCTGACTGACAGGAATGAGTCATTTTACATGTAGGGCTTAGAGATCAACTGGACATTGGGGTGCAAGAGAGGGAGTCCTTAGGCATCGTGCTTGGGTTAATAGTGCATCATGCTAACGTCCATTCCAGGAGGCAGCTAGGAAAAAGACTCTCCCTTGGGTGGGGTCATCTATCCTAGATTTTTGGGGACACAGAAGACTCCGTGTGTCTGTCAGAGGGTAAAGAGGGAAGTATAGGGAGTGAGACTGAAAAAGACTGGCAAGGTCATGGATTTGGGATTTGAATGACTGGCAGGGAATTCATACATGTTGGAGAGACAGTTTGACTTGGAGTGGGATTAGAGTAGCTGTTAGGTGTTGAATTGTGTCTTCCAAAAAGATACACTGAAGTCCTAACCCCTGGTACCTGTGAATGTGACCTTATTTTGAACATGGGATATTTACAGATGTAATGAGATGAGGTCATACTGGGTTAGGGTGGACCTAATCCAATATGATTTATGCCCTTATAAGAACAGGGTAATTTGGCTACATAGATACAGAGATACCCGGGGAGATCAGTGTGTGATTAGGGATCAGGAGAGATGCAACTACAAGCCAAGGAATGTCAAGGCCACCACCCGAAGCCAAGAAGAGGTCACCACCTGAAGCCAGGAAGCCATATCAGCTGCTGTCTGTTACCTACCTCCTGTAGGTAACAGAGGGACCATGGCTCTGCCCAAGACCCATCCTTGATTTTGGACTTTTGTGAGGCAATACATTTCTGTTGTGTCAAGCCATCTAGCTTGAGGGAGTTTGTTATGAACACAATCTTAGGAAACTGATTCAGTAGTGGAGGTGGGTAGCGGTGGCAGGAAGATACAGCTGCCAGGATTTGTTAATGGGTTGAAAGCCAGAGGTGAAGGAAAAGGAGCAACTGAGGACCAACTAGATCTGTAGCCTGAGCATCAGGAGGTTGATGATTCTCCTTTTGGAGATGGGAAGACTATGGATGGAGCAAGTTTGGGGAGGGAAATCAAAAGTTGGCTCTATGAGTCAGAAGCTGAGCCGGAGGTAAAATTTGAAGGTTATTAGCATATAGATGGCATTGAAATAATGAGAGTAAATGAAATCACCCAGGGACAAGAAGTTTCAGGCAACCCTGGCTGGCCTTGAAAAGCCCTTGTGTGGAGAAAACATATTTCCAACGTCAGATATTCTTGCCTGTGGAACTAAGTGGGTATGTGGGCACCTCCCCCAGCTCTCCATGGATTGTGCTAATTTTTGTGTATTTATTTTACCTGATGTGAATTGAAAACCTGGCCAGACTATTCTGAAGTTTCATTCAGAGGTGGAGTCTGTTCCTCCCTCCAAACTCCACCCCTTAAAACACGTATTGGCTTTGGGACTTGCTTCCACTGAGGACTGTTGTTGGAGCCACGCTGAGCTTCCAGAGGGTTCCAGCTTATGCCTTTGCCCTCTCTCCATTTCTGCTGCCATGTATGGAAGCCCGGCCTCAGCTTCTATAGGATAAGGGAGAGGCCCAAGTGAGAGCCGGGAGTGAGGCCATCTTGGGCCAGGCCTGTCGGCTGCCCTCTGACTGAAATGAGCGAGTCCAAGTGGGAGGAGCAGAAAGAGCGCCTACTGGTTCCACAGAACTGCGGGGACAGTTGTTGTTTTAAGCTACGAATTTTCAGGGTGGTTGGTTATACAAAGGGACGCCTTGGTGGAGAGCTTGTATCCATGGATAATATGGAGGAAAAGAACTGTATGCGGTTCAGGGTCATAGAAATAAATCAGGATTTCACCTAGAAGCATGATTAAATGGAAATCCAAAAGGTCATGGAATAATACATCATTCATGAAATGATAAACTACAGAAGGCACATTTCAGAGACCAAATGGCATTCACTAAGTTATTCCTTCAAAAAATGTTGAAGGGTCTGTGCTTATAATATGCTTGACGGGGTGGTAGGTGAGGGACACAGAGGTGAATAAATGAATACTTCCAAATGCTGTTGCTGACTCCCGGGGTTTATTACTGAGTAGCATCACTGTGTGTGGGGCTGCTTGGAGATAGGAAGTGTGGTTCATGATAAGAATGGCCACCATGGACTCATCTCTTACTAGATCTCCTATACTTTATAGTCATCATCTTATTCAAACCTCATCGCAACTATATGTAGGGATTATGCTTCATTCTATAGAGGAGGAAACTTAGTCTTTTTTTTTTATGGTACTGGGAATTGAACTCAGGGAGCTCTACCGCTGAGCCACACCCCCAGCCCTTTTTATTTTTGAGACAGGGTATTGCTAAGTGGCCAAGGTTGGCCTTAAACTTATGACCCTTCTGCCTCAACCTCCTGAGTCGCTGGAATTAAAGGTGTGCACCACCACAACTAATAGAGACCAAGTTTTCAAAAGGGTATGTGGCTGGGTCAGGATCACACACAGCTGTAAAAGGATAGGCCAGCTGTGCCTGACCATCACGCTTATATACTCTTTCCCCCAGGGTTTCTGTTGACCACTAATCCTTCACCTGGCTCTAGATTGTGCTTGGTGGATCCTGTGGTCAGATGGAGTTCTTCTACTAGGTTGGCAGTTGTCATAAGGAGAATTGATAATCATTGTGGAGATATAGCCCTTAATTTCGCTCTGCACCTGGTGAACCTCAGCAGGGAGAGAGAGGTCAGGCAAATCCATACTCACGATTAATCTGTGCCATCTTGAAAGCCCCTCCGTTGACCAAATAGCCCTTAACAGGAGGGCTGCCCCACTCTGGGACATTTTCTTATTGCATGTGTGGGTGGTGGTGTCTGCCACAGAGGGAGGATCTCTTTCAGAGTCAAACTCCTCACTTCTTATAGGGCTCCTCATGCCTCGCTCCTCCTGGCCATGAGGGCTGCATTCTGCAGGCTCCATATCGTGGACTTGGCCGTTGAGTTCCACCAGCCAAGCCTGTGAGGTGGTGTCCCAGCCATCAGACAGCGTGCTACAGTGGGGGCTGTGAGCTAAGACAGAAAGAGGGCTTGCATGTCATGGTGACTCTTAGGGAAAGAGGGGCTCCCTGGCTAGTGAGTCATCCTGTGCTGGAAGGAATGGCACCCTGCAGAGCTGGAGGGCGCTCCAGCAGCTGCTGTTCTGAGTTAGGCCGAGAAGAGAGCAGTCCTGGCCTGGGCTAGGCATGCATGCCCTTCCAGTGTGGAGCATTCCACCCCACCCAGGGTGGGCTGCTCTCTGTAGGGAGCCTCTTTTTTGTGGCATGGGGTGTTGGGCACCGTCTCTCGGAGGGAGCACTTCAAGGTTCTGACACATTGTGCTGACTTGACTTCCAGACTTCCCAAAATGGGGGTCACCTTGAGGATAATTACTGCCTCTTTTTGTTTCCTAATGCTCATTTACAGACAATAGATTTCCACGAGTCCTGAGACCCTAGGGAACCTTATGACCACATAGCACTTAAAAAATTGTTTTTTCTACTTATAGATGGACAGTATGCCTTTATTTTATTTGTTTATTTTTATGTGGTGCTGAGGATTGAACCCAGTGCCTCATATATGTTAGGCAAGCGTTCTGCCACTGAGCCCCAGCCCCAGCTCCCCACATATCACTTCTATGTCACCAGACTGGCTTTGTCCTGACTAGGATACTTAGAAGGTTCTGAAGTGGTTTTATTTATTTATTTTTTAATATCTTAGGGAGTCTTGCTTTGTCATGGCTCAGTGCGTGACTTGGCAGGGGTCCTCTGACCAGTGCGGGGGGTCTTTCTCCCCTGGGACACAGCTGGAATTTTGACTGGACAGGGTATTAGGTAGATTCTGTTGTGCCCCCACAGAGCTCAAGGCCAAACCTTAAAATATGTTCTTTTTCCATTTTTAAATGCTAGTCACAATTCCTTCTCCCTAATAGCAGTAGCTGATGTTTACCAGACGGTCCTGTGTGCCAGGCACTTCACAGAGATGATTTTATTGAATTCTGGCCGACATTACCAGATACCAGAATCCCTTTTTCACAGATGATGAAATGGAGGTGCAGAGAGTAGATAACTAATTCCAAGTCACATGGCTGGTAAATTGTGGAACGAGGAACTAAAGTGAGGCCTGAGTGCTTAGCTTGTGCTGCCTCCAACTGAGAAAGAAAAAAAACATGCTCTTGGCAGAAAATTTGCAAAACATAAAGAAAAGCCAACTTGTATGTTCTAAAAAAAATTCACAGAAAGCCAAAAATAGTCAAATCATCCATGGTTTCTCTATCTACAGAACCACCGTTAATATTTTTTCTAGGTACGTATATGTGTAGTTTTTAAAAGCATGAAGTTACTTTAAGTATTGATTTATAGACTGCTTCTCTCCACCACTCTGCATTATATTTTGAATCTATTTTCCAATGTTTCCCACAAATATTTCCCACACCTTGATTTTAAATGGCTGCAAAGTATTTCATTATATAGGAATCCATAATTTACAAAAACCTCTCCCTATTAGCAGAACTTTAGGTTGCTTATAAATTTTGTTGTTATAGATAACGCCATGACCATCAACTTTGTTCAGACACTTTTGCATACAACTCAGAAGACTGCCTGAGGATAGATGCTTAGAAGTGCTATTTCTGCCTCAAAAGGCAAATGCATTTAAAGGCTTTTGGTGTGATTGCAAAAACACTCTCCAGAAGGTTTGCACTAATTTTCTTTCCCACTAGCTGAGTCCCCACTTCTTCACGACTTTGCTAACCCTTGCAATTCATGTTTTTTTAAACTTTGTAAATATCCTCAGGTGAAAAGCATTTTTCTTTGATTACTAATGGCATTGGACTCTGCATGTTTATGGGTCCCTTGTTCTTCTGTGACTTGCTTTTATTTTTATTAGGATGTTGGTTTGGATAAACTACTTACATATGACGTGAACCTTTTGTTATAAGTGTTGTAGATGTACAACATGTTCATTTAACTTCTAATTTTTTAACATACGAAAGTTTAAAATTTCTAGGTAATCAAATTTTTCAATATTTACCTTTACTGGTTTTTCTTTTGGTTTTATGCAGGGTGTTAGGGGTACCCTCCTTTTATAACAATGAATTCTTTTACTCATTTTTAAGTCATTTGTTTGACACATATTTATTGAGTACCACTCTGTCCCTCAAGCTTTCTAGGCATTGGGGACACTTAAGAAAGTAAACAGGTCAAGTTTCTCTCTTCTATTTGCCTTTTCCATCTATCTGAAATGTATTTTTAAATACAGTGACAGGAAAGGCTCTGTGAAGATGCTTTTTCTTGACTAGGTCAGCTGGGGCTCACTGAATACTGCCTTCCATGGAAGGAAAGGATGAAGAAGAGAATTCTGTAATCAAACCAGCATTTTAAAGCTTGAGCCAGATGGCTTTCTGACCCAGTGGAAGATACATCATCAAGAGACGAGGCTGTAAAATCCAAGAGCCCTGGCCACAGGCTGGCTCATCGCACAGGGGCCATTAAGGCCCTCCTTCCTGAAGCTGGCCCTGGAGGGCGGGTATGGGCCCTCATTTACCATCCACCCAAGGCTGCAGCCACTGGAGTCATTGGTTGGCTTCTTCTTTGTGCAGTTGATCCTTCAGAGGTGGCTGGGTATAGATGAGAAAGCTTGAGCCGCTAAAGGTCATAAAGCCCCTGTGTTAGTCAGCTTTCAATTACTATCACACGTATTTGAGAAAATCAACTTATAAAGAGAAAAGGTTTATTTTGGCTCACAGTTTTAGAAGTTTTAGTCCATGATCAAGTGGACCCATTGCTTTGGGGCCTGTGGCCCCCAAATGGAAGCATGTGGTGGAGCCAAATGTTTGCCTCATGGTCATGAAGAGAGAAGACAGAACAGGAAGGGGCTGTGCCCTCATTATTCTTGTCAAGGGCACACCTCCAATGACCTGAAGACCTCCCATTGTGCCCCACCCCTTAAATGTCCCACATCCTCCCATTAGCACCACGGTGGGGAGGAAGCCTAACACGTGGGCTTTGGGGAGACACTGAAGATCCGCAGTATAGTACTCGCCCCCTAAGCTGATTATACAGTGGGCTCTTTTTCAGAGTCCTGACCTTCTGAGTCATGGTGGCCAGTTCTTCACATGAGTTTTCCAGTAAACACTGGGCACTTCCTCCACGGAAGGGTAATAGCTTTATTATCCTTGGTATTTCTGTTTTCCCCTTTGAGTATTCCTGTCTGTGGGAAGGGTCTTCTTAGTTTTAGGGGAGGCCATCAGTCCCTGGCAGAGGGACAGTACCCCGTGGTGTGCAGGTCAGATAGCTTTAGGAAACAGTAACCACGCCCTCTATTTGTAGCACTTGCCCATTTCTGTGGTATGCATGCTCCCACCTGGTTGCCTTGTACCATAGCACAGGATGAACAGCTGCTTCACAGGTTCAGCCATTGGTTCTCGGGAGCTGTAGGGAGCTGGCTGTGGCACCCTGAGGGCAGGCAGAACCTTCTGGAAGGCCTTGCAGAGCCCATGTCAGATGGTAGGCCTGAGCTGCTCTGCAGACCTGAGCTCAGTAGAGCTCTGGTGACCTGCTAGCCTTCCAGGGGACGTCTCAGTTTCTTCCTCTTCAGGGTTATTTTCTTTTGTGATTCAGCCTTTTCCCAGCCTGAGCGGGTATCTGGAACTAGGCATCCTAACAGATGTGGAGTGACCCACTTTCAGTGACAACCTGGAACAGTGGAGCTGATTGTATATTTCTATAGTGGGCCCCTGACCTCTCTCCTGGCACTGATTGCCCTCTGCTACTAACTAGCTGTGTGACTTTGGGAAGATCAGTCCCCCCCCCCCTTAGACCTCAGTGTTCTGATCTCTAAAATGACAAGACGAGGACCGATCATCTCTGAGTTCCTGTCCAGCCCTCACTCCCCAGGATTATAAGACTCTCTGGATGACAGCAATATTTATAGGAATGATATTACTAAGGCAGTGTTCAGGCTGGCTCACAATCTGTGTGAAGCCAAGAAGAACATGCAAAGTCATCTGGCAAAGGGCTGTTATTTTTGAGTAACATAGAACTCAGTCATAAATACAAATTCCAAAAGAAAAAAAAAAACAGGCCCCATTTCTTAGGTCCAAAAGACTGACAGGTTGAACGATGATGGGGTTAATAGATTCAGTTCTTATGGTCCCCGTGGCTCCAGCTTGAGACGAAAGATCCTCCTGGGAAATCAACAGGAACTCTTTTAGACAGATCAACTCTAAATTATAGAGGGATTATCCAGGTTAAATCTTGCTTTCATGCTTTTGAATGCATCTATTCTGCTTAATTACTTACCTGGTTGACATCTCAGATTTCCTCTATTTTCTTGCAGTCTGCAGGGAATCCCTTTGATGGGAAGGGAAGGTACAGTGAAAAGGCAGTGGATTAGAAATCAGGAGACCCAATTTCCATCTGGTCGTAAGACTCCAATGCGCCATTTCTCCTGTCTGGGCCTCATGTATCTATTGGAAAATGAGGGATTTGGGATAGATCGGTGGGAAGTACTGGGGACATTTCTTCATGTTGAGGATCTGGGCGGGTTGAGGCTCCCTGGACGGGTCCAGGTGTGCTCCATCTGGCTCTTGGTCTTGGTTTTCTGGGATTGGAGGGTGATACTGAGCATGTTTTCCTCTTAGCAATGGTGAGAATGGAAGTGCCCGAAGTCTCTGGAGATCTAGCTGAGTTGAGGCTCAACTGCCACTTCTGCTTGGCAAGTGACTGCTTTGGCAAGTCACTTGGCCAAATCAGGAAGTCCTGGGCAGGGATGTGTGCTCCATTTCTCATGACAAACTGCAAAGTCACCACCGTAGGAGGAGTGAAGAACTGGAAAGAGCAGTGCAGCTCCCAGAGAGGACCACCCCTTCCTTCTCTCATGCTGTGGTCCTAGGAGAGGAGTCCTTCTTATCTGTACAACGGCTTCAAGGCAAGGAACAAAGAAAAGAGCACACTCCAACCAACCAACTAGCAAGCAGGCAAAACCCAGACAGTCCAGCCACGGTAATAATAGTCGGAGCACAGGCAGGAGGGCTGTGGCTTGTGTAGTAAATGCTGCTTCCTGGCCTCTCTCAGTGGCTGAAGGCCAAGTCCTAAAGCTGGAAATCTTGTCTCAAAATGCTTTCAGTCGTAACCAAGCCTCAGCTGCACAGATGTGAAGTGGGGGTAATACCCCCAACCTCACCCTCAGGTGGCTGTGGGGACTGAGCAGGGAGAGGGCCGTGAAGCTTCTGCTCCGTGCTTGGGACAAGTAGGCATCAGGAGGACATTTCCCACCATGCCCCTCTCTGCCCCTCTCTTTCCTGGCTGGATGCAACAGCAGTCTCCTGTCTGACCCTCCACCCTGCCTCTTGCGGCCCTCCTTGTATGCTCTGCTTTTTTCTGTTTCTCCGTCTTTGGTGAAGCTTGGTGCATCTTCTCTTTCCCTATTTCTCTGTCCAAATTGTGTTTTTCCTTGAAGACTAGCAGGAGTCCCACTTTCTTGTGCTCACAGACAGCCCTCGATGAGCCTTTCTTTTAACATTTGGCATTTGACTGAGTGTGGCTTCATATTGCCTGTGGATGAAGGGCCTGGACCTTATTCAAGGGCAAGATCCATGTGGGATCCATCTCTATTCCTTCCACTGGCACATTGCTAAGAACTTCTAGGTGCTTAGTGAGTATTTGTTGAACACCTTTTAAAAACGAATCTCTCTCTGCCAAGCTGTCTTTTATCTATGAGATATGACAAGGACAAGAAGACCAGCAGGAAGAACAAGACTCATGGGGACTCTTTGAATAAGAGACCAGACCTATGCACAAGGTCACTCTCCGCTGGAGCTCGGCCCTGGTGATGTGGTCTCAGGTGACCCCCCTGTGCATGAGGAACTGCTGATAAGCTGCTAGACCACCGACTGGCCAGCTCTCAGGCCTGTCTGGAGGTGCATGCTGTCTGACTTCCTGCCAGCCTGCATGCCAAAGGGTCTTGTCTTTGCAGGCCTGTGGAGTTTGGTCTGGAGTTGGTGTACTGGCCAGCCCTTCTATGGTAGCAGTTACTCGCTTTGTAGAGCTTGATCCTGAGGGCGACCTCTTGGGAGGAGTCAGACAGGGAGGTCTGAGAGGTGAAGGCTAAATCAAGATTTAGGGTTGTAAAAATTTGGAGGCGGGGAGGACAGGAAAGGAGGACAGAGCTCTGGCAGTTCTTGTGAACTATTTAGAGATACTTATGTCCCTGGCTCTATTCTGTCTTTGTGAATGACATCACTCTGCACCAGGAGTTCAGGCCCCAGAGCCAAGCGCTCTCCTCCGTGCCACCTCCTACCCGCACCCCCCATTCTGTCCCTCGTCTGAGATTCACCTATGTCCATTCCCTCATGTCTTTTCAGGGCTCCCACAATGCCCTTCTAGCTACAGAGCCCCCCTGCAGCGCCTCTTCCTCCCTACAACCCATTCCATGTGTTACCAAAGCCAGACTGATGTTTTAAAAACCTAAATAAAGTTCTATCACTCTCCCACTCAAAACCCTCAAATGGCCTCCAGTTTTACCTAGAATAAAAGCCAAACTCCCTACTATGGAAGACAGTATGGCAGTTCCTCCCCAAACTGAAAACAGAACTACCTTATGATCCAGCAATTCGGCTTCTGGGTATATGCCCAAAGACCCGAAAGCAGGGTCTTGAAGAGAGAGTTGTACACCCAGGTTCAAAGCAGCATTATCTGCAACGGCCAGAAGGGAGGCCCAACCCCAGTGCTCATGAGTGGGTGAACGGATAAACAAAACGCCCCATGTGCTTACGGTGGAGTATGTCCTTTCTTTTTTTGGAGGGTGGGGTGGGTACTGGGGATCGAACCTAGGGGCACCCCATCACCGAGTGACATCCCCAGCCTTTTCTTTCGTTGTTGTTTATTTTGAGACAGAGTCTTTCCATGTTGCCCTAGCTGGCCTTGGATTTGCCATCCTCCTGCCTCAGCCTCTTGAGAGGCTGGGATTCTGGGTGTGGCCATTGCACCTGGAATATTTCCCTTCTGAAAACGGAGGGAAGTTCCCACGTGACAACCTAGAGAAACTTTGAGGACCTTATGCTGAGTGAAGTAAGCCAGTCGCAAAAGACAGATGCTGTGTGATTCTGCTCACACGAAGGGAAATAATTGCTCCACTTAGAGAGGACAAATTCAGAGAGACAGAAAGTAGAATGGCAGATGCCAGGGAAGAGGGAGGAAGGGGGACTCTTGTTTAGTGGGCGTAAGATTTCAGTTTTTCAAGACATAGAGCATTCTGGAGATTGGTTATGCCAGGACGGGAATGAATGACCATGACTGAACTGTGTACACTTAAAATGGTTAAGATGATAAATTTTATGTCATGTATGTCTTCCCACAATTAAAAAAATCATTCATCCTTTCCTCAGCCTACAGGTCTCTACCTGGTCTGAACCCCTCCTGGTCAGTTTCTCTTTTTTTTTTTTTGGTGGTGCTGGGTTCAATCCCCAGCACCTTGTGCATACAAGACAGGCACTGGACCACCTGAGCCATGTGCCCAGCTCCTCTCTTCTCCTTCTTGAGGACTCTAAGCTTCTCGGTATTTGTGGTCCCCAGGCCTTTTCGTGTCTTCTCCCAGAAAAAAATATTTGCATGGCTGATGCTTTCTCAGGGGTGAGGTCTCAGCTCGGAGGTCACCACCCTGATTGTCCCACCTACCCCATTTGGCTTTCAGAATCTCGTTGTCTCTAAGATGAATTATGTTCCTGTCTGTGTCCCTAACCTGTCCCCCAGCAGGGTGGCTACAAAGAGGGCACCACACTGAGCTCTTCCTCACTGAGGGTCTGGGTTAGGCTGACCCAGCTTTGATCTCTGGTCCAGTCTGCTGTGATCAGCGATGGAAATTGGCCCCATGTGAGACGAACAAAATTAATTGACCCTCCGAAGGATTAAATTATTAACTTGGAATCCAACATATTTTTATTGGATTTCTCTTATGCTTGAGGCCTTAGGGAAGGGGCAGAGAGTTATGAAGATGAATGAGACACAGGTTCTGTCTCAAAGAACTTCTTCCATTTCGACACGATGAAGGTGTGAGTAGCCAAGCCATGGTGATGGCAGTGGTGGCGAATGGCATGAGAGGGCTTGGAGCGAGGCGGGTGATGCTTTCCACCATTGGCCTCCAGAAAGGCTCCAGAGAAAGGCTGTGCAGGGAGGTGAGTGGAGAATGTGGGGGGATTCTGCCAGGTGGGGGATGCCTGGATGGTGACACAGGAGCAAACCTGGAGATGTGGATGAGGAGGACAGGGCAGGCCGCAGTGGTGCCTGGGGTGACGTGGTAGGGCCAGTCCTTTGGAGCCAGAAAGCAGAGGGCTTGGAGTGCCTGTTCATGGCATGGCCAGCGTTCAGTAACCCTGGGGTGGTCAGGAGCAGAGGGGCCATGAGGTAGGAGCTGAGCTTTACAAAGATCACTTGGTAATGGCAGGTGGGTGGCGGGATGGGGGGCAAGGCTGGTGGCAGTGCCCCAGTTAGACCCAGTTGCCCTTCTGGTGGAAGAGGGAGAGGGTGGCGAGGCCTGGGTAGGAGGGACTGGTGGAGGGCAAGAGGGCCTTCTGAGGTGGCTTGGAGTAGCTTGACAGCTCTGTGGACAGGTGCGATGGTGAGAGAGCAGGAGGTACGTGCTTGTGTCTGAGTGTTGTGGCTGAGAGCGTGGTGTGTGTGGTGTGTGTGTATGAGAGTGTGGTTTGTGAGAGGGTGTGTATGTGTTGAGAGTGAGACTACATATGCATGTGCCCGTGTGGTATGTGTGAGTGACAATGGGTGGTGTGTGTCAGGGTATGTGCGTGCATCAGAGTGTGGGGGAATGTGTGGTTGGGTAAGAGTGTCTGGAGTATGTCTGTGTGTGGTGTGTGAGTGTGTGAATGTGTCTGTGTGTCAGAGTGTGTGTGTGAGGATGTTCGGTTGTGTGAGTGCGTGAGCATGGGAGAGTGTGTGGTGTGTGTGTCAGAGTGTGAATATATGCTTTTGGGCATGAGAATGTGTGTGAAGGTGTTTGTGGATGTGCAAGTGTGTGGTGTGAGTGTGTGTTTGTGTGCAATGCAGGCAGAAGGGGAGGGACCTTCCCGAGCTCAGCAGCATGGCTCCCTTGCCAGGAGCTCATCTCCAGCTGCCCTGCAGTCAGGTGCCAGCAGCCGCCCTTGCCACCTGCCCGGCTTGGCCCGGTCCCCTAGGATTCCCCTTTCCCTGCAGGAACCACGGAGCCGCCCGTCACGGGAGCAGGAAGTCATTTCCTTTTGGAGCTTGACGCGTGACACCTCATGCCCTGTAGCTTCTGCTCGCTGTTGTCCTGCCCCTCCCTCCAGCCGCCACCTCTCCGCTTGTTCAGTTCTTGTTGAACATCCCTCAGCTGTCCCGGGCTCCGGGGCCTGGCTGTCCTTTGACCCCCCATAGGGCCTGCTGGCACCTCGTCTGTGCTGCTGCCGCCACGTGATGTACCCTGGGCTTTTCTGGTTCCAACCGCTGCCCACACCTGGGCTGGCACCTGAGCAGTCTGCGCAGAGTGAGTTGATGCTTAATAAGTATTTGTGGAATATTTTAAAAACAAGCAAATTGAGCCCAGCTAAATACATGTGCTTTCTTACCACCACTGCCTACGGGGACTCGGGGGATGCTCAGCCCATTATAGAATGTTGACATCTAATTTCGTTTTTTACCAATGCGGAGTTCGAAAAGAATCTTACCGTTCCCGTGGCACCAATACTAGCATGTCATTTCATTAATCAAAATGGGCAACATCTGGTTGAATTTAGTCACTGCAAAAGATGGGGACCGGTTTTGAAATCGTGATTTTAAGAGGTGGCATTGTGTGGCTAACTCAGCATTTGGATGTGTTTTCATAGGAGTGGAGAATGGCGCTCCAGAGAGTGTCCGCAGGGGAGGCAGATTTCCCATCTTTTTTGTGGGTGAAGGATTGGCCGTGAGCGTGCTGCCCAGCAGGCGTGTGGATGCGGCACTTCACTAGCAAACCGAAGCCATTTCCTGCAGAGCATTTTATGGCAAATTCACACCGCCAGTTCTTGCCAGAAATAGATTCCCTTCAAAGTCGAGGTTTTAAAGCAGTGTGTCAGCTGGCTTTGGCTGCGGGATGACCAACCACAAAGCCCACGGTGGCTTTTGATCATCATGACTTCTCCAAGGTCTTGGGGTGCTGTGGCTCTGATCTGGGCCCAGCTGGATGGCTGGGCTCATTCCTGCATTTGTAGACTGAGGGAGGCTGGCTTGGGGTGTCATGTCTGGGACAGTTCTTCCTGCCAGGACCAGCAAGCTGGCCGCTACCCCCCACAGCAGGGATGGAGATGCAGGAGCCCACATGGGAACATCTAAGCTTCTTGAAGTCTGGGCTCAAACAAGTCAAACGACTGAGCCCAGATTCAAAGGGGTGAGGAATGAGCCTGCTTTCTCCATGAGGGAGACTCCAGAGTCACTCTTACGCATCATCTAATGATGCGTCCATTAGTGACAGACCGCATCGATGACAGTGGTCCCATAAGATCACAATGGACCTGAAAACCTCCTATGGCCCAGTGATGTCATAACCATCGTCTGTTGTAGCACCACGTGGTACTCTGGTTAGAAAATCTGCTTTGCCGGTTGTCGAGGACTGGAGCACACAGGGTTGGGTGTGGTGTGTGACACCTGAGGAAGCCAAGAAGCCACTGTGTTGCTGGCTTATGTACTTGCCATCGTAGACTTTCTCGTGCTATTTTAGAGTCCCCTCTTTCTGCTGATAACAAATTGCTGTGCTCTGCCAGTTGAGTCTGCCACTCCTCTCCAGCGTTCCAGGAGGCGGGGTGAGCCATTGTACCCCGCGGCCTGGGTTTGTGTAAGTGCTGTCTATGGCATTTGCAAAGCCACAAGAAGGCCTGAGGACGCCCTGCTCGGAATCATCCTTGTTGTTAAGTGACGTGGGACTATATGGCAAGGGAGGAAGTGACGAATGGGGACCATGAAAAGATCCACTCCTGGTGGGGCAACAGCGTGTTCTGCCTGTGTCTCAGACAATCGGTTTTACAGAGGTGAAATCGAGTGACAGTTTAGTGTTTGGAATCACAGATGATCTGAATTAGAAGGAAACTGAGGGGAAATCAAACCCTAACTAAACATCTAATTTTACCAAGGAATTTGCAGCTCAGGTTAGGGAAGCAGCTTGCTCAGGGTCCTTAGGTGACCAGCGACTGTACCCTTGGAGCCCTGTTTTTCCTCTTACACAGGCACAGTACTCATATAGTTCATATTTTCCTTTGTGATTCTTCCCTTTAATAAAAGCAAGAAAACATAACAACGGCATCATTTTTAGTACGAAGTCGGTTCACGAAAGTAAAACATGAAATGCGCAGAGTCACAATGTCGTTTTCAGATGGGTCGCTGTGTTTGGTGGTTGATTCAGAGGTGTACAACAGAAGCACGTTACTGTCCGAGGCAGGCAGCTCCGTGCCACGGCCGGGAGGAACCTGCATTGCAGCGTCTTGCCCTGACTTTCCCTGTGTGATGGTGTCAACGCTGCAGTGTTGGTGTTGGGGACCTTTGCCAAGCAGCGAGGCCCAGGAGGAAGCCGAGCTGGGGCAGGACCTGGGTTCTGCTGTTGCTTTGCCACCGGCAGCTGGCAGTGGGCTTGGGTGCTTGGTTCTTCCTCTGGTTCTTTTTTACTCAGCCTAAAAATGATGGGTTGGGCTTGATGGACTCTAAGATCAATTTTAAGATAAGATTCTAGTTTTTATATCAGTGAGAGCAATTACACGGATTTTCACTGTTATGAATAAAGATGACTTTGGGCTGCATTTGACAAGATATCCTCAGATAAATGATTTATATAAAGTAACAGCTATTTATCTTTCTCATTTAAAAAATAGAAATTTGGAGTCAAGGGGTGATAAGATGGAGATGAGTGTCATCAGGTCCAGACTTCTACATTTCTGCTCTGTCATTCTCAGGACATGACTTTCACCTTCAAGGTGACCTCAAGATTGCCTCGGGGATCAAAATGACTGCTGGTGCTCCAGTAATCACTGCCATTTAAAAAGTCAGCAACAGGGAGAAATTGGGGCAAGAGGATAAAGTATTTGTCTCCCCGCTTTGGAAAAACTTTCTCATTCTGAAATACTTTTAGATTTATGAAAAAGTTGTAAAGTTTTCTCATGCATCCTTCATCCAGCTTTTCCTAACATTTACCTCTTCTATGACCATGATATGTTGATCAAAACAGTATGATACTATAACCTTCATCTTTATTAGGATTTTACCATTTTTCAAACTAGGGTCTCCTTTTGGTTCCAGGATCTAGTCCTGGATCTCACATTGTGTCTGGTCATCACGCCCTCCTAGTCTTCTTCAGTCTGTGACAGTTTCTCCATCTTTCCTTGATTTTCATGACCTTCATAGGTTTTTAGAGAATTGGTCAGCTATTACCTAGAAAGTTTCTCAGTTTGGGTTATCTAATGGTCTCTCAGGATGAGGCTGGCTTATTGGTTTGAGGGCAGACTTACATAGAGGTGAAGTCCCTGTGTCACTGCAGATACGTACTATTATGTCTCATGGCTGGTCACAGTGACCTTGATCACTTGTCCAAGGTGGCGTCTGCCTTTCCCATTCCTGGCCATCCTGGTTCCAAGTCAGTCTCTAAGTTTGACTTATACTCCAGGGAAGGGGGACTAAGTGCCAGTACCTAAAGCCCCCTCCTATGAAAGTCACAGTCCTGGGAGTGCTGCACAGAACCTGCGCTCTGGTGGCAAGGATGTAGTGTAGCGTGATGAGTGGGGAAGAGTTTTATGGGGTTAGGCCGCTTAAATTCAAATCACAGCTTGGCCACGCTAACCGTATGAATGGGGCAAGTCACTTCATTTCTTGGTGTCTTAGTTTGCCTTTTAAAAATAAAAAGGGAATAATAACTCTGCTTCTCACAGGTTATCATGAGGCTAAGTCAGTTCCGTATGTAAAAGTGGTTCAAGTTGAGCTTAACTCAGTTGCCACGATCGTTAGCTATTGGCACCGTCATGTTCTGTGGCCACATTTAGCTGTGAGTGAGGCTGGCATTTAGTTTTTTTTTTTTTTTTCTTTAAGTCTAGGAAGCAATAAGCCCTGCTAGCTAAAAATTGAGATGCTGTTACTAAGGAAGAAAAGGCAGACTGGATATTCCGAGACAGCCAGCAGCATGTGCCATAGGCACTCAAGATCTGGGCCACTAGACTGATAGTAGGTGGGACTGTGGTACGATCACTTTCCCAAGTGTGTTTCTCCTTGGACAGGATCCACACTGCTCTCCAAGTGGTCACTCTGGGCCCAGGAGAGAAGCACAGGCTGCACCAGAAGAGAGCTAAGAAGTCACAGGAACTAAGGGTGTCGCTGGCTGTACTCTGTCACAGGGGTGGGGGGCACTCAGCGTTCCTCTGTGCCTCAGTGGGGACAGGTTTCAAGGGTTCAATCCAGCACTGTCGGTGGAAGCAGCAGTGTGTCCACTCGGGAGTGTCTGACATAGTGACTTTCTTTAAAACCTCTGATCTTTTTGAAGGGAAGGCGGCTCCTTTGGAATGGTTTCATGAGAGATGGGGTGGGCTGGCCGGCTTGGAGAAGGCCAGAGCCACCTGTATCCTCTGTGGACAGGAGGGGCTAAGAAAGAACAGGGACCAAGGGCTAGATCACTTCAAGTCCTGTCTGGGTTTTCAGTCTTGAAAGGCAAACACAAAGAGAAAAACCAAGGGCAGATGGGATCCCAACCCTGCAATCAGAGCTGGAGCCTGGCCTGGCTGTGGCTGCCCCCCTGGAGTTAATTCTGGCAGAGTCATACCTGTCACGTGATATTCTGTTTGGAGAGTGATGGTGTTAAAGGTCGTGGCCAGTAGCTTGCTCTGTGGCCCTGAGCTAGTCATTTAACCTTTCTGGGCACCCATCTCTTCTCTGTAAAATGAGGGTGTTGACCCACATGATCCGCCATCCCTTCCAGCAAAAGCAGCTCTGGGCTCTGTGCCCTGCACTTAGGACACGTGGACCCAGTCGCCTGACACAGTCTCCAGAGCTGCCCAAGAACACTGCACCCTGTCCTTCACTGCGGGCTTAAGAAATCACCTTTCTTGCCCATGATCCATTACCCACAATGCCCTTCAGCTCAGTGCCAGGAGTGCTGCTTCGCGCACGTCTGCAGGTCAGGTTCTATTTGAAATGCCAACTCTGAAGCTCATGTGTGCCTTTAATCACGTCACCGCGTACAAGGTTCCCGGATCTGTGTCACTGACGTCTCTTGCTCTGTTTTATATCTTTGATCACAGAAGGTGCCTGACATGCCCTCTCACGACGGGCTCTCTTCCAGCCCCTTAAACTGAAAACACTTTGCAAAATGCCCATGTCTGTGCTGTCCTCAAATGCATAATTAATGAAGACGGTGGAGCTGGATTCCTGAAGAAGTGCAGCCCTGGCAGGGCTGTGAGCACCTTGGGTGGCTTCTGCCAAGGCCAATTTAGTGGCATTCTGTGGGCTCCTTCCCATCATGCCCCAGGGAAACAGATATGTCCTGCTGCTCGGAACACAGACCAGCTTTTTACCCCACCGTTTTACCCTTACATTTCTGTAAAAATCACAAAATCCCTTGGCTTCCTTTCATTCTTTTGTGTACCCACTTGCTCTGAGAACTTACTGTGGCCAGGCTCTTAGAGAGCACTTTAAAGTCAAGGTATCTTTTCCACATATATTTTTATTACAGGTTTGTTTTTTATGACATCCAGTGACATGGCCAGGTCAGAGACTAGGAATCTGAGTCCCAGGCAAGTCATTCACCTTGTGTATGTTAGTGGAGAGGGTCCTCTACCTAGCTGGACTGTCCTGTCTTCTAATCTAGGAGAGCTGACAATTCCCACTTTTGACTTGGTGTAATTTAGTTGGCCCCTGACTTCAAATTATTCTTCTGGTGACCTTGAATTCAACTTCATGGCCTTTACTTGGAGAAGGTCCCTAGATCTTAGAGAATGGGAACCAGAGCTACTCTGCTTGTGTACCTGGTCTTGGGGACTGTAGCATGTGTAATTGTAATTCAAAACTGAGGAACTTTGAATCAAGTATTCTGTTTCTTAGATTTTGCTTTGATTTCCTCTTTAAAAAAAAAAAAGTCCCTCTGGGATATTTTCTTGAACCTTTAATTCATCTAATTAATATCCCGACACATGGCTTTTGGGGTGATGTGGGCTCTGACTGACCCAGTCATTCCCACAATCAGCCAAGAACCATTTGCATGATTGCTTCTTACATTTCTTCAGATTTATTGAGGTCCAGGCACTTGCAGAAAATGCTGGTGATACAAACATGAAAATGACATTCATCCTGGTCTCCCGAGGCCCACAAAGATTATCGGAGCTATTAGAAACCTTAGAGATTCCAGCGATGCTCCCTCATTTTGGTGTTTAAACTTTTGCATGGTATGTCAGTAATGTTTAGCAATATTTGTATAACTCTGAATTAAAGAAAGAAAGAAAAATTCACCCACAGTTTTTTGTCTGCCAATTCAAGCTGTTTATAATAGCCCATGTTCTCTTCCACTTTGTGTCCACATGAATACATAATTTCTTTTGCATGAATTATGATTTTCTTCAATATTATACAATTTTTTTTTCACATTGCTGCACAGATACAACCAGGTGTCTGTGGGTCTGTTTTGTGTGCTTTGCCTCCTTTACTACTGGACACTTTGCTTTCTACATTTTTTGCCATTATACAGCTACAATAAACATTGTATTTTTGCACATAACTTTCAAATTCTTTTGGACTATTTCCTCGGTCTGGGTTTCCTCTAGTGTGATTGAACATTTTCGTGGTTCTTGATAGATACCATCACATTGTTATCCATATGGTTGTATTAATTTATTGTGAGTTAATTTGTTGTGACCTGAATTGACCATGGGTAGGGTCCCTTCCTTTTGTAACAAGGAATTCTCTTCTGGAAGATTGACCCTCATTCCTTTCATTATAGTTCTTCTCAATTCTTTCTCAGTTGTGAGGTGACCAAGGATGAGATCGGGAATAAGTGACCTAACCTGAGAGCACCTCCTATTGTTCATCTGTAGATGAGGTGCATCAGTTGTTTTGGGTCCCTCTGAGGATGGAATAAGAGAACTCATGGAATTGCTCTGTAGAGGATACAAAAAGAAGCCATTATAGACAATGCAATTGATTGCCCCTCAGGTTCCCTGAATGACTGCCACCGAGTCCTCACTAGCTGACAAGGACTCTGCAGTCCATGGCTATACCAGGGTGGAGATGGCAGGGTGGAGGCTGACGCATGTGCTAATGGGGAGAGGTCTGGAAGTGCCTAGGATAGAACTAATCCCAGACCAGTCCCTGTTGGTCAGGTCTTCATCTCACAGCATGGCTCCCTAATTACCCACATTATCACAGGTCCCGTGCTGGGCCCTCGACACACAAGGGAAAGTCAGCATTCATCTGTCAATCAATGCCACGTGTCGTACTGCTTTCTAGTTCACTCTCTAAGTGGCTAATCTATAACTTATGAATGGGCCAGTGGTTATTACAGGTTCAGCCTTCACACACACACACATTCTAAATATGAAATAAATGTTCAAAGTATAACTCTTTACCTTTAGCTCCTTAATATTGTCAACTTTTAAAATAACTAATGTTTTAGCGTTTTCACTATGTGATAGTATTATGTGCATTATCTTATTTTATCCGCCGCATGATAGTGCTGTAACGAGGCATCCCTATGGAGTCCCTCTTATCAATTGGGAAGCATTCTGGGAGCTCTAGTAACTTGCCCACACTCATCCAGCTGGCAATTGAAGGAGGGGGGTTAGAACTCAGATCTTTTTTTTTTTTCTTTTTTTGGAGGAGTATCGGGGATTGAACCCAGGGGCACCTAACCCTGAACCAGGTCCTTAGCCATTTTTCATATTTTATATAGAGACAGGGTCTCGCTGAGTTTCTCAGGGCATCAATAAGTTGCTTAGGGCTTTGCTAAGTTGCTGAGGCTGACTTTGAACTTGAGATCCTCCTGCCTCAGCCTTTTGAGCCACTGGGATTACGGGCATGTGCTACTATGCCCAGCAGAACTCAGGTCTTTAAAATATTCAGCTCTTTTGAGACTCAGCCTGGGCTTGACCAGACCCATGGCCACTACTTGTTTGAAGCAGGGACACTTGACCACATTTGCTGGGCCTCATTCTCCTTTGTGATACTGCCTTCTGAGAGATGCTTGCATGCAGAGGGGAGGGCTGTGTGTCGGGGAGAGCCAGGTGATGGGCTCAGAGTGCTCCTGGTTGAGGAGGGCAGTGTGCACATATGTGAGTGTGGGCCAGGGGAATATGTGCCTGCAATTATCACTTGTTTGTTTCAATAAGTATTGTCAAGTACCTACTATGTGCTAATGCTGGGACTATGACCATTTGCTATGGGCATGCTGTGTGCTGAGTATTGTAGTAGGTGTTTATATACCTTGCCTCCATTCTTCCTAAGCAATGCTGTAAGTTAACACATTGCTCTTTTACAGATGAGGCCTAGAAAGATTAAATACCAGCCTCAGAGTTACAGAGTTGGAAGCAAGAGTCTAACTAATTGGACAATGAGCATGAAATTGTTTATTCCCTCATTTCATTCATTCATTTATTCATTCATTCATAAATGTGTATTGAAAGCCTGTGCTAGGTGCCAGCCGCAGTGTTAGGCACTGGGTTAAAGAGTAACCTTTGATTCACTGCCTGCAGGGAGGATGTTAATAACGTTGCATAGTAAATACCAGATTCCACATCTCTGTTCATGAGGGGAGTGTTAAGAAGTGTTTTTAAACTTGAACTTAAGTTGGGAGGTTTATTTATTTATTTATTTGAAAGGAAACCAACAAAACTGTCTTAGACACACAGTGCTGCAGAGAGCACAGGGCTGAACAGTGGCCCCTGGAACAGAGCAAGAGTGACACACAGGGCCCTGCGACCTCAGAAAGCGGTGCTTGCCCCTAATTAGGAGAGAAGGGCTGGTTGCTGAGCCTCCTCATATGTCACTGCCAAGTCTCTGCTGCCTCCCAGCAGTGTAGAGGGACCTGTGGAGGTCCACAGGGGAGGACCTGGGAAGAAGGCACAGCCGGATGTATGGGCACAGGAACAGTTACCTGCCCCCTGGGCCACGTGGGGGGAGGGGGAGGGGGAGGTGGTTCTGAGATGTGGAAGGTGTAGTGCTGCTAGTTTGCTGTACATAATTATGTGTGAGTTCCATCCCAAAGCAGAGATAGTCATTTTCAATTAATTCTTTTGTTCTGCTCATTAAATCCTAGTTAAATTATTCCTGTGGTATTTTTTTTACAGATGAGATGTGTACAGATGTATTGTGGTATGTGTGTGTGTGTGCGTGAGCTTGTGTGTGCGAGCACCCATGCACACTAATATGACTACTGAAGTCTAGATTCAGTATGACCATTAAAGCCCTGAAGTGGGGGACAGCTAAGTCTCCCACATTGCACTTGACCCTGGGGATCCAGGGATGAATAGGATATCGATTTTCCCCGTATGGAACTCTAAACAGGTGGATACTGTAATGTGGACTGTAAGTCCCTTGAAGGTAATGTCATGAGTGAGTTTGTATCCCCAGTATCTAGCAGTTCCTGATATTAAGTTAATCCTCAATAAATGTTTCTTGATTGAGTTGAATGATAATATATAACATGTGGAAACAGAATGGAACCGGTCACTTACTCCCTTGTCACCCTGTCTCCAAGCCTACCTATCTCAGGTTTTTAGGGAAAGCTTCATTGAGGAGCGGGTATTTCAGAAGGATCTTAAAGATTGGACTATGGTTGTGACTGGGAACATGGAGATACCAAGAAGATAGCTTGTCTCATGTGAAAACCTTGCTATCCTGACAACACTTATTGGAAGCCATTCAGTGTTGGGTTGCTCGCGACTAAAACTCTCAGGGGTCACTCCAGGGGAACTGGGCTGTGTGAATAACCACGAGAGAGAGAGAGAGAGAGAGAGAGAGAGAGAGAGAGAGAGAGAAAGAGAGACCGCTGACCCCTTTTATTGAGGAGACGCCATTCATATGAGGCAAGGGTCAGGTTTTAGGGGGATGAGTCTAGCTTCGTGATGTCTGCTGTCAGTAGGTTGACTGACATCTAGGTAGGCCACACCCAAGGGCATAGTAAGAGAAGGGGATCCCAAATAGGGCAAGGGATAATACCACAAAAGAACAGGTAAGCGTAGCTCCACCCATGGGGTTGTAGGAAGGCACGTCCATGCATGAAGACACAGTTGCTGGACCCTAAAGATCGGGGCTACTGCCTGAGTTACCTAGGCAACCAGATCACAGAGGGACCAACGATGCCACACCAATCAGAAGAGGAGACAAACAGGGTCACGTGCTAGTCGGCCTCCCATAATTCAGCAATGACTTAGTCCAGGGATCATTTGCTTCTGAATATCAGCCTCAGTCAATCTAGAATGTGTGCTGAGGGAAGGATTCCGAGGTCTTATATGATGCTGAGTTGATTGACCATGCTCACTATGCTGTGTCTGTGGGGGGCTCTGGTGGCAATTCTCGCACACTTATCCATTCTCTTATAAATATCCGTGTTCTTAAACATAACCCATACTCCTTACTTTTGCCTTAACGCCATATCTAGGGGTAAAGAAATATATCCTGGGTAGCTGGGCCTGGCGATGTGTTGGTCCCCAACTCACATAAGCGAAAGAGACCATGCAGGTGGGAGAATTGATCTCTACCTCCCTCATCAGTCAACTTCCCATCACAAAACATTTTTCATCAGATGGAATGGCCAGAATAGGCTCTGAAGAGATTCTCCTGGAAGCACTCTCTTGAAACACATTAATTATCAGAAAGAAATTATGCATCGGGGAAGACATAGGAACAGAAACAGTCTAGCAGTATTCACTTTGAAATGCTTAATCATTTCTTCTAGAATCACTGAGGTATGAATTGAGCTGGAATATAAATTTCCAGATTTCTTAAGCTTTATTTTAAAACTTAAAAAAAAAATGTGGAAATAATTGTAGACAGGATGGCAGGATCCTCTTCCCCTGTGAGCAGCTTGTTCCAGCCATTTTTTAAGATGTTGTTGGTGACGCATCATCACCACTGTTGGGTTAAACATTGCATTTTCTTTGTAACACAAATGTCCTTCTTGACCTGGGCTGCTCCCCCTGCGCTGGCTGGCTCCATGTTGTTCTGGCTCCTGAGATCTTAGGTCTTTATCCTGAATCCTTCTTTGATGGCAGCAGTCACTTTGCCAGCTTTGAGCAGTAGTTCTTTTAGTTTGTCATCTTCTGTTTCTAATTTCCTGTGCCCTCCCAAATCATATAATGTAGCTGTGCTAGAATTTTGTCTAGAGAGCAACTCTGGAGCCTCTTTCCACGTTGGCTTCTTATCTGGCTTTTGCTTCGTTGAGGTTGCTCAGTAAGGGCCTCTGGGTGATTGAGGTATTACTGTGCTGCAAACCATTGACTGATTTTGTGAGTGAGCTCTCC
The DNA here is from genome assembly GCF_045843805.1 of Urocitellus parryii. Lineage (NCBI taxonomy): Eukaryota > Metazoa > Chordata > Mammalia > Rodentia > Sciuridae > Urocitellus > Urocitellus parryii. The sequence continues at coordinate 13,272,594 of NC_135533.1, read as the reverse complement.
AGGTCAAACTGGAAACCACTGGTTTAGAGAGTAAGACTCCAGACTGGAATTGCCACAGAAGAAGCCCTACTTGCTAGAATATGCTTAGCTTCTCAGAAGTTTGGAAGAAAAGACTCCCCTCCAACCCACCCCTCAATAATCTAAGGATTCAGTTTCTTGGATAAAGTGCTGTATGACTATCAGAAAATTGCAAAAGTTAATACATGATATGAAGGGTTAATAATAATTTAGGCAACCCAGTGGCAGCATTTGTCAAATGGAAAAAAAAAAGAATACATTTTGAAAAAAGGCATTCTTTTGGTAAATTAATTTTTTTTCTTTTCCTTCTGGGGGACAGGAGGTAAGGAGAGGCTTTTTGATAACAAGTCTTCATTTGAAATGGTTGCATAATATTAGTCAGCCAGCAAGTCCTTCAGCGTGGACGCAAGGTGCTAATGCTGTAATATGCAATGTCACTCGCAGCTAATCCCTTTATTGATTTTTTTTCCCTCTGAACTTGCTGACAGCAAAAGATTAGGTCTAGAGAAATAGTTGCAGTTCAGGTTCTATTTGACAACATTTAGAATTTAAAATGACCTTTAAAAGAGAAAGGGCTGTAGGGAGTGGGATTTAAGTGGTTAGGGACAGGGAGAGGTGTGAAGGGTGAGGTTGAGGGGCATGCCTTTCTAATGCTGGTGTCAGAGCAGGCCTCCTGCACAAGTGTCCTTTGTCCCCAGGGCCACATGAGAGCCCAGGGCCAGGCTGACCCTTGGCCAATTTGCAAAGGAGATGAAGTTTGATTTTGTGCTTTTAGCCTTTAATGTACTTTACTCTCTTCTCTCACCAGCTCCTTCTTTGTCTCTTGGTCCCTCTGGTTTGTCCAAACCCCCATCATCACACACACTTTTGGTGACCTTTGCTGCTAACCCATCACCATTGTTCCTCCCATCTCAGCCCATTTGTAAGAGGAAAATAACCTAATTAAACCAACTTCACGTGTAAATAGCTGGTGGTCTTTGACTCTCCATGAAGCAAAGCCTGGAAAATGTATGGAGGAGGTATGCTGTTTCCCTTCGTGCTTATCAGTGTGTCAAAATGGTAGAGGGGGAGAGAAGGTCTGTGTGGTTTTTAAACTTTTGAATCTAATAGAAAATAAATGCATGCAGAAGCATGCCGGTCATTCCAGCCTGGTGCTCTGCATGCTGCACCTGGAGGCCACGCTCTCTTTCTTCCTTTAGTCCTTCACAGCAACAAAATTAATACTGTATCAGTGGACTTAATTGCCAAATTGAGAGACTTGGCCATTCTTTAGGAATGATTTTACCTTGGTATATCCAAATGCAATGGGTTGTACTGGAAGTATTACCCTTTTACTGTTAATATTTCTTATACTATCTTGCAAAGGATAATGGTGTCTCCATTAGCTCCCAAATTTTGTAATTAAGAGTTACTTTTGTGTAGTCTAGGACTTATCACCTAATTCATCTGACCCTCATTTTCTTTGTCTATGAAATGAGAAATATAACCAAATAACTCTAAGGTAAATTCCAACTCTAACATTTTAGATTTTATTATGCCTGGCTTTCTGGTGCTTCTAAATCCCATTTCAAAAGGGCTCCACATAAGGAAAATTCCATCCACCATCTACCTGGACCCACCATCCTCCTACCCATTTCTCACATGGCAAAAATGATAGTGAACTGCATAGGGTAGGATGTTGAGAATTTGAAAGTCATAGAAGGTATGATCCTTTCTCTATGGAATTTACTATTAATATTAGATAAAATCAGAGATATACAATAGGCTAGAAAATCATTCAAGTTTGTATCACTGTAATGATGTGCTCATAAATATACTTTTAAACCTATAATTAAATTGTAGACCTTTTGAGACCTTAACTCACAATAAGTTCTTCATACTTTGTTAAAACTCATGATAAAGTATATACAGTAGGCATATGCAATACAGGGGTGACCAGTGTAGACCTGCTGACTAGGGAAGGGTAGATGTAGGATGGTACAGTAGGGACTCAGTGTAGACTGGTTTCCCAGGAAAAAATTTTTGAGATGAGTGGGTTGGGAGGTTGTATCCCATACTCTAGTTCTAGAAGGGTGCTACTCATTAACATTGCTTTTCTTTGCAAATGAATGTACTTGTCACTTCAAATCTGCAATTAGTCTTAACTGTCAAAGCCAATACTGAGGGTGACCCTATGTTGAGGTTCACAGCTGGGAGTAGGGACCAGCAAGCATTCCTCTTCTATCACTGGGCCTCATCATGCTAGACTACATCCTCATTTTCTAAACTCTTGGCAAATCTTCCTTCCTGGGCACTATCCTGTCCACGATCTGCCTCCCTTTCTCTAGAATCATGGTGCCATGAGCTGTCCAAGTAGGAGATTCAAATCAGTCCAGAGTCCTGCTGCTAGAGTCCACCCAGAACTTGGTTCCCTTGCCTGTTAACCGTCTAGTGAACACTAGAGACAGTGATAATTGGACCATTGGTCATTCTTACGTAGCCTAGGCCTTGAATTGGGTAGTCTTTCCATGGGGCCTGCTTCTTCTTCATCCACACCCTTCCCAATTAATTTATTCCAGAAGTCTTGAAGCTGGACCTACAAGAATTATGACACAGAGAAAGAGTTAGCAAGTAGAGGTATTGGGGGCTTGGGAAGTCAGGGTTTTGGAACCAGGCAAGTGTCCTGGACACCAGGAGAGACTCAGGCCTGCTTGCTAGACAGTGGTCTCAATACTGAAAAGACCTGTACAACTAAAGACACTCTGTGGGCAGACAGGAAGCTTTCCAGACTCTTCCTTCTGGGTTCAGGTTCAATTCTAGAGCATGCATGGTCCACTGGGAATCATGCAGGTAAGAGGAAAGAAAAGGGTCACCTGACTGCAAAGAGTCAGTGAGGGAAATGGAAAAGATGACGTGGACCTTGGCATTGAGTGGTCAACGTGTTGAAATGGTATTCATCAAAGCATTAAAATAAGTCAGGGAAATGATAGGTCCAAAGGACATTGCAGGCCTTAATTTTGTCAGATCTTTTTACCAAAGAATTACTCGTTTGAATGGGTGAAGCTGTGTAGCATCCCAACCAGCTGAAACTCTACATCGTGATACAGAGGCCAGAGGGCCTCAGAGACAATATTGTGTCCTCTCTGCCCTCTTCCCAGAGTGAAATCTTTCAGCATCCTGGGGTTTTAAAGCCAAGGGTGGGAAGAGACATCTCTCAACCTACAGCTCCTTTGCAGCTCGCCCCCTGTCCGAATGTTTGCTTTCAACTTCCAGACTTTGTTTTGTATTTAATTGTTGAAAATGAACGTGGAATTAACTCATTAAATGATAAAAATTGGTATTTATTAAGTCAGACTTCTGCATTCTTCAGACAGGGCTGGAATTGGGATTTTTCTTTGTGGTATCTAGGAAAAAAATAGTTGAGCGTATTAGAAACATAGGTGTCATTTTCTGATTTCAAACAATTTAGAAGCACTGATTTATTTCCTAACCATTCATGTATGAGTCACCAGATAGTTCTTCATGTTTATTAAAGCAAGGTTTCCTTAGACTTGATTTTCCTCCCCCTCTTTCTCATCACCCACCTTTCTGCTCCCCTCAAAGCAAATGACAGTCATGCATTGCTTAAGGTTGGGGAGACATTCTGGGAAATGCATCCTTTGGTGATTTTGTAGTATGAGCATCATAGAGTGTACTTACACCAACTGAGATGGCTACAAGGTTGCGAGGCGATATAATCTTACGGGACTTCCATGGTCCACATGGTTGTTGACTGTACATTGTTAAGTGGCGCATGACTGTAGGTTATAAACGCAGAGACCAACACTGCTCTGTTAATTCTTGTGCTGTGTCTGATACCTGAGGACGTGAATGATGGATAATTATGAACATGTATAAGATTAGGCTGCTCAACAAACAAGAGGGTTTTCTGGAAGTGGCCATTGAGGGGGTCTGTGGCTGAGTTAGCTCCACATGCTGGATTCCTTGGTCTGCAGAGCAGACAGTTTGGGCCTCAGCAAAGGAATGCTGAGACAAAGATATCTTGAACCTTCAGACAAGATGAACTTGATGAACTAGACCTCTCCGAGGCCAGCCTCCAGCTTGGTGACTCTCTAAGCTGGGCTTCTAACACTGGTGCTTCATGGAGACTCTTTCTTTTCCTTGGAGGGTTTTGCCCAAAGGAGAGACCCTCCTGTGGATTTCTTGGGGGTTTCCTTTCCTTCATGGGTTTGCTGCAAAAGCACAGACTGTTAGCCATGACCAAGGAGAGCAGTGATTACTTTTAAAGCTTAAAGAAAATGCTGGGGTCTTGGTTGTATACCGGGAGGCATCTCTCCTCCATTGTCTTGCATGCTACTTTGCACAGTGGTTCAGTTCTTGACTGAATTTTACCTACTGCTGTGAGAGGTAGATCTGCAGTTGCTTTATTGTTTTCGTTCAAGGTTTCAGTGTGGATTGGGTTGTCCTCATTTTCTTGTCTTTCCTCCCTACGATTGTTCCTTAGGGACCCTGCATCTCCTCCCATGGGTTAGAAGAAGTCTCCAGGAATGTCTCATGGCTTTCCAAATGCTTTTGGCTGGAGGGCTCTGACGTCTCCTTTAGAATGTCAGGGACACCTGCCCTGGGAGGCGCTGGGAGGCTGTCCCTCTGTACTCTTGTCTGTGAGGAAGCCTCTTCTAGCTGTTCTGGATTTAGGCCACTCCGGCCTGCTGCCGCACCCTGGCCTCCAGGTCCTTGGCTCTCAGTTCATAGAGGAGGAAGAACTGCTTGCTTTGTGCTGCCTTGGTTGTGTGTCAGTGTCTTATAGTTTTTGTGTATTTTATTAAAGCTCTCTTCCCCAGGGCTCTGGCACAAATCGCTGGAGCCAGGAGCCTGGGGACTCCAGAGCAATGCACCCCTCTGCATTTGGAACAACCCTCCCCTCTGAACCTCTGTCCTTGGGTCCAGCTTGCCCAGTGACCCTTTTCTCAGGATGGATATTTCCCTTATAGTCTGTTGGTCCTTGGTACACATAAACTTCAGGAAGGCCCAGAGAGGGGAAGAGCAGGTAATCCTGGAATGAGACTGCAGCTATTCTGAATTCCACTCAGCACTGCCGGGCTCTAAACTGCAGCTGCCCTGCTGACCCTCCGACGTGCCCAGACATGTCTAAAGCCCCAGGCAGTCCAGGCTTTGGCAGCTCCAGGGGCGCTTGCTCTGTTTTTGGGGGGCGCTGGTATTTAGTCCTCATTCATACACCTGCACAGACCAGGGCTGCACCAAAGATGATCTTAATTGATGTTAGTGTGGACTTTGGTCCTTGATCAGCTTTTCCGGCAATTCTTTTCTTTCGAAATATCAACTTCTTGAAATCTTTTAGATCCTTACTAACTTGTCTTCTTTCCTGCCCACTGTGGAAACCAGTGTTGATCCTACAGGGTCTAAGAAGGTGCCAAGCGCCGAGAGGGAGGTGCCAGCCTCTGTGGACTAGAGAGGAAGCTGGCTTCGGAAGCTGGCTACATTTTCAGGGTACCAGAAATTTCTGAATCTGGCTGGCTTGGTATCAGGAAACCCACAAGATTACATCAGATGAACAGGGTTGATCGGAAGGTTACACCTGAGCTGGGAACCAGGGGAAGGGACACCCTGGGTCCTGTCCTCCCTCTCCGGGATTCTGCTTCTCCCTCCTCATCTGAATTATTATTGTGATGATGATGATGGTGGTGGTGGTGGTGGTGGCACTGAGGATGAACCCAGGGGTGCTTTACCACCCAGTCCTTTTTTTCTTTTATTTTGAGATGTCTCAATAGGCTGGCCTCAAACTGGACATCCCCTCTCCTTAGGCTCCTGAGTAGCTAGGGTTACAGGTGAGCACCACCTTGTTGGTTTCATCTGCTCTTTGGACCTAGAGTCCTCCCTGCCTGTCTCCCTCATAACTCTAACTTTGAGTTTTTGGAGTTTTACTTGCTTTGATTGTTTTCCTTGGTGCGGGCTTAATATCAAGGCACACTGTTGTTTCTTTCAGTGTTTTGGTATATTTTCCTTTGGGGGAGGTTCTGGTCCAGTATCTCGTGCTGGCCTTATGTTGTGGGTGGCTGAGGCATGGTTGCTCTGTCCTCTAGGAGATGGGACCGTGGGAACTGTTGCAGAGGGGTTCTCTTGGTAACAGTGGACAGGGAGAGGCAGAGCAAGTGCCCGTGGACGACACAGAGCTCGTATCTCCTGAAACAGCTCCTTTGAGATGATGCCTATACAATGACTTTCGGTGCATGAATCCATACAGCTTTTGGGTTGTATGTAATGGCCAGACCCACTTTTATCTACCTGAATTCACTGGATTGTGGAGCTGTGAAGTCAGTATTATTGCTCTCATTTTACATATGAGGAAACTTGAGTCGGAAGTTGAGAGCCTTGTCAGTGTTATACAGCAGGCAAGTGGGAGACTCAGGCCTAGGCCTTCTGACTTTAGTCCTGAGTCTCTTACTTCCCTGTGTCATGCATCTGCATGCAGAACATTGTGCTTCCCTAGGTGTTATGAGAGATAAAACAGAAATAAGCTTACATTCTAGTTAGGATAAGCTGCAAACACCATCCATTAAGACAGTCATTTGAGAGCTGATTGCTCTGCACTGGTGATTGTGACCTTGAAGTACTCACACAAGAGGACACACAGAAATTACAGGCTGCTTTGCAAAGTCTGGGATGTGCTGTGGATTGAAGATAAGCCTGGAGAGAATCAAGGTCACGTATTTGCCCAAACCCAGGAAACCCTGTAAATAGCTGGAGTTACTTGTTAGAAATATTGAGCTGGAAGATGAACCTGGATCCTGCTCCCTGAGGAAGGTTTGGGGCCATGAGTCATGGTTTTGAATTAGAAGGCAAGAAATTGGAAGCCCAAACTGAGGTGGTTTCTGTGCCTTTTGGAAAGTCAGGTGGTGAATCAGGATAGCTCTGTAGATCTATCCTGAAGCCATGTCTTATCCTTAGACAACATGGTCCCCAAGCACTGAGGACATCACAAAAGGTTTGCTGAGCTGTTTAATGTAACTGAGAATGAACATCAGAGGATGGGAGAGAATCCCTCAGACAATGTACTAGAACAGTGCCAGAGGGCAGGACCTGAAGAGCCATTTTCAAGAGCAAAGCTTCAGTGTGTTGGCCATGAGAGGCATCTTAGCAAGAGCAGAGCTTTCCCAACTAGTGGCCACCTGAAGGGCAGCCACTAACATAAGTCCACCTGGGCCAGCCCATCCTGCAAGACAATCTTGGTAGACAAACAGCAGACAGAGCTCAGGATCTGAGGGACAGCCTGTCTACTGCTGGGTCAATGCACAGGAGGTCTGGCCGCCAGTGACTGAGCCTCCAAGGATTCATCTGGGGCCAGGAATCTGGCCTTGTTGGAGTCTGGCAAGGGAGAGGTGGAGTCCTCAGTTTGGAGGAACTGGGGGTTCCAGCTAATGTCACAATCTGGGCTCAGTCATGAGTGACTAAGGCAGAGGCCCATTTACCAGGACTGGTTAGCGTGGGAACGAGGGTCCTGGCCCTACCTCCGTCTCAGACTGCACTTGGACTGTATCAGCAACTCTAAAGTCTCTGTGGTAAAGGTCAGTCCTGCTTTTAGGCTGTGGGGAGAGGAGGGCTCTGAGTTCTGCCCTCAGAATGGCAAGGTCTCCACTAAGAATCACCGAGACACAGGCTCCATACAACTCTGAGCTTTAGAGAGGGTAAGGCTGCCCCCAGATCCTCCTCAGAGGAGCTATGACAGATGCCACCTTTATTTTTTAAAATGATATTAAATTAAAAAAATATATGTGTGTGTGTGTGTGTGTGTATATATATATATATATATATATATATATACATATATATATATATATATATTTAAATGATGTTAATTTTGCCTTGTTTTGATTTTAGCATTATAATAGAATTTTTTTAAATACAGGCAATACATTGGTATAGTTCACAAGGATATACATATTTCTTTCCTTTGCATTTTCCTTTGTCTCCCATTTGCCTAACCACAGATGGCCAATATTCCCTATGCTTCCATGCAGAGATGTTTTAAATATAGGCAAACAGATACCCACATCTGTATTTCTATTATTTCTATCATCTCTTTCCCCCTTTTACTATATAAATGTAGTATATATTACATGCTATTCTGCACCTTGCTTGTGTTCACTTAATTTATCTTATAAGGCTTTTCATATCAGTTTTATAAAGATTTTTGTCTTTTTAAAATTGGTTATATTGGCTTTTATTGTGCAGATCTCCTAGAAGCTATTTAATCAGTCTCCTATTGATGGAAATTTGGGTTACTCTTTTAAATGAACTGGCAGTGAATAACCTTGTCCATATGTCATTTCACACCTGTGAGATTGCATCTCTTAGACAAATTACTAAAAGTGGAATTTCTGGGTCAAGTTGAGCCTTTGTAATTTTGAGAGATGTTGATGAATTGCTCTCCAGAGAGGTTGAACAAATTTACAAAATTTACACTCCAACCACAACCTGTGACAGTGTTGGTTTCTCCATACCCAAACCATTCAGTGTGCTATCCAACTTCTGGGCCTTGGTCAAAATGATAATTGCAAATGGCACCACAGGGCAGATGTAATTTGTAATTCTCTTATGTTGAGTGCTCTTGAGCATCTTCTCATTTGTTTAAGAGACATTTTTATTTCCATGAACTATCCCTTCATAGCTTTTGCTCATTGTTAAATTGGATTGGTTGGTAATTTTCTTATCAATTTGAAGGTACTTTTTATGTTTGAGGCAAATTAATCCCTTGCAACACGAGCTGCAAATTTTCCCTCATTTTGACTTTTGATTATGCTTATGGTGGGTTTTCTGTGTGAAATTTTGTATTTTTATTCAGTTAAATTTATCAATATTTTCTTTTGTGGACTCTGGGCCACAGTTACAAATGCTTTCTTTAAGGTGACGTAAAGACTTTCTCATGGTTTCTTCTAATAGTTTGTAAATTAACTTTTTTTCCCCTCAAACAAATATTTGAGCTATTTTTCCTTGTTTAAATTGCAAAATACAGCTTCAATTTTATTTTATTTTCCAGAAGGTACCCAGTTGAATATGATTTATTGAAGAAAACCATCTTTTCCCCTCCTGATTTGAGATCCTGCTGTTACTCTCAGGTGTTTTGGGTTAACCTGGGTTTTCTGAGTTTTGGTTCAGTTCTGTACCACGCTGCTTTGCTCACCTCCTGAAAAACAGGGAGCGGTGGATCCTGTTGGGAAAAGGACATGGATGACATCACTTGGGGAAGGGAGAGACAGAGTGGCTTGTGCAGCAAAAGGAAGCCCTATAACAGATATCCTGGGGCTACCTGGGGGCTGCTGCAAGTGGTCAAGAAGTAAAGAAGGGGGACTGTCCATGCTAGAGTCCTCATTCTTGGGTGTGTGCTTCGTCTATCTCAGGAGCTCAGTTGCTCTGATGGCTTGTTATCTGCTGCTGTATTCCAAAAACATCTCTGTGATGTACATATTGGAGTACCAACCCTCCAGGGATGGCATCTTACTATTTGATATTTATTTGTATTTAAAAAATTGTCATGTATGCTGTCTTTTCTCAGTAGGAAAAATAAAGGTAAATGGAAATTTCTCCAGTGTTAGCTCCCCAGGCTCTCCTCCACCTCATTGTCCCATCCTTGCTAACTCCCCACCTTCTGTCCCCCAACTCCTTGGCCAACCCTCCAGCCCAGCCCTACCCCTAGGCTCCCCACCTCTAGCCTCTCCGTTGAACCACTCCTGCTCTTGGCTCTGCTTCCTGGATCCCAGGTCCCCTTGAGGAAGCTTCCTTGCCAGGACGATGTGGCACCATTTCTGTTCATTGCTGCAATTGGAGTGGCTCCCTGAGGCCTTGCAAAACGAGATTAGAGACAGCTGTCTGTCTTATCTCTCTGCTGGCTGCCAACTCCAGTGAAGCCTGATTACAGTTTCTAAGGGGCCTGAAGGAACAGGAACCAGGCTCTTCCGGAGGAGCTGGCTTACCCCAGCCAGATGATCCTCCTCTCCACTCTCTCAGCCCGGATGCCCAGGACCTCAGGCATCCATGTCACCTCTCTGTCTCCTACACGCAGGAATTTAGAGCTGCTTTTTGACTAGCAGCAACAGAGGGCAGGTTCAGTGTGCAGGAGACCATGACTGGGCCTGTCTCTGCAAGGGGCAGGTCAAATTCAAGGCGGCCAGGAAGCCACATGCAAAGAAGGGCTCTCATGTGTTCTCCCTGCCCACCTCTCCAGCTGCACTCAGCTCCCACTCTGGTGCCTGGACAGCCACACTGCTGTTGTCCAGGCCCCTTAATGCTCTGTCCCCACCAGCTATCTGCTGCAGTACTCCATCCAGCTCTGGCTCTTGGAGAAACCCCATTTCCTGTCAAGTCTCCACAGAGACCTCCAGGCCTTGTGGTCTAGCCCTGGGGTACCACTTCCTCCAAGCTGAAGTTCCCTGGTTTCGTAAGCCACCTGTGACCTTCTACCCTCATCTTCCCTGTCACATGCAGCACCCACCCTGTCCTGCATTCTCTTAGCTTTCCTGTCTCCCATCCTGCTACGCATCCATCCCTCTCGGGCCACAACTGCACACCTAGCGGGCCTGGGTGCACACGGCACTAGGTGAGGAGTGGAGAGTTCTGAGGGGGCTGGTGAGAAGCCTTGGGAAGGTCAGTGGGCAGAGAGTCAGTTCTGATCCCAGAAGCCCTTCCCTACCTTGAAGAATGAGGTTGTGATTTTGTGAAGGGAGTAAGTGCAGTTCTTTGGAGAAATGTTGGGCTTCTTTCTCATTGGCCCCAAGGGATCGTATTGTGTAGGAGAAAAAATTTAAAATACATGAAAGTACAAAGAATATAATATATACTATTGTACTTGCTGGGGAGATTCAGCCCATGCTAATGTTTCTCAGCGTCAAGAAAACATGGAGGCACAGGTGAAGCCTTCTTGGAGGGCCTCCCCAGTTCCAGGGACTGCAGGGATACTCCCTGAACCCCGTCCATGTCCTTCACATTCATGCTTCTCTCATAGCTATGTCCCCTTGAGCAGCAGATAGAGTTGCTTTCTCTGCTTGAAAATTAACATACACAGACTCTTTCAACCTGCCATTCTGTGTATTTTGAGGTCTTTCTGTGTATATTAATATGCACAGTTATAATTCAATTATTTAAACTATCAGATACTATTCTAGTATGTGAATATGACCATGGTTTGTTTTGGTTGTTTCCTAATTGAAAGACACTTGTTTTTCACTCTTTCTTTCAAGTAGGGCTATAGTGAATGTTCTTGAACACATTTCTGTGCATACATTCAGAGCTCTGTCTAGGAGTCTAATTTTGGGCCATAGTGTATATATTTCTCCTTTACTTGATTTTGTCAAGTGTTTGTAGCAATTTATATTCCAAACAGTGTCTGAAATTTTGTCTTCCTGTGTCTTTACCAAACTTTGATAACCCCAATTCTGTTTTGTTTGGAAGGTGGAAAGTTGGAAGGAGGCGAATTTCCATGTGGTTTGGGTTCAGGCTGCAACTGGATTGGGGGCTTGGGAACATGTGTTCAATTACCAAGTATCATCTTTGCAGGTCAAAGGTCAGGACTCCATCCTTCCTTTCCTGGATGTGTCAAATGTCAAACCACACTTAGTGTTGCACAGTTGAAGTCACGATTCTGGTATTCAAGGGGGTGGAAATGGGAAGGGGGGGTGGGCTCAGTCCTTAAGCCAGAAGCAAGGTTGGGGGAGGGGGAGATTCCTGAGCTGGGAGTGGGAAAGGGGAAAGATGTCAAGGACGTGGCTGAGAACGAAACTGAGAATCAGTCCATGGGCCAAGAGGAAGACAGGTGGACAGGAAGCTGTCTCCTGGGACATCCATTTCTTTTGTTAAACCAGCCAGATACATGCTTGCTGTGTGTGTTAAAGGACATTCCCGAGTCTGACATATATAACAATGTGTGTGCTCTATGGTGGTGCAGTGTAACCATAGCAATAATAACGGGGAGTGCTCACCCTGTTTACCTCTGTTAATTCACAACACCCCTACAGGGATAGACACTCTTATCACATTCCTTTGAAGTGAAGACACTTAGGCACAGAAGGGTTCATTCATTTGGCCACGATCACACACCCAGAAAGTCTCAAGGCAGGATCTGAGCCCAGACAAGCCTGCTGTAGAACTCACGCTCTGACCCCGGCACAATGCTTCTTAGCACAGTAGGGAAACAGTGAGTGAGTCACTAGTCCTGTTTTCATTTCTGTTTTTGAAAGCAACTTAGGAATCAGGATAAATTAACTCTTCAATTAACATCTCTAACCTAGCTATTTAACTTCATCATGGAAGTAGTCAATTTTGTGAGCAGAGAACTAAAGACAAGCATAATTCATCTATTTGGACTTTCTCCCTTCTTCTTGTGATCTTTTTATTCCGTTCAGTTTTTAATTAGGCATATAACAGGTTGAAGAGAAAAGAATCAGTCAATCTGAGTTTGGTTTCTCATATACAACCCAGTTTCCCCCAGTCCTGTCCCGAGCACATACACATGCATGTGTGTACTCTGTGTCTCGTTCTATTTTAATTAGCTGGTAAAAAGGGAAATCAGTGTTATATAACTCCTTTTGCAAATAAAAAGTGGAAAACTCGGGAGTCTGGATATCTTTCTTCCCACTTGACATCAAGTATTGGTTGAGCTGTTTGGAGACATCGGGGCAGCTGTCTGGACAACTCGTGGCCTCAGAGAGACGCACAGTGGAGAGAGGCAGGTCCCCATGGCCCAGCTATCCACCATTGCGTCTTTACCCACACCAGAGGCAGCAGTGGGAGACACCATGGCTCTGTCTCTGTCCTGGCATCTGCAATTCTGGTGACTCATGAACCATCATTTTACTTTTTGTCTGAAGAAGCAGGAATGACGAATTTCCAACTCTGTTTCTCTTCTCCCCATACCTCCCCTTTAGGATGACTGCCTCATGCTGAATCCTTAATTTAAGGAAAATGGATGCTTCCCTCTGGCCTGAGAGCTGGGGATTCTTATCAAAAGTGACATTAAAAAAGTGCCAGTCTGGCCTCCCTCCTCTTCCAGGCCCATCCTTCTTCACTCCTGCCTGCCTCCAGCACTGTCTCCCCATCCCCGGATCTGTCTCCACTTCCTCTGTCCCTGGAGAGAAAGCATGAGCTCATTGTTTCCCAGTGAAAAACCAGATCTGGTCTGCTTCTAGCCTCGTTTGTCTGTCAGAGCTGGGAGATGGATGATCCTTCCGCCGGTGGAAACTGTACCTGGAGGAGCTGCAGACTCCTGCGTTGGGTGTCTGCACGCTGGTGGGGAGGGGGCCACGGTCAGGGCATGGCGGCTCTTGGCTCTGAACTTTCTGGAAGGTTATTAGGGATGTGATGGGAATAAGGAAACAGATTATTTACTATACCCCAAACAGTCATTTTAAGTCATACCTCACTTTCTCATTCTTTGCCACAAAATCTGTTTCGAGCTGGAAAATTCATGAGCAAAATGGGGAAAAGCAGCCAGTAGCTAGCTGGGACGATGGGGCAATCTCAGTGACAGCTCGTTCTTTATTTCCTTTTGTGAGGAAGCGACTATGTAATGACATTAAAAAAAAATGTCTTGTTTAAAACACACAAAAAGACTCAGAGAAGGGAAAAGACATTCAGTATCCAGGAGTGAAGAAGTTAGGACTAAAAAGGTTGTAGCTCCACAAAAGATGAGAGGATCTTCAGCACGGAAACTTGCAGAATGTTACGTGCTACCATGTTTAGTCAAGGAAAGTCTCTTGGTGAAGTGAGGAGAGGAACCTGGCTCGCCACAGAACGAGGAGACAGAGGAGTGGACACGGTGCTCTGTGGCGTAACGGGTTGTTGTGAGGGAGATGCATGGTGGTCACCTGGAGCGGGCCTCATTTTGATTTCCTAGTTGGAGTGTGGGCCACCTGATGACGTGGACAGACAGGTTCATGAGAGGTGGTTTTTCCACTATGGCCATCTTATTTATGGAGGGAGACAGGATGGTGAGAGGGAGCCGTGGACTCCCTGGGGCTGGGAGCCTGGAGTCAGGTCCCTGTGGCCTGAGTTTCCCAGAGGGAGAAGACTCTCAGGGAATGCTGTGGACTCAGGCAAGAGGCCAGGTAGAAGGAACTGTGGAAAACCATCCAGGGGGATTCTTCACCAGATGGCAGGTGAGTGCTCAGCAAGGAAGCCGTGATGCCAAGGGAACCAACAAACTATGCCACATCTCCTCGGTCCCTTTTTGGGGACCATGTCGATCGGGGTGAGCTGTGAGTCTCTGGTGATATTTGTATGGATGAGATGGGGAAGTGGGCCCGCAGGAGGTAGGTCAGGAGACAGACCCAAGGCAGGCTGAAGGGTCGCACCCAGAGAGCTCTCTCCTAGTGGCAGTGTGTGTGCTTGGGCAGAGCTCTGCCTTCAACTCCAGTGTGTGGGAGGATGTAGTGACGGTGGAACGAGATGGGGATGGCCTGCTGATGCGGCATGTGGGACTAATTGCTAATTTGTAGAATGACAAGAGCATGATCTAAACATTTCTTCAGGGGCTGGAACTAACCAAGAGATAAAAACAACCAAAAAAACGAGAAAAGACAGTTTCCTAAGCACAGGATGGGGGCAGAGTCCCTGCAAATGGGAACCACTGTGGCATTCTCAGCTCTGGGTGATGAGGCCTTGTCAGCGGGACCAGGCTGTGTCCCTAGAGCGATGCCACCCAGACCCAGGAGCCCATGTCTCTGTGGATTTGCACAGGTCTGACTGTGCATGGGAATGACCATGGCCAGTATCCTGTGTGACACTGGGAGAGATTGTGGCTCATGGTCTGAACCTTGAGAATGATGGGTGTGACCACGTGACTGGGAGAATTTGGGAGTGCTCAGTTAGAGGAAAGGGAGATTTGGGGGTGGGGAGGTGCACGACAGTCGTCTTTAAATATTTATGGGCTGTCACATGGGAGAGGTGTGGGACTCCAGCAGCATAACTAATAAATGATGTGAGCATTTATTGAATGCTCACTCTGGAGCAGGCTTCCAAGGGCTATCTGTTACTCCTCATCAATCTTATGTGCTGAGTGCTATTATTATCTGCATTTTTGCAGATGAAGGAATGGAGGCCTGAGTGGTTGAGCAACTCCCTCAAAGGCCCCTGCTATCCTGGGAGTGTGGACTGGGATGTGGCTGAGATCCCGGCATCCTGTGCAGGGCTGGCAAACACACTGTCAGCTGCCTTTCACTTCTGTACTTCTGTGTTACTACAGAGCCAGCTTCTCTCCAGCCGGTTGGGGAGCTGTGGAAGAAAACATCTTTGTCTTACTCTGAATAGAGCAGCAGAATCCGTAGATGCTGAAAATCCCAGCAGATGGAAAAGTTTTGCTTTGTATAAAAGGCAACATAGAAACCTAGGAAGGTCCCCCACTTCCCTTCAGAAGAGCTTGACTTTTCCCAATCTCTTTTCACATGTGCAATGTCCTGGAGCGCGTAGAAGTGGGCCACAGGTTGGAGTCTCACCTTTGCCACCTCAGCTGTGCCACTCGTGAGCAGGGTACCTCACTAAACCTTTATGCCCCCATCTATGAAATGGGGCTAAAACAGTGCCCAGCTTTTAGGATTAAATGAGAACGTGCATCATAAAAGACCTTGTGCAGTACCCAACTCAGACAACATTCACGTCACAGCAGCCATTGTTAATATGAGTGACAATACTGAAAATATCGTGTTGGCCATCAAGAGGACAAAGATGAAAAAGCACCTCTATCTCAAAGCTGTTACTATAGATAGAAATACATGATTCATAAACAAATAACTATACTATTATAACAGCAGCCAGCAGAAGGCATTTAGGTGAAGGGTCAGAAAGGGGGTGGCAGTGCAGATGAGGGGTGACGATTTTGGAAGTGAAATTCTGTGCGCTTGATCTGGAGGGTCCCCTGAACACTACTCATAACAAACATTAATGTAACATGGAGTGGAAGGGAATTAAATATTCAGGATTCCATCGACGCACTGCATGCAAAACCACATTAAAAGGCCAGGCGGCCAGTTCCACCAGCACAGACAACAACGCACACAAAATGGAGCGCCTCTGAAGGCATTAAAAATAAAAACCTAGCTAACACTTTTCCTCCGACTGAGTAGAAGAAAAACATTCTTTCTGGCTGGGCCTGCAGCAGCTATAAGCCTTGCAAATTTTTCATCTCAGAACATCTGGGAGGAGCAGAAGGCGCTAAAGAGAAGACAGGGGGAGGTGGCGGGGAGATTTCTTATAATGAGCCTTTGTGAAGAGTTGCCTCTTCAATAAGGAGAGCCCTTGCCAACGTCCCTGGTCTTGCTGGTCCGTGGAGCTTGCAACCTCTTCCCATTTCGCCACCCAGGGGGTTGTGGGCTCCCCCAGCCGGCTGCCCTCCAGAGCCCTTGGAATGGCCCTGGTTTGCACTTTTCATCACTGACAAGATTTTGCTTCTACTCCCAAACCTTGCACCCCCTGAACGCCTGGCTGCTCCACCCCTCCCCCACTTTGTGGCCTTCTTAAGAATTCGACACAATGAGAAATGGCTTTCCAGATTTGCTAAAGAAAACTCTCCCCGCTTCTTCTCCCTGCTAAGATGTAATTTTGACTTTTTTTTCCCCTTTGAGAAAATGCTCTTTAAAGAGGAGACAAAGTCGGAATCTTGAAGGTCCAACGGGTTTCATCTCTTTTTGTTGTTGGCTTTCCATTTTCTTCTGTGGCTTCTTTCTGCTTTCTATTTAATCTTTCTTTATTAAGCACAGAGCACTTGGCCAGGCCTCAGGCTGCCAGCCCAGTGGGCGACACCGATGTGACCGGGAGACTTACCAGGCTGACCTGGGGGCAGGCCAGGGCCTGGCAGCGGGAGAGCCCAGGTGGGTTGGGGCACACGCAGGGCAGGGCTGATGTCCCTTCCCTCCTCTGCCCATCCGCCCTCTTCGCCTTCCTCCATCAGTGAGAGGAGGGGCTCCTTCCGAGTGCAAGGGCTGTGGCTACAAAAAGAATCCTATTTCCCAGTGACTCTTCCAGCAAGCGTGAATCCTGGCTCTGATGTCTGAGACCTGGGGTGAGGGAGGCTGGAGTTTGCATCCCTCCTTGTTGTTCCAGTGGCTTTGGGCAGGGCCTTCATCTTTCCAAACTCTCTCTCTTTTGCAGTCAGGTAGGGATGGTACTGTCATGCTTTCTTCCTGAGGCTGCTGTGGTGACATGGGATGCCATGTGAGCATCTAGCATCTGCTAGGCATGGGTTCGATTTTTTTGTTGTTGTTGTTGTTGCTTAAAGAACACAACTTTGGGATGAAGTAAATACATGGACTCTCAGAAGTGGGCCAGTTCCTCGGGTCAGTGAGTTGTGTGAACGTCAGAGGGGGAAAGAACACAGCGGGACTGAAAAGAAAGGGGGGCCCTCCTCCCTTTGGTGCTGATGTGACCCTTCAACGTAACCTCAAGACTGAAATGCACCCATTCCTTTACTAGGTTCCACTCCCAGGGTTTTCACACACATGCGCCACATCCACTACTGTCCTCTGTCTGAGTCCTCGTTCTTAGTTTAGGTCCTCTACACAGGGGGGGAGACTTGGTGGGTGCCGCCAGTTTGCCCCAGAGCATCCACTGCAGCAGCAGCTGTAGCCGGAAGCACAGGAGGGCTGTGGGGCTGTGGTGCAGGATCCAGTTCTGTCCACAGACACGCCACGCTCATTTCAAGGTGTCCTGCCGGCACAGCTTATGAGTGGACACCCTGGTGCTACTTTGCTGGTAGCTCCCAGACATGGCTTCCTAGGAAAGACCAGCAGATACTTGGAGCCAGTTATTTAATTTCCCAGGTAGACCACATGATCAAGTAACAGATCCTGAGGTTTATTTTTCATCCGTTCGGATGTGTATTGAGGACTTTCCATGTGCCTATGGCCGTGCCTGGCCTGGGGCGGAAGGTAATCAAGAGGCATAGTTTCTGATTTTGATGAACTCACAGTCCAGGGCTACAAATTGCTATTGGAATGAAAAATGATTTGGGCTTAAATGAGTTTAGGAATGTCTGCATCGTGTAACTGTCCCTGTTTGGGGGAGTCACAATATATATTTCTTAGAATCCTGCAGTAAGTAAACCTTTTACAAGTTGTTTAAAACAGTTTTTTTCTAAGCACATTTGATCACCACATGCCCAGCCCACCTCATCCCTTTTAAAGTGTTTGGGGAGGGGACGGGGTCCTCGGTTGGGTTCTTCCTCAGGCTGCGCAGGGCAGCCAAGGTGCGGGTGTCTGTGGATTTCAGTTTCCACTTCCTCCAGACTGATTTTTAAAAGCTTTGGAAATGAGAGGCTAAGAGAACAATATAGGACGCAGAGGGAGTGCTCTGTAGGGGAGACTGAAGGACCGTGGCCCCTGTCTAGGGAGGATGACTCTGTGTGGGGTGATCAGGCCCCAGCACTGCCTCTCAATCCGCTCTGTCTAGGAAGGGCCTGCTTGTGTGTCACCCTCAGTGAGAGGCGCCTTGACAGTACTCTGACCTCGCCTTGTCGAGAGCTGATGCAGGGAGAGGGGAACTGCAGGCTGGTATTGCTGTGGGGTGTGCCCAGCACCCAGGACCCTCTGTCCAGCACTCAGCCTCCTGCCCGTCGCTGGCCCCTCCCCAGCGCTGCTTCTTCAGAGCTCAGGGCACAGAGCTCTGGCACCTCCACTCGGCCCTGGATGGGGGCTTTCATGCTGGCGCCTGGGGTCTTGAAGGGCTTGCAGCGGAGAAAAAGGAACGATGGCCTCTCCTCACTTGTGCTCCCCTGGGCACGAGGTGACACTGAGAGGTGGAGGTTGAGGAAGCACTGGACTCATGGGAAGCTGGAGGATGCACTTGGAAGGGGTGAGGACCAGGGAGATGCGAGGGGAAAGAGCTCCGGCTGCCCCTCTGCCTGCCCTGCTCCTTCTGCACCTGCTCTGAGCACCTTCACCTGCCCTCTGGCTCCCAGGGGCTGCAGTCCCGGGTGGAGTGGGTGGGAGACAGGACATGGGAGCAGTGAGAACCTGGGTGTTTCCTCCCGGGCCCCTCACCGCAGGCTGGCTGTGACCCTCCCTCCACATGGCCACCCCCTCCAGGTTCTGGCGACAGCTCCCTCCTCTGCCCCTCCAGCCTCAGGGCTATTCCAGTAGCTGAGCCTTCTGTTGCCAGCTTTAGGTCCCTTGTACAGCCCTTCTCTGGTCTCTTCATATCCTGTGCTCAGCTGTGTAAATTGTCCTCCACCACCAATGTTTTTTTTTTAATTGAGGAAAGAACATTTAACACGAGATCTGCCCTCTTAACAGATTTCTAGTGTGATACCGTATTGTTACCTAGACACACACTGCACAGGAGACCTCTAGAATTTACTCATCTTGCCTGAAATTTTATGCCTGTGTCAATACCTCCTTCATTTCCCTTCCCCCAGTCCCTGGCAGCCACCTTTTTATTCTCTGCTTCTGTGAGTTTGACTAGTTTAAACCCCTTGTAGAAGTGAATTGTGCCAAATTTGATTCTTCCCTGTTGTCCTGTGTGGCAGCATCTCCTTTTTAAAGGCTGAATAATATTCTTTTGTATGCACAAACCACATTTTGTCTATACATTCCCCCATTTGTGGGTATTTTTCTTGGCTGTCATGAATAATGCTGCATTGAACCTGGGAGTGCAGACATCTCTTTGTGACACTGATTGTGATTCGTTTGGTTTTATACTTAGAAGTAGAACCTTGTGAGGAACCTCCATACTGTTTTTCACAGTGGCTGTACCAATGTACATTCCTATCAAGAGAGCACAAGGATTGCAATTTCTCTACCTCCTTGTCCACATTTGTTATCTTTTGTCTTTTTTTTTTTTTTTTGATAGTAGCCATTGTAACAGGTGTAGAGTGATAGCTCACTGTGGTTTGAATTGCATTTCCCTGGTGATTAGTGATGTTGAGCACCTTCTTGTGGACCTGTTGATCATTGAAATGTCTTCTTTAGAGAAAGGTCCGTTCAAACCCCTTTTCTGCTTTTAATCAGGTTACTGTATTATATGCCACTGAACTAGGCTGTTATTTTTTAAAGCCTTGGTTACCTGTTTGAGTGTCCTGTGTCCTGCTGAGACCCTGACATGCGGTTAGGAGGGTCAACCAGCTCAGAAGGCAGAGCATGGCTGAGGCGGCAGGAGGGGCCTATGCCCAGGCTCCCCTCCCAGTTCCAGCTGTGACTTCCCTGGGGGGCGGGGGCTGCGAGTGAGAGCTGGTATGCGGTGTTGGTAGGGGATTTGAGCTCCTTCCCAGGTGAGGCTGTGGGCTTCCTCTTTGCCTTTCAGGTAACCCCTCTGCATCTTTTGTTGTAGGAAAACCTGTTTGGACTGGAAGCCCATATTCTGGGCACACGTATTGGGTGCCCAGATGGTCCTGAATTTACAAAAGCCCACCACACTGACAGGACCTGCAGACACATGGATAAATATTTTGCCTTTCTTCTTAGACAATATTTGAGTCTTTCAAATTTAATTGCTGTCAAAGGCAGGATGCTTACAGCCCCTGAGGCAGAGCGAATAGTGTGGGCCCCCAGCCGGGCTGCCATTGCTGCTCCCCTGGCCCCTGGCAGCCCCTGCATTGCCCCTTCTTCTGCTTCTTGCTCTGGCCCAGAGTCCAGTGGCCTCTGCCCTCATTGGCTGGGAGGGCTTCAGGTGCGAGAGGCTAAAGGATCTGTCTGCAGCTCACCTGGAACTTGTGGCGACTTGTTAAGTGTGTTGAGGTTGAGAGCAAAAAAACCAGGTACTTTTCTCAGAATGACTGACAGGCATCCTAGAGGCTATCGAGAGTGGAATCCAGTTTTGTACTCCAAAGATAGGTCCAGGGACTGTTTTGCTCCATCCTGAAATCATTGCACAGAGGGCTGCTGCTAGTTTGTATGGCACTTTAAAAAAATTATATAAGGCAGCCCTTCTCCCAAAAGCAGCCTCCCACACCCCACCATAGTGCAAGGCTTGGCAAGCAGAGCAGTGCTAAATTTCAGCACCCAATCATCCCCAGGAGGGGCCCTTGTGCAGGGTACAACATGCCCAACTTACATGTCCAAGGCAGTTGCTGATGTATTTTTGTTACTATTTCTACTCTTTATGTCTTCCTCTTCTTTTTCTTTTCTACACTCTCCTCCCTCCCTCTCCCCCCACCAGACCATTGCCCTTGGATTACATTTGCCTCCTACATGAGACACTATCTTGTGATCATACGTGGTTTTCTTCTACCTCAGAATGATTGTTAAGTCAGCCAGGGTAGAGTCTTTGCTACAGTCTCCTAGAGATCTGGGGCAATCACCTCTTCTTATTCACTACGTCCTAGCTAGCCTCGGTTATTTTAAATCCTTGCATGTAATGAAAGCAGGTGGATTCTTTGCCCACGGCGGTCTTGGCCAAGGGCACCTCATATTTCTCAAGCCTTTCTTCCAAGCACCTGGTGTTGTGTTTACCTTGTGCGGGAAGATAAAGAAGAACGAAGAAGACAACATCCCTGCCCTTGAGAAACTCACAATCGAGTAGGGGAGCGAAGTGCGTAGACGGATAAATCATAGCCCCTCTGTGTGTCCCCTGCAGAGGGGGAAGCTCAGGAAGCAAGGAGGAGGACAGAGCAGCCCCAGGTGCGTGCTGCTGTTGGATGCTCCCAAGTGCCCATGAGGAGCTGCCCTGGAGCCGCTGTATAGGAGGTGCACATGAGGACAACACCAAACACCAGTGTTCAGGGGAAGGCAGGCAGGGAGGACATGTGAGGTGGCGAGATGGGTCCCATCACAGGTGGTGGGAAGGTTTTTCCAGCTGGATCCTAGGGTGTGTGGAGGTTGGGGCCCAATGGGAGGCTGGGGCTTTATGCCTGAGGAATGTGGGGTTCATCCTGCATGCAGTAGAGGCCACCAGAGGCCTTTGAGCAGGGAATGGCATGGTTGCTTTTCCTTTGTGGAATACACTTTGAGTGGGAGGCTGGCCTCGTGGCAGCATTGAATCTGCCTGACCCTCTACTTTCTCCCTTGTAAAATAGAAATGATGCTAACAGGAACACCTGGGTCATCCAGGGGATTAAATGAGCATCCCTAACAGAGCACCCTGATGGTGGGACAAGTGCAGAACATGCGAATGGCTTCCAGGTGTGATAGATGCTGGTTCCTTTGGCTCTCAGGGGGCCTGGGCCAGGTGACCCTGTGTGCACCATGACATGTGTAAAGTTGGAAACCAGTGGTCTATAGAGTGGTTGGCAAGTCTCTCCTCCTAGTGAATTCCCAGCCAATGTGGTTGATTGTTGGGATAGGTCATTGTAGTCAAGCATTTCTTAGCGATGGGGATGTATTCTGAGAAATCTGTCATTAAACAATTTTGTCCTTGTGTAAACATCTTAGAGTATACTAGCAAACTAAGATGGCTGTGGCATTCAAAGGTGATGTAATCTTTATATATATATCACACAGCAGAATGAGATACAATTCTTATTACATAGAGCACAATTTTTCATATCTCTGGTTGTCTACATAGTATATTCTAGGTGATGTTATCTTAAGAGACTACCATCCTATATGCACCTGGCTTTGACTGAAACGTTATGCCACACGTGGCTATACCAGGACAACTACTATGTGGAGGTGAGAACAGAGGAGAGACTACACTCTGAAGTACAACAGACAGAATTTGAGACCAGTTGATGTCTCCAAAGGAAGCAGAGGCAGAATGGAGGAGGAGGAGATGTGGGGTCGACACAGTAGTCTGGATGGAGGTGATGCTATTAATGGAAATTGCTGAGAATTTGGAGTATGCAGGTTTGAGGTGTGAATCTGAGTAGAGGAAGTGGGGACTGGTGGACACCTGTTCCAGAAGTTTAGCAAGTCAAGGAAGGAGGATGGAGGGACGCAGGTGTGACAAGGTGTGTACAGGAGAAATACCAGAGCACGTGAGAGGCTGCAGGAGTTTGTGGGCTAAGGGGACAGAGGTAGAGCGTTGAGAAATGGACATAAGCAAGAGAGTACAAACTACTTTCTAGAACTTTATCTCTTTGGATAGTGTCTGTCCTATTAGAGGAATGTCTGCCAATAACTGGCAAGTGGGCAGTTGTCCAGCTATGATTTACAATAAGGCATCAGTTGCACGAGGTACTGTCTAAATTATTGCACCCCACCAATTGCCAGTTTCCTTGCTGACAGTGGGCCAGGGGGTCAAACAATTCAATCAGGTGCCACCGGTTATAAATTGAAAATCAGTGGGGTGCAAAATGGATTACCATCAAAATCCATTCAGGTGCAAAACCAAATTTCAAAACCCCTAACCTTTAAAAACCACTCCTTTCCTGATTCTTCACAATGCCCTGACATTGAGTTTTAATATCCTTCAGATAAGCAAACGTCAATAGAAATGCTTGCAGGAGACCAAAAGTAACAAGGGAAAACCTCCCAGTTGGGCTTTCCTTTTGGAATTTGCAAACATGGTGGATTTTTGAATGAATGCATTGACAGTTCTTTAGATTCCCTGAAGTCCAAGTTCTCAAACTTCAGCATGAAAACAGAATTGTCTGGAGGGCTTGAAAAGATTCATCCAGGTTTTACTTGGAGTTTCTGATTCAGTAGATTTGGGGTTGGGTCTGAGAAGTTGCATTTCTAGAAGCTCTTAGAGGATGCTACTGCTACTGGACCTGGGACCACATTTTGTGAATCTCTACCCTAAGATATGGGAACATTTTGATCATTTGACCAGCAAAGCATGCTTTGGTTCATAACCATTGGTCAGAAACTGGACCAGATGTTGAGTCTAAGGGCTCATAGATTTATTCAAGAAACCTGAGAAAGGACTGATTCCAAGAGATACAGATTGATTTGAGTGCTTTGTGGTCAGAGGTGAGGTTGAAAAGGAAGGAGGTGGAAAAGGGGAGAAGCCCCCTTAGCTCACTGTTCCAGAAGATTGTGTACCAACAGCACAAATAACACCACTGAGGCAGAAGCCTGGTCCCTGTGTGGAAACTGTTCCTGGCTTTCAGTGCTGATCTTCCTCTTCGGAAGGAAAGGGTTTGGTTAGACCAACCTTCCTCTGGGTGTTGTTTTTTAACAACTAGCTTCGAGCAGCCTATTGTCTGGCTCTTCCACCTCTGCTTTGACCCCAGAGATACATTTTTCTGTCTAAATCAATGCTGTTTGATTGTGGTTCCACTCTCTTGCTGTTTTTGAGTCCGGTTATCACTTGGTATAGACTTTAGGTATCACGGGGCACAATATAAAACAAATATCTTTCTCCAGGATGGAAAAAAAATGGATCCCAGAACTGCTCCGGAAGTGGTTGCTGCCTCATTAACATTTGGCTTCTGTCTCTCTTTTCCAGGAGAAATTGAGCGCTGCACGTACATCAAGTACCACTACTCCTCAGCAACCATCCCCAGGAACCTCACTTTCAACATCACCAAGACCATCCGTCAGGACGAGTGGCACGCCCTGCGTAAGTACACCTGTGTCTTCGCCTGTGACTGCGCTGTGAGGTCACTTTTGGAGGGATTAAAAGACTGGAGGCACCTCCTTCTGGGATCTGTGGATAGTCTCAGGTCATTGTGGGTGTCCTTACGTGCTGATATCTAGAGGTCAAAATTGCTTCAATTGGTTTTGATTGCATTAGAAATTTGGGGGGTTTGTTTCTAAAATTAAGAAAAAAACCCAAACCAAACCAAAAGCAAATCACTAGCAATTAGACGGTGTCCTTATGTCCCTGTCCTGCTAGGCCTCTAGGATCTCACCTACCTGACTGAACATGCTCTTGGGATTTCACTCCAGCATGTCTCCACGTTGCTTGGAACATCATTGTGGCAACCTGCTAGTCCCTTGTGTCATCATTTGTAAAGAGTGAGAGTGGCTAGTGGATGCGAGGATTTGCACCTGGGTAGGGTCACTGAGAGGTAGGACCTGGCCTCATAAATTTCTGTCACATCCCTATTTTGAATGATAGACATTGGGCCTGGCTCACCTGTGATTGCTCAGCATAGGTCAGATTATCCGTGTCCATTGGTTAGGGAATTTCTTGGCCAGAGATACCCAGAGACTTAAATTACAGTGAGAGGCTGATGGCTGACTTAATGAGTAAACAGAGCTAGTTGGCTATTTTTACTCTTCTGCTCCATGGGGATCTGCTGCCAGTCTGTGGCAGGAGAGCTCTCCCTTGTCGCTGGCACATCTCTTCATGCCAACCCCTTCATCCTGTGAGTAGGCACTGTGCCACCTCTGTTCCATTTGTTAGACATTCCTATTCCATTTTTTTTTCTCACCCAAGGCCCTTAACCAAGGTTAAAGTTCAGATTGCAGTTTTCATGAGAAGGTGCATTCTTTTATTGTTTCCTTGTATTAAGGATCGCTTAATTGATGAGATTTGAAGAAGGCAGCTCTTCAGGCCAAAGCATCTTTCTTCTCTTTATTGTTGTTTAGGTATCATTTGTGTGTGTGTGTGTGTGGCGGGTGGTGGGGGTCACCAGTGTTTAGTTTAACTTGGGGATGGAGAGTGGGGAGGTGGGAGAGATAAATAAAGCTAAAACAGAATGATCACTCATTAGTCTCAGGAAAAAATTGGGTGTCCAGATGATTGTTAGTCAATGCTTCTGGCCTGAAATGACAGAGCAGTGCCAGCAGATGGGACAGCTTAACTGTTGCCCCTATGAGATATAGCTATTAGGAGGGACACTAGCCAGCATGTGGGGACACAGAGCTAATGTTCAAAGAGCATTCCCATGTGCTAGACATTGAGCTAAGCATGCCACATACTTATTTCATTTTAATGTGAGATTTGCCTTAGAAAGTCTAGTAATTAGGGGTGTTAATTTCTTTTTGGAGGTAGACCTGTAAGCACACCCAAATAGAAATAATATAATAGTTGCTTATTTCCCATAATGCATTGGTCTAATATAGCCACTTAATAGGATCCAAAATGCAATGTTCAAGAGACATAAGTCCTGTTGATTAACCATCTGAACAACAGATTATGGTGTTCACAAGAGGATTCAGAATCTCAGAAGGAAGAAGATGTTGACACTGTGGTTTCAATTCAAATGAACTCAGTTTAACCAGAGTTATGGAGTTTCTCTATGTACCAGGCACATAGTGGATAGCCAAGCCACGGGGAGCTCTTTTAAGAAGCTCAAGTCTGGGGGCGGAGAAGTGGGGGGTTGGAGAGAAACATTCACAAAGCAAATAATTACAAGGCAATGAGATAATTACAATATAGTAGAATTGCTTCAAGCAATTAAGATAGTTTGTGGAATTTTTTTTTTTCAGCAAGAGGTAGAATTATTTCAGTGTAGATTTCACAAATAAACTTCAAGGGAAACCTGGTAGAACTCTTTTGGCTGTATACACTGTAGATGTCTGGAATTCAAAGAGGTTACCCATGGAGGCATCACTGGGAACATGTCACATGGCATCAGCAAAGACAGAGAGCTTTGTGGGGTCCTCTTTGTGTCTCCAGGGTGCTCATTCTCCAGCTAGAGTGCCGTTGGGTTCTGAAAAGTCTAGTGTGCGGCTTATGCTGTGAATTGAGGTGCTAACATCTATTTTTAACTGATAAAAGCTATGTCAACCATTGATACATGTCAAGGTCTCCGGCACATGGTGCCGGGTGAAACCCATGCTCCCCTTTGGTGAGGGATTCATCTGCTTCTTTGACAAAGTTGCCCAACAGGTTGTTAACCAGGCAGAGAACATTTGCTGTGTTTGACATCGAAAACAGCTATTTTTAGCCAGAGGGCAGGTGAGCATCTGTCACAATTGAAGTTGGTAGCAAGCATAATTAGGAATGCTCGAAGATAGCGAAGCTCAGTGTGTAACCATGTTAGAATTCAAAGGTCAAGCAGTGATGACATGAGGTGGGAAATGGGCACAGAAGCTGTCTTTGAAATAAAGTGGAAGCAATTAAAAATTAGCAAACTCCTATGGTCAAGTATTGAAGATGAAATGAAAACTGATTTCTTTACCTGTTTTGAGAGTCCTGTGCTCTTTAAGTGGGATCAAATAAATTCATTTGATACTAGGTTGGTAATATCTTACATTCTATAATTTTTCTCAGTAGATAATGTTTGCCCAAGGAAGGAAATTTGAGGGTTGTTGGTTTTTGTTTGTTTGTTTTCTTGTGAAACAACTTCTATATGGCAAATGTTTGGACTTTGGTTAACCTTCGTTGCATAATTTTTTATCAGGAATTTGCATATAGTCTGACCACTATTGTAGAAAAAAACATTTTTAGATAGGAAAAAGCACATTTGGTTTTGAACTATGTTAAAATTTTTGAAAAGTTAACCCCACCACTTGCAGTCTTAACTGCTGCATTCAGTCACCTCATGCTCAGGTGAAGACAAGGTGAGAGAATAAAATTATCTGTAGGCCACTAGGCTTACAAATCCAAGTGTGCAGAATTAAACCCAAGGGAACTAAAGGTCTGAGGATCAGAGCTGTGCACCTTTTGGGAAGGGTGGGGGGGAGGGAGTGGTCTTTGTGTCCAAGGTTCAGATGCTGAGTTCTCTGGGTGAGCTGGTGACCAGGGGTTCTGACCCTGGCTGGGACAGGGATTGCTGCCGAGGTACCATGGGGGCCTGTTTGTCCTTCCTCCCTGGGAGAAGCAGAATGTCCAGATGTGAGATCCATGTCCTCACCCGCCCAGGCCTGGCTGTTCACTGCTGCCCTCCTTTAGTCCTGGTGACACAGGTGTGCAGCAGGGATGGGTGGGTGCCTCTGTGGGGGGGCTGCAGGTGCTCTGATCTCCTTGCCCAGATCTTCCTAACATCTCCAGGGCCAGAGCAGGACAGGAGAGTATCACTGGCCAGTTAGGAGGGGACAGGAAGCCTCAGGAGGTGAACTTGGCAGACACCACACTTTGGCTGGGTGGTTGGTTTAGTGCTTTGAATGAGGAAGACTGGTCACCAGGACAGGGAAGCTGGCTGGCCCTGCAGTCGCAGTGGCAGTGGCGCTGCTTCTCCTCCCACTAGCTGTGTCCCCACAGGCTTCTCATAACCTATGGCTCAGTTTGAGGTAGCAGCCCTTGTTTGGAGAATTCTATGTCCTCGAGCAACCCCAAGAGCCCTGGAGGCCATTCCAAGTGGCTCTGCCTTTGTTCAGGAAGCTGCCACAGCGTCCTTTGGCCTGGACACTGGATCAGTGACAGGGCAAGTGGGAGAGGGGAGCCTGGGTGGCCTGTGACAGGGACTGAGCAGCTGTGGTGGGCTGACAGGGCCACTGTGACAGAGCCTGTCTGAGGCCGCAGGGCATACACCTGCTCTCAGGTGTGAGGAGGGTGGCTCTTCCTGCCCTGATCTGATCAGCTTGGCAGGGACCCAGAGGGCAGCTGTAACTAAGGACCCCCGGTCAGAGCCCTGGACTCAGTCACCATGCTGTGAGCTCAGGGTTCTCACCCTGCCTGGTGAGGGCAAGGTGGAGGGTTTAGCCCGCAGCTGATTGTCCCTGGCCGTGAGAATCCAGAAGCTGGGGCTCCACTTTCCTGCGGTCAGAGCTTCTCCCTTATCTTTTGAGAAGCTGCAAATAAAGGATGCTGGAAGTTCTTTTTTTTTTTTTAATTCTCCATCTGTCAGAATTGAGGGTTCAAAGAATTAGATTGGGTGGTCACAGGGCACCTTTCCAGCTGGCCTGGGGACGGAGGGAAGGAGGGGGAGAGAGAGGTGTGCTTTCCTCTCGTGACTTCCCTGGTCCCAGCCTGCAGCCACACCCAGCCCCGGCTCACAGGGCAGACCTGCAGTGGTGCCTCAGGTGTGCCCAGCAGGAAACAGAACCAAGCAGAGCAGGTGCCTCCATCTACAGCAAGGGAGTGGAGAGTCCTGCCCCTTTGTCCTGTTACCAGCGGGGCAGAGGATGTCAGTACCAAGGAGCCATCTTGAAGCTGGGTTAGAGGAGCATGGGAAAGTCTAGCTTGGCCAGAAGAAGGAGGAGCAGAAATTGGAGGGGGGTGGGGGTGGGGTGGAAGTGGAGACTTTGTGGATGACCAAGCACATTTGAGTGGACCCACCACTAAGAGGGATAAGAAATCACAATCCAGAACCATCTTGCCTGCTTAGACACCTGAGTGACTTCTCAGCTCCCCGAAGTTTTTCATCTCTCCCTCTTGCCTGCAGGTTAGCTCTGTCTTGAGGGCCCAGCACCCACCCAGGCTGGTGTGTGGTAAGAAGCCTGCACATTTGGCCTCTCCAGTGCAGATGGTGGGGCGGGCTCTTATCCTGCTTGGCCAAACCCTAATCATTCCCTTAATCTGTCCTCTCCTATGTCCATTTCCTTATCCTTTCCCTTTTTTCAGAGTTAAAGGGTCTTGCCCTGAACCCCAGTCTCTCTCTCGCTTCCCTAGATCCTGCCCATCCCTTGGGCCCCTGGGGCTCCTTGTCCTACCCCACGGGCATCAGCCTGTGGCCTTGTGGTTATGCTGTTTCTTTGCCTAATAGCACAGCCTTTCCTTTCCCAGGGAACGAACTCAGCAGCTCCTAGCCTGTGCAGCTCATGTAAGGCTGGCTCTTCTCCAGACTCTTTCCATTCAGACCTTTCCCCTCAGCACAGAGTAGTCTTGATTCCTGTCCCTTTTGTCCTTGCCATCCTGGTTATAAGATGAATGTTGTAGACCAGAGGACTTGGGATGAAACCACCAGTAATAATGACATGGCAAACCTCCTTTTTGTTCACATTGGCTGTAATCTTCCTGGAACTAGGAGGGTGACTTGGTATTTCCTCCGGGAGCCCAGTCTGCACTGTTATGGTTCGTTTGCAGATAATGTAAACAGGCCAGGGAGGAAGGGGCTGCCCAGCAATCCCATCGCAACCTCAGAGGAGCCTGAGGATGAGGACTCAGAATCTAAGCCTGATCTATGGGCTTCCATCTATTTTTTTTTCTTTCTGCTTTTGGCTGATGTTATGTAAAACAGCCTAATGAGGTAAACATTTCAGACATTAGGAGCTTAGGTCCCCTGCAGCGTCAGCCATTTTCCTTTTCCTGCTTCCGCTCTAAGCCCAGCCAGTGTGAGGCTCTCACTGTGTGCAATCTGTTATGAGCTGCCTCTTGCTTGCAAGACTGGCATCCATGGGGGTCAACAGTAGCAAGAAACCATCCCCAGAACCGGGAAAGCTTGGTAGCCCAGAAACTTCACCAACACAGCATTGCCATATGTTGCCCAGTAACCCAAAGTCTTGGCTTTTTGCAAACCATCCCACATCTCTCTGCTTTAGCTCCTATGGGGAACATTGTAAACCTTTGGGACACCCCAACCCGCAGCCCAGAGCGGCCTTGTGCCTGTCCTTCCAGAGCTCACTTGGTGTTCCTACAGCAAGGCGGCAGAGAATACAAACCCCTTGATGTGATATGGTACCTGGACCTGCCACCTTTGCTGCAGTGACTCTGGCAGGGACATTTCCTTTTCTGTGCATCTTTCCGTCCTCCCCAAACTTCCCTCTGTTTTGTCCAACTCCTTCAGTTCTGATAGTGAATAGGTTCACTAGTTTGATGAACCTTTTGAGCTAAGGTGTTCACAGCTGATCCTTCTCTGAATAGCATTTTTTTTTTTTGTTTTTCGGGAGCTATGTCCAAAGAAATGATGGGGAGGTAATTGATTCACAGAGTACAGAGATAGCTTAAAATCATGAACATGCATGCAGCTGTTGATTCCAGCACTTAGATAGCTGGCCTGGCTGGGGTCAATGATGAAAATGGAGTGGGCAACAGGGAGAGTTTATTTTTGAGAAGGCCTTAGGGGCAGGGAAGGGAGGAGGCTTAGAGTAGGGGTGGGGTGAAATATGGTGCAATCTTTTGTATTAAAGACATTCATGTACTGAAAAAAATATCTGAGAACTATGTGCTAGGGTAATTGCGCTCTTCAAGCCACAATTCATCTGAATGTGCAGGTCCAATTTTGTGCTGGGAATTAGTTGGAAGTCTCGCCTAGAGGCATTCTCTCAGTTTCTGCAGATTGGAAGTTGTTTTCTTCTGGCTGAGCATACTGATCTGGATGCCACCACGGAGAATTGGGAACAACCTGACTGGCCTCCTTCATCCATTTGTTCATTTATTCATTCGATATTCACGGAGTGTCTGTTTTGTGAAAACCCCCATGTTAGGTGCTGGAGGGGATATTAAAAGGTATTCTGCTTTCCAAATTGGATGATATATTTCTAGGTGCCAACCAAGCAAGGGATCAAACTGGTTGTTGCTTAATGTTTATTGACTACCCAGAGAGAACAGCTAATGCTGCCAACTTGTACACATCACGGGTCCCAACTTCCATACTTAAATCATCAAGGATGCATTAAGGGGGAAATAAAAACAAATGATAACACTAAACTGGCATATCACAGAGACATGCTCTGTTTTCTAGAATAAGGAAAAAGTGGGGATGTTCTGGGGGCTGCCTATCTTGACCCTCTAGGGGAACTGTCCCAGCCCTAGGTGCTGAAAAGGAAGCTCAAAATGGCAGATGACTCTTCTTTCCAGTAGTTCAGACAATCCAGAGCTTGGCATCCAGGCAAACTGCTTCAGGGAAGAGGAGGAACAAGACCAGGAGCTGAGTGTTCCAGTAGGCAAGGACAGCTCATGGGCTAGGTGAGCTATGGGTGTCTGGGTAGACATCAAGGCAGTGGGGCAGCAGGTAAGAGGATAGTAGGTGCTACTTTGGGATTCAGGAATTTATGGTACAATTCACAGGGAGGAAGGTTGGCCAAAGGAAGGAAGAAATATGGAGTATCAGGGAGGGGGAATGAGAAACAGAGAACAGAGGCTGATAGAGAAGCCCCATTATGCGAATGGAGGCACACAGGAGTAACATGGAGGGGGAATGAGAAACAGCGAACAGAGGCTAAGAGAGAAGCCCCGTTATGCGAATAGAAGCACACAGGGCAGGAGTACTATGCCAAGAACAAGGTGGGATGCCATTTGTTTATGGTCCGAGTATCCCTCCAAAGTTGGATTCAGGATGGGCCTGGGCTTTGGGGTGGGGGTTCTCCATATGGGAGGGACTATGGAGAGGAAGGGGGAGAGCAGCTGGGAAGCAGGATGGTGTAACAGAAGAAGTAGCCAAGTTCTACGTTGTGTAGTAAAGGTCTTACGAGCATCAAGACCAGGGCTATCTAACTGTGGTCCATGGCCTAGTAGCCAGTATCATCTGGAAATTGTTAGGAATGCAAGTTCTAAGGCCCCTGTCCAAACATACTGAATCAACATCTCTACTGGTGGGGCCCAGGAGCCTGTGCAATTCTTAACCCATTAACGTTTGAGAACCCTTGATGTGGAGGGCATTGATGTGGACTGTTGTGGTCAAAGAAGGCTCAGGGCAGGAGAGAGCTTGGATAGACTTTGGGTGAGAACCAGGAAATGGAATATTGCATTTAATACAACCTCCTACACAGAAGCAGAGCTTTTATTTGTTAATTGTTTCTATTTAGTTATAGTTTTGGAAATTCAACTTTCATCCACATTTCTTCTTGTTAGTTGAATAAAACAGCATGGAAGTAGTGAGGTGAATTTCCTTTTTTTTGTGTTGTGTGTTTTAACCAACAGCATTGTCCTGATACATAGCTTCGAATCTCTATCTTCTGTCTCCAATGTACTCATTCACTCAGAAACAGGCTTCAAGCTCCACAGAGGTCAGGGGACATTGGATTGAGTTTCAGCTCTTTTTTCTAGGTGTATATCTTGGTCAAACTGCTTAAGTGTCTTGAACCCAGTACACTCATCTGAGAAATGGAGGTCACGATACCTGTCTTGGGAGTGATTATAAAGTTTAAATGGAATAAAATAATTCCTGAAAAATTCTTGGTAACTCCTCAAAGTTTTGAGCCAACCAACATTGGTGCTAAAATATGCAATGCATGGGATCTGGGGGCCATGTCTATGAGTTGACTCTTCATTGACTCAGGGACTTTCCTGTTCCTTTGTACAGCCCATGCAGGTGAGTTGGGCTTGTATGTGACTGTGTGTGTTGGTGGGCCTATTGTGGGTTTGCTGTCTGCACAGGTGTATGTGATGGGCGCTTGCATCAGGTGTTTATGGTGTAGGAGTAGAAAGTGGCTGAGAGTGTTATTTGCTGGCAACAATGTGGCATATTGTGAAAGGAGTTTCAGAGCAGAAAATCATCAGTGTTTGAGACCCTCAGTGAGATAGCAGCCGCAGAAGCAGCCCTCTAATTTATCAGTTATGTCCAATGAGAACACTGTTTAGACAATAACAGGAGTCTCTAAAAGAAGATTTATGTACTCAGTGTCTAAAATGTAACATTTCAGAGCTTTGAAGACAAATACAATGTGAATGCATTTGTACTGAGAGTGTTGAGGGAAGTGGCGGGAGATCTCTCCTAACGGTTATAGCCCAGCCCTGCCTTTTAGGAAGCCTGTGGTCTCTAGTATGTACTACGAAAAGATCCTCTTCAGTCTAGAAGTAAAAAGCACAACCCAAAGATGGGTCCTGGGAGAATGTAGGGGGCATATAGCAAGCAGGGTCCAGGCAGGGGAAAGCGGCTGCTGTTGGGGTAGGCAGTGGCAGTGGATTACGTATGGGAGGATAGGGGATGCCTTCTTTTCACCTCCCATCTGGGGTTCCTTGGCTGCTGCTGGTTGTGGTCATGGATTCTGCCCATTTTGTGATGCTAAGTTAGAAGAACCAAGCATTGCAGAAAGATGGGTTTCCCTGAAGGATGCTTATGAGCTACCCATTGGGGGGAGAGGAAGGCTACAGCTCTGCCTGCACAGGACCCCTCTGCATTCAGGGCAGGACCCGAGTGCTATTGGGACTGCTGCAGCCGTAATCATGTGGGAGAGAAGGAAATTAAGTCCTTGTTCTAAGGAAGCAAGGTAAATCTGAAGTGCAGACCCACAGAGGGGCAGGAGGCCCAAACCAGATCCAAAGTGAATGAAGGTCAGGGGAGTGTGTGGTGTCACCTGGAGAGACCATGAAACACTGCTGAGGCTGCAGACTCGGCTATTGCCCATCAAGTCACCATGACTGACAGTGCTGGCTTTTAGGAGAAGAGGTTTCTCTGCTCATGAATGAGAAGAACAGCTGCTTGAGTTTTCAGTGTGAAAATTTATTGGCACCATCTTAGTGATGGAGTTACCAGGTGGGGCTCAAGTGTTGGGGACATATCATAGGTGCCTCCATGGATCTTTCTGGGAGCTGATCTTCTTCTTGGGCTTTAGGACTGATGTTCTTTGCTATTCTCACTCTTTATCTTTCCCTGAGGTTAAACTCTGTTGAGCTTGGAGGGCATAGTAGGCCAAGAGATCTTCATTGTTCTGTATCATTCTGACTATCTGATGTATTTCTCCATGGGATTTTGCCTAGGATTCTGGGGAGAGCTTGAGACACTGAAACCTTGGTGGAACTTGCTTCAATTTCCATGCATATATAACAGAGGAGCCTTCCATGAAAGGTCAGTACAGGATACATTTCAAAACTATTTAGATTTGTTTCAACTCAATGTTCCAGTTAGCACTGACCAATAGAAGTTCCTGTTATGATAAAAACCCGCACTGTCCAACATGGTGGCTACAAGACACAGGTGGCTTTTGAGCACTTAAAATATGACTACTTCAATAAAAAAAAATTGAATCTCAAATTTTATATACTATAAGTTAAGTTAAATTTAAATAGCCACACATGACCAGTGACTACTATATTAAACAATTATAAACAACCAATCTTCCTATTTCTTATATAGATTTGGCTTCCAAATTACAAACTCTTCATTATTGAACATGTGTACATTAAAAATACAACCTTATAGGTTATCCATACACTTGGGCCATCTTTAGGGGCACAGATGTGCACAATTCTTTAGATCTTCCGGATCTTTGCTTGCACCAACCAGAGCCCACCCTGGGTGTTAGTAGGCTATTTTGGTAATTTGGTCCTGTGCAGGTAAGGAAAGACAGCAGGAAGAAGTTCTCATCATCCACCAGTAGCTAATCTAACCAGGCTGTTGAAGGCTGGGTTGCCTGGGGACATCCTCAGGATCTACATTGTAGAAGAGAATGGGAGGGAGCAGCACTTCGCAGGTGGAGAAGCCAGTCTGGGGTGCAGTGCAGTTACACCCCTTGGAGGGCTCTGGTTCAACAGCCGCCCTTTAGAGCTTCCAGAGTTAGGCTGAAATGGTGAGGCCCTTATTTCTCCACTTTGGTCACTTCTTGCATGTGGGCCATGAAAGTGGGTGACCTTGGATGTGTGGCTCTCTGTTCTGAGTCATCCCTAAAGGGGTTGGCCACTGGAGGGTCACAGCCCTCCCGGAACCTGAGCAGCAAGTCCTTCCAGGAAGTGAGGTTGGGCTATGCACCAGGTGCAGGCCTATGCCGGAAGCCAACATATAGGGAGGTCATTGAGATCAAGAGATCTAGTTAATCTATAAGCTATAGGAGATAGGAATGGAACTAAAATTCAAGCTGTTGTGACTGTAGAATTCATATGTCTTCCCCACCCAGAAATCCCATGTACAACTTGAGGTAGGTCCACTCTCCATCTCTTTTCCCCAAGGATCAGCCTCCTCTTCCAGCCCTCCCCTGCCATAGCTGCTCACCTCCATCCCATCACCTAATGTACAGGAGGAACCCTCCCCTCAGGAGCAGTCAGGCCAGCCACCCTTCCATCCAAGAGCTCTAGTGTTCAAAAGAAATGAAAGAAGGCTATTTATTTCCCACTTCTATGTTTTCTTTTCATTTAATTACTGGTATCACAACAGGATTTTTTCTATTGCTTTTCATTGCAAATGTATGGTATTTCATCTATATTATGAGTTAAGTAGGCTTTTTGTGGACTAGCCTAAAAACCCAATCATCATTTATAACCCACATGACTTCTCTGGAAATGGGTTCTGAATTCTAAATAAGTGGCTCACAAATGAGGTTTTATAATAGAACTCCTTTCAAAGCTGGAAACTTTACATCTTTCTACTTTCTAGGCAATGTGGCCTCTGAATGGACTCACCATTCCCACTCTGCCTACATTTGTTATTCTTAGATTGGATCCCCCAAATCTGATACCCTCAACCCCCATGGTGAAAGCTGAGTCACCCTGTCTCTTATTGTCAGCCCATAACTAGCTGCTGATACAAAATTAATGAATGTTCCTAATGTGTCTTGTGTAGGCTTGTATGAAATCCCAAAATCCAACCAGAGGACACCAAGCATCTTTGGTACTAGGGATCATTCCGTCTCAGGCCCCAGCCTTAGTTCACATTAGTAAAATGAGACTAATTATGTAACATTTCCCTGAGGTTCTTTGCTTGGGCACCTGGCACCAAATTAGAAATGAGCAGTTAGAGGTGTGCGTGTAAACTTCTGAAGCTGAGAGGGTGCTAAACATGGATGTGGAGGTGACACATTTGACTGACATTAGCATCTATATTCCATACGCCACCCCATCCCACTGCTTCACTCCTGGAGCTTTGAGATGCTGCCTTGTTGCCAAGGAGACCAGGAAAAGCAATTGTATACAGGTTACCTCTTCTTCAAGGCTCACAGGTACATCCTCCTGGGAGAACAGGTAAAGGAGGAAGAAGGGATCCGTTTAGGCAGTTGTCCATAAGTGTAATGCTGAAACCAAGTGCCAGCACTCCCATCCCATCCCTCCGCCATCCATTGCCTTGACTGAATGTCACATGAGCACTACATGCCACTATGCCCCATCCTGATATGCATATGTCATTTTAGCATATACATCTCAAGGCTAATCATCATTTTTATTTTATTATTAAACAAGTCCACTTTTATCATAGTCATTAATGCATAATGCCATCAGTTCCCACCCTCAAGGGGGCTCTTCATTTTTAGGAAGTGAGCAGGGTCCTCTGGCTTATGGATAAGAGTTGAAATTCAGTTTCTTATTTAGCCTGGCTGAGCTAACAGAAACAGATTCTGAGTGTTTACAGTCCTGGTTAGAGCTTTGTGGTTCTGGTTAGTGAGGGGTTGCCTTTGGTTGTCCTTGCAATGACCTTGCCCTTCATTCCTGGTGTTTTCTGAGGATCTGGGTGTGTATCACATTGGGGATAGGAGTGAGTGAGATGACTGAGCCACAATCTCCTGATTCACAGTGCAGTGACACAAATTCAGGACTTTGAGGACCAATGGCAAAAAAAAAAAAAAAAAAAAAAAAAACAAGATGTGGAAAAATACAACGCTGACTGGCAGCTTCCAGAGAAGGAAGCAGGAAGACAGGCAGGAATAGTGGCATTTGAAATGGACCTAAATACTTCAGTCATTTACTCAGGTGAAATGTGTTGAGTTCCTGTGATTCACTAGGAACTGTTTTAGGCGGTGAATGGAAATGTCAACAATCCCTGCCTCATGGAGCTTGTATTCTTGTACAATAATAACTACTACGTGCTGAGTGCTGCTATGGTTTAGATATGAGTTGTCCCCAAAAGCTCATGTGTGAGACAATGCAAGAAAGTTCAGAGGTGAAATGATTGGGTTATGATAGCCAAATTCAGTACATTCATCCACTGATATGGATTAACTGGGTGGTAACTGTAGGAGAGGTAGGTCACAGGGGCATGCTTTTGGGTTTATGTTTTATTCCTAGTGAGTGGAGCTCTGTCTGTTTCTTGGTTGCCATGTCCTGAGCTGCTTTCCTCCTCCACACTCTTCCACTCTGATGTTCTGTCTCAGGTGCAGAGCAATGGAGTCAGCCATCTATAGGCTGAGACCTCTGAAACCGTGAGAACCAAATAAAATTTCCTTTTCTAAAATTGTTCTTGTCAGGTCTTTTGGTCACAAAAGTTGAACTAATACAATGCTTAACATGTGCCTTGGGCTGTTGTAAGTCCTTGACACACATTATATCACATTAACCACAACGGTGCTATAAGGTACATATTATAACTGTTTGACAGATAGGCAAACTGAGGCTAATAGAGGTTAAATAATTCATGGAAGAACCTCTTGCACGAGAAATAGGACTTTATTTAGGGAATTCATTTCAGCCAGTATGTATGTATGGATGGATGGACAGGTGGAGGGGGCAGAGTCTGGGCTCTGTGAAGACCCGTGGTATTCTAGATGTAAGATAACAGTTCTGGCTTAGACTCACCACAGTGGATATGTGTGACTTGATAGAATAAGGAGGGGTAAGTTTACCTTCCTCCTTATGCTTACAGATGAGTTTCGTGGGAAGCTGAGATCCTGATTGTGTATAAGGGTCGTTTTAAGTGTCTGTGGTTGTTTTCTGGCCTGCTCCTGTGTTGTCCTTATCTCTGGGAACAACACTTATCAGCATTACTGTGGATATGGAATATGGGAAGCCCTCTAGAAAGTGAGAGCTCCTTGAAGCATCAGGAATACATAACTATGTTTTGCTTGGGCTTACATTTCTCTTTCCATACACTGAAATAAGGTGTGTGTATTTGTTTATTGTTACATTAGAAAGCTATTTCAACCCAGGCATTTAGATATGGTTTGTCCCTTCTGAAATTCTTGTTGAGATTTGGTTGCCATTGTGATGGTGCTGGGAGATGGGAGCCTTGGAGAGAGGATGTTAAGAGGGATTAATGTCTTTCTCTTGGGAGTAGATCAGTTACCACAAGAGTAGGTTGTTAAAAAGTGAGTCCCTTGTGTTTTGTCTCCTTTTCATGAACCCATGGACCCTTCCACTTTTGCCACAACTTGAAGCAGCATGAAATCCTTCATTGGCCTCTAAGTTCTTGGACTATGGGTTAAATAAACCTCTCTTCTTTATAAATTACCCAGTATTAGGTATTCTAGTATAGCAAAGAAAATGGACTAAGATAGGCATCTAGTAAATGCATGAAGCATATGTCATTTTAGAATATACATCTCAAGGCTAATTATCATTTTTAGTTTATTATTAAACAAGTCCACTTTTATCATAGTCATTAATGCATAAAAGTTAGTTTTCATATATGTGTATATGTGCTATATTTAGACATAGCAAGTTCAAAGTCCTTACTTCTTTTTCTTTTTGCCTTTCTAATCAAGTCTAAAGTAACAAAATTATTCTTGAGAAAAAAAGTCACCTGTAACAATTCACAAACTCACTAATTATTCACAAACTCAGATTTAAGAAGACATCTTTTCTTCTTTCTATTTTAAAACTGGATTCTCGTCTAGGGGTCATGAGGAGGAGAAATCAATAAGTAGCTATCGCTTACTCTCGGAAGAGGGGTTCCTCTGCCCTGCTGGGTTGGAGTGGTGAATAATTCAATAATGGTCCCAGGCTCCTTTTTCCCTTCTTGAGGTCGAGCTTATTAAAATTGCATGGGCCAAGGATGCTCGTGAGGAAACGGTAGGTATGCTCCATACCGGCTGTGAGAGCCTCCAGCACATCTTGGAACAACCTCAGCACTCTGCTCTGGGGCCACTGAGCTGCCAGGGGTGGGGAATGACCAATGTGCGAAGGAGAGCCGTGGAGGAGCAGCGGGCTGTCTCCTCTAAGTGCGGTCTCCTCCACTCCCCAGCTTCCGGCGTCCATCCTGGAGTGCAGGGAGACGGAAGGCCGCCCCCATGCTCACTATTGATCAACTTAGTCATCACTGTGGGCCTCATCATTAAGTATTTATGGTTGACTGAGTGAAAGGTAAGTGCCGAACAGATGGGGCACCCTTTTTAGAAGCTTTCCAAGACCATCTAATTCATTTCCCTCAGTGGGATGGAGTCTCCAGAGAAAGAATCTAAGAGTCAATTGATTACAGTCATTACTGCCTTTTTTTATTTTTGAGAAAAATTTTTATTATCCACTCAGGGATTGTTTTTTTAAAAAATGCCTTAGTTCTTCTGAAACATTTTCATTTTTTCAAAGTATTGTTTCAAGATCCAACTAGAATTCAAGTTGGGGCCGAAAATGGTGGAACCAAGTAAGACTTAGAGTCCCATAGACTCAGACCAAGTTTATTTACAGGTTGCCAAGGGGGACATCATTACCCTAGGTACATGTATGGTGCAACGCTACTTCATGTACAACCAGAGACATGAAAAGTTGTCCTGCAGTTGTGTACAATGAATCAAAATGCATTCTGCTGTCATATGTACCTAATTAGAATAAGTAAATAAATAAATTTTAAAAAGAGAGATTGAAACCTAACAGTAAATCCAGTTAATTTGGAGATGAGGAAAGAAATTTGAAACAGACATCAGCAAGTGCTACTCTGGACAGCAAGCATTTGCCCATCGTCTGAATTCTTCAAACCTCTGGTCTCAATCCCTCTCTAAAACCACACACCCCAATCCCAGTTCCATGGAGCAGGGGAGACATCTGCTTTTCTTCCTCATTATATTAACATTTACCCCTCTTTTTATATTATCTCTTCTTTTTCATCAGCCTATTTTATTTGTCCTGCTTATTAAGATAAACCATAATTATTACAGAAAAATCTGACAGAAAAGCACAAAAGAACAGGGAAAAAGTCACCTAACTAGTCTCCATCAATAGATAAATGACCTAGTGGAGTGTATCCTTTGCATTTTTCCCCACAGTATAAATAATTCTTTACATATGATTTGGTGTCCCAAGTTTTGTTTATAATGATATGATAAACATTTCCCCTGTCATCAAAGCTCTTAATAAACTATTTTAATGGTTTCATAATATTCTACCAAATGGATACACATAATTCAATTAACCTTTCCTTTCAACTTAAATGTTTATATTAGCTAGTTCTGAGTTATTATAATATTATAGTGATAATTCTTGTACATAAATCTTTTATGATATTTCTGACAATTTTCTTAGGATAAATACCCAGAATAGGAACAACTCATTCAAAAGATATAAACATTCATTTTAGATGATTCTTCTTCTTCTTCTTCTTCTTCTTCTTCTTCTTCTTCTTCTTCTTCTTCTTCTTCTTCTTCTCCTTGTCCTCCTCCTCTCCTTCTCCTTCTCCCCTTCCTCCTCCTCCTCCTCCTCCTCATTCTTCTCCTCCTCCTCCTTCTCCTTCTCCCCTTCTTCCTCCTCCTTTTCCTCCTCCTCCTCCTCCTCTCCTTTCCTTCTCCTTCTCCCCTTCCTCCTCCTCCTCCTCCTCCTCTCCTTCTCCTTCTCCCCTTCCTCCTCCTCCTTCTCATCCTCCTCATCCTTCCCCTCCTCCTCCTCCTCCTCCTCTCCTTCTCCTTCTCCCCTTCCTCCTCCTCCTCCTCCTCATCCTTCTCCTCCTCCTCATTCTCCTTCTCCTTTTCCCCTTCCTCCTCCTCCTCTCCTTCTCCTTCTCCCCTTCCTCCTCCTCCTCCTCCTCCTCCTCCTCCTCATCCTTCTCCTCCTCCTCATTCTCCTTCTCCTTCTCCCCTTCCTCCTCCTCCTCCTCCTCATCCTTCTCCTCCTCCTCATTCTCCTTCTCCTTTTCCCCTTCCTCCTCCTCCTCTCCTTCTCCTTCTCCCCTTCCTCCTCCTCCTCCTCCTCCTCCTCATCCTTCTCCTCCTCCTCATTCTCCTTCTCCTTTTCCCCTTCCTCCTCCTCCTCTCCTTCTCCTTCTCCCCTTCCTCCTCCTCCTTCTCCTCCTCCTCATCCTTCCCCTCCTCCTCCTCCTCTCCTTCTCCTTCTCCCCTTCCTCCTCCTCCTCCTCCTCCTCATCCTTCTCCTCCTCCTCCTTCTCCTCCTCCTCATTCTCCTTCTCCTTTTCCCCTTCCTCCTCCTCCTCTCCTTCTCCTTCTCCCCTTCCTCCTCCTCCT
Source organism: Urocitellus parryii (assembly GCF_045843805.1). NCBI lineage: Eukaryota > Metazoa > Chordata > Mammalia > Rodentia > Sciuridae > Urocitellus > Urocitellus parryii. Next base: position 13,230,985 of record NC_135533.1, on the reverse strand, counting down.
TCTCCTCCTCCTCCTCCTCCTCCTCCTTACCAGGGGATTGAACTCTGGGGCATTTGAGCACTAAGCCCCATCCCCAGCCCTATTTTATATTTTATTTAGAGACAGGGTCTCACTGAGTTGCTTAGGGCCTCATTAAGTTGCTGAGGCCGACTTTGAACTCTAAGTCCTCCTGCCTCAGCCTCCTGAGTTGCTGGGATTACAGGCATGTGCCATCACACCCTGCCAGTTTAGGTTCTTGACAGATAATATCAAGTTGCTTTCTAGAAAAGTTGAACCAGTTTATAGTCCTCTTCAGTTTCACCTGCAATGAGAATCCTTTTCCTCTAAATATATGCTAATTTGATTGATAAAGAGGAGTTATTCATTTTTGAAATTTTCATGTCCATGATCATGAGAAGGGCTGAATTTAAGAGACAGTTGTTATCCATTTGCATTTCTTCTTTTTAAAGTCCTCCCTTCCTTTGCTTTGTCCTTGCTTCTCTGTCACCTTGCTTTTGCCATCTCTGAGTAAATGAGTCAGGCTTCAGTGTGCCCTTGACGTTTCCCTTCCCCACTGTCTCCTATTTAGTCCTTTTCCCACTCTTATAGATTTCCCCCTCAGAGATAAGGAGGTGTACAACCCTGGGTTAGAGGCATCAACCTTAACTGGTGTTGAGGAAATAAAGCCCAGCAGCTATTCCGAGGCGTTCAGGAATGTTCAGGTGTTATGGCTCTTGAAGCTGTTTAACACTTTGGGAAACTCCATGGGGAGTGAAACAGTGTCTTGTTTGCATCTGTACCTTCAGCCCCTAGAACAGAGCTGGTGCATACAGAAGGATCTTAGTGTGTATTTGTTGTGTGAATGAACACAGCCTTCTGAAGGTTCCAGCTTCTTTGCCATGATTTGGGTCTCCTGACCCAGTGCCCCACCAGTGAGCTCAAGAAAAGAACAACAGGGTTGCCAAGGAAGTTTGAAATTAATCTACATTTTGCAATTTGTGCAAAAATGTAATTAGATTCCTTCTCCAGAGGTAATCCATTAATGTAATCAATGATTGCAGTTACTCAGTATGTAACCTTAAGAAAAATTGCAGATGCCTCTTAAAAATAAACACTTACTTAGTAAAATAATCCCACACTCAGGGCCAGCCATTTCTCTATTTCTTTTTAGAGTTGTCATGGCGTGTCCTCTGCAGCATTCCTGTTTAGGGGTAGAAGGGCTGTTCCCTGGAAGCTCAAAGGGCCCTTTCACATGTGTCTGCAAGGTAGAGAGCTCCCTTCTGGGATCTGCAGAGGGGCGTGGCTCTCATGGTCAGGCAGTTCTGTGGCTGGCTGGTGCTTTAGATAATTGACCACATTGATGGAGTCAGTATTGCTTTTCCTATATAACTTAACTCTTAATCTTAAAAAAGTGAAAGTATAAATTAACCATAATGAACTTGTATGAATTTAGGAGCTCAACTTCCTTACTTCCTCCATCTGTAACTTAAGTTTCTCTTTCTCCTTCTAGAAGCCTCTCCCTAGCTGTAGGGTGTTTGCGGACCTCCATTCACCCTCCCCTTAATGGCAAGCAGGTCCATACTCCACTAGGAACCCAAGCCCTCTGCTTCAATATCCAAGGGGACTCACCAGTCAGGGCCCAGCCTGGGGAGCAGGGGTGGTAATGAAGCCTTCGTAACCCAAATGAGAAAGATTGAGGAGTTCATCTGCGCATAGCTGTGAGCTGCCCTCCCTAAAAACCAGAGAGGAATAGGTGATGTTGGTTCCTTTAGTTGGAAAATTCTTCTGTAACTGAGCAGATGGAGGGAGCTCATATTGATTCCTGGCTGGTAATCCTGGAGGAGTCTGTCAATTCTGAGATTGGGTCTCGTCTTCCATCCTTCTGTCTCCCAGGTAGAGTGGGGCACCTCCTGTGTGTTTGGCTATCTGCATACTTTCTACTTAAGGTACAATTATTTAATGCTGTGCTTGTCCACCCTAGGGCAAGGAACATGTCTTATTCATTGTTTAATCCCAAGGTCTCGTATGATGTCTGACGCATAGTAGGCATAAAAGATGATTCTGTAATTCGTTAAAAGAAATTAAAGAGTATGAGAATGTAGTTGATAGGTACAGGATCAGCTCAAAGCACAATAGTACAGACCCAGGGAATTGCCAAAGGTAGAACTGATATTGCTGTTCTGAGGATGAATTTTCTCCATATTAACCCTGGGAATCTTTCTCCCAGTGGTGGAAAGCCACATGCAACCATAAGTTCTTCTTCCACTTTAGGCTGGTCTTTCTCAGGGGTTCCTATGTGTTTACACACAGGCAGAGTTTGGTCTGCCAGTCCAAATCAAGATCTTAAGCAGCCCATGAATTTGCATTTTAACAAGTTTTGAAGACTCTTATGTGCTAGCTAAAGTTGGATAACTCCTGACTTAGGGCATGTCTTCCCTAGAAGCAGTGGGCCTCTGTGATACTCCTAAAATTTCTCTTGCCCAGAGGTATCAAGAAGAGGTAACTGCTCTCTTTCTATGGCCTGCTTCTTGCTGGTCTGTAGTTTTATGTAATGATTATGATACTCATGGATGAGCAAAAAAATATCAGGAAGATAATGCCTCTGTCTGTCCTCTGTTGCTTAAAATTTAAAGTACCAACATTCATGCATAAATCACCTCTGTAAAGAGCACCCTGAGGCAAATCACATGCCATAAAGGGTGGGAAGAAGGAGAAATCATTTTCCTGAGGTTAGGATGACCCAGTGAGAGTTTGATGGGAGGTGGGGGTCAAATTGGGTGGTCCTTGAAGAATGGCTGGCAATTCCCAGGCAGATGTGGGAAACAAAGAATTCTTAGACTGATGTACAGCTCTAGTCAAGTCCTGGAGATGAGGAGGCTGGAAGGAGGGGTGCCTGAGGGGCAGGGAGGAGTCACCTGTGGAAAGGAGGATGCTGAAGTATTCACCATGGAAGAGATCAAAGCAGGGGTAGAATTCAGGCACACCAGACATTTCTCAAGTCAATATTTCCCAGGAGGATTGAATATCATTATCACATCCCAGAGCATGAACATGAACATGGTCCAGAACATGGTCCAGGGGCTTGACTGTCACATGTCCTCATACTTTGTTAATCAAATCCCAGTTCCCTTGTGTTTTCCTCATACTCCATGTCCTCAAAAATAGTTCTGTGGCATCTGTAGTCTTTTCTGTGTGTTGGAGCCATGCCTTGGAGAGAAAGAAGACAGAGAAGAGGAACAGTTTGGTCAGTTCTGCATTGTCTATGCAGACGTGGGAGGTGAATAATCCAAATCAGTGGGTGATACAAAGGCATTTATATTTGGCTTTAAAACTCACAACATGATTGCTGGCAGCGGGAGCAGCAGATTTACCTTCCTAATTAGGCAAATATTCAAATGAGTTGGCATCTCTAAACACATGCCACCAAACTCTAAGGCCATGTAAAAGAAAATCAGATGATCAATTTTCATTTTAATCTTAATTACTTACATTAATACTAGTTAGAACATTCTAGAAGGTCAGAATTAAGTGATTCCCATCATGGTAGCCTTCTATGGCAAATGGGCTTCTATCCATACATCTTGTTTTTAATATTTTATTTTTTCTTATGATTGGACAACACCTATTTTTTATTAATTTACTTTTTTGTGGTGCTGAGGATCAAACCCAGGGCCTCACATGTGCTAGGTGAGCACTCTATCATTGAGCCACAACCCCCCCTCCCCCCGCCAATCTGTACATCTTTATCATTGATTTTTCATAAAGCCGAGAATAACTGCTCCCAAATTTCAGAACCATTGAATAGGGCTTTTGATTTATTATAGTAAAGAATATGTTATTATGTTAGTAATGGTTTCCTGGTTGGTGTAAGACTGCTTTCTCAAAGCATAATTTCTATGGCCATGTTGCAGTGAACACAGTAGGCTAGGAAAAGTCGTTCATGTTTCTAATTCCCTTTTGAACTTCAGTTTCCAGTAAAGAACAGTCAGAGGTAAATTATGGCATGTACTCTAAGCCCATATGTAGACAGAACAGAATTTATAACCATCAATAAAAGCATTCATCTTTAAGTTATTAATTTAATCATGGAATTTTATAGCTGGAAGTGACATTTGAGATTATTTAATCTAACTTTATCATTTTAGTGATGAGGCCCAGAGAAAGTTAAGAAACTTGAAGATGAAGTGCTCAAAGTGTATTTGTAGGGCATGGGCTAGCCAAGGGGGAAAAATGTACATTGTTTACAAAAAAATCCCAACAAACAGAAAAACAAAAATCCAGAAAGTCCTCTTGGATAACAGTTGTCCCTCTACATGTTTTAGTCACTGTACTTTATAGGAGTACGTACATGATGGAGAGGATGTTCCTAGTCATTCCGTAACAATTCTTGACTGAGCTCTAAGAATTCCCAGCACTCCTCAGGCCTTGGGGTACAGTGAACAAGATGGGTGTGGTCCTTGCCCTTTGGATCTTATCCTGATCCCCAGGTACACAGTGCTTTTCTGTTGGCTGTGGGCAGTGTGGTCTGACCCAGCTCAGCCTTTCCGGTCTTAGGTGTGTGATGTTTCTTAAGCCTTTCCTCTGTTTACTCTTCTAATAAGAGCAAACAGAAGCCTGCAAGAGGGATTTTCTCCTCCCTGCTATCTCCAGCAAGAGCTGGGGCAAGAGAAGCAGCCAGAGCTGCTATGAAGTTCCTCGATTCCAGCTTCTGGACAGGGTGGACGGCTTCCCTGATCTCAGGGTGGACGGCTTCCCTGATCTCAGGGTGGATTTGTACTGAGTGGGAGAGGAGGTAGGAAGGCTCCCCAGTCCCAGTTACAAATGTTTAGTGCAGATAAGCAGAGAAAGGGACAAATAGGAAAGAGGAGAAGGCAGGTATTTATGTGTGTATATATGGGTGTGTGGGCTCCCAGGGGCCCTAAGAAGGGTCTCCAGAAGCCCTGAGTAGTAACCCCTGTGCCTGCTCCCTCCTAGTGAGGGCCACAACAGATGCAGTGTTTGAAAGCTAGGGTGCCCTGGGGCACTGAGCACAATATTGGAAGATAACAACAGAGCCACACCAACTGCCTGAAGCCAGCATCTTCCCCAAAACATATGAAGTCATTTAAAAGGAATTATCTCTATTCCTCCTCCTAGAACAATTGTAGCTCATGGGATGGGCGAGGAGGGAAGGCCAGACAGAAGCTGACCAGAAATGCTTGGGGAGTAAGAAGTTAATAAAAAACTATCAAAGTAGAAAAAAAAAAAAAAAAAAAAAAACAGTTCTTTTTTTCCCCCTGATACTTTGATGAGGGGAAAGATTTTCTAAATTTAAGGAAGATGACAAAGGAAACGACTGATAAATTTGTTTGCGTGTAAATTAAAAATTGTGCGGGCCAAAATTTAATAAAAAATAAAAGGCAAAGAAACAGGGAGAATACTTGCAACAAACAAGATAGAAAAATATTAACTTTCTGAATGTATTAAGTGGCCACGTAAATAAATACAGAGTTCAGTGACCAAATTCCTAAAGGGAATGAACAGGTTGCCAAGAGAAATTGACATTTCCAACAAACATGAAAAAAATTCAGTTTTACCAGGTAGTCTAATCTGCCAATTAATATATATTAATGATTTGTCTTTTTTTCCTAGCAAAATTAGAAAACTCTCATTCCTTATTGGTGTGTTGGTGGGACATTAAATTGATAACCTTCCTTGAAATCAATTTGGCTATATTTATTGAGTCTTAGAATTTTCATACTCTTTGAGGAAGTAATTTCATTTAAGGGCCTTTATCCTAAGGAAAGCACCTGAAATACACAGAAAGTTTAATATTCAAATCATTCACTAAAAGTTGGTAATGATCTTAGTGCTCAAAAATGGAGGTAATAGTTAAATAAATTATGATTCAGTTATACAGTAGAGTGTGCTGTAACCATTAAATGTGATGTTTGTGCAGAAATTTTAGACATGTAAGAATGCTTACATATTGAATATTAATTGAAAGAAGCAGAATACAAAATTGCATATAGAGTTAAATAACTAAAATTCTATAAAAAAATACATATACACATGCATGGGAAAGGGCTGCAAGGTAATAAACCAAAATGTTAACATTCTGAACAACTTTTAAGAGTTTGTTTGCATTTTTACCTGTAAGCAGGTCACTGCAGTAAAACAACAACAAAACCAAATTCCTTGTTTTGAAGGAAAGGACAGGAGGAGGTAGAGAGCACAGTCAGAGCAGAGTTGGGGGTCAGGATGATTTGGGGGAGGGTCATACTCAGGAGCTGAGTTAGCAAATCATGTCACTGTCTTCAGGCTCCAAGCCCCATGAGAGGGGCAGACATTGACAGGAGGAAGGTCTTAGCCTGACACCTAAGCATCAGGTCTGAGTCCAGACTACAATGGTCCTATTCTCTATCAAGGCAACGGACGCAGCAACGGAGGTGGACAGTATTGGGACAAGTGAGAATAGGATCCCTGAGGACCTAGAAAAGTGCTGTCGGGGTTACCTGGAAGACAGTCTCTTGGGCTCACCTGGTCTGACAGTGTGTAATAAAAGGCCACACTTGTATAGGTCTCAACTGTGCTTCACCTGCACCCCAAGATCCTCCATACTTTAGAGAAAATATCAGGACTGAAGTGGACCAAGTAGAGAAGTAAAGTTCCAGTGAAGAAGAGCAAACACGGAATGACAGGGAACGCAGAAGAGTCACGCTTGGGAGAAAAATCTCTCCTGTCCGTGAAGCCGCAGCAGGTGAACTGGACAGCCCCTGTGGAGGTGTGCCTGTGAGATGCACCTGACTTGGTCACTGTGTCCACGTAAGCTTGTGTTCCCACACAGCCTCCCTGTGACCAACAACGAGTGTGCCTAAGAATGCAGCCTGTGGTCAAAGAAGAGAATGAAAGTAATAGGCCCCCTTGGGATAGCCGGAGTTGACACCTTGGACTTCTTATTAGCAAAGGGTTGTAAAGAGGTACCAGGACCAGCTGCACGGGAAGTTAGCACTTGGGTATATTCCTTTCTCTGCTTAGCAGAGCAGGGACTGGCAAACGTATCGCAGCCATCATCCCATCTCAGGGAGCCTGCAGGAGCTGGTAGCAGCTTGCTTTTTTGTGTGGTAGCTGGGCCCCAAGGCTGAGTAGATAAAGTACCCTCTGTATGTGTGCCTGTGCCTCCCACACACACGTGTACATGTGCGTACTCATTTGCTGTAATGTGTTCATCACATTTGGAGATATTAGGTGGGTTGGCCTGGAAGCAGACCTCGATCCAGAGCACCACATGCAGGAGCATATTGGGGAGTTTCCCGAGGGTAGCAGGCCCAGGAGAGAGAATGGCTGAGGGGCAATGGAATTGCAAATGGAGCCAGCCCTCCGGGGGCTCTGGAGCGGGCCTAGCCCTGAGTTTCCTGCATTGAGGCAAATGCCAGGGTGCTGCTTGGAAAGGTCTAACTTGGTGAAGCTGTCATCTTTAGCTGGGGGCAATCCTACAGCTCAGCAGTCCAGCTTCCAGAGGTGACAAGAGTTTCTGACTAATCGCAAAACCAACACCTGGTGGCAACTGGACTTGATAATGTTAGTGTTGCACCTTAAAAAGTCCCAGGATGCTAGGATTAGGCTGCAAAAGTAGAAGATACTCTCTCTCTTCTGTGGGTGACAGTATCCTCGACTTTCCCAAAGTAGAAAGTTAATGATTTTCCATGTTGTAAATGAGATAAGAATTCCTGTGATTACAAATTTGGGACAAAATTTTTAATTGATTGGATTGTATTTTCACCCCCAAGGAGAACACTATTAGAAGGCAGTTAAACTGTCCCTGCCTTTAGAAACACCAGGATGAGTTTTCCAGGCTCAAGCGCACAGCCCAGAGCACCATTTGGCCATCATTCATACGAAGCAGTGCTCCCTTGTTCTCCACTGCTCTGGGTCTGTTTGTGTTCTTTTTGCTTCACTGTCTCTGTCTCTCTCTCCTCCTTTGGAAGTTGGGTGCTGGCCAAGCTGCACTTCTGGACTTTTTGCCTCGGCGGCTCTTCCTGGTGGGGCAGCCAGCAGAAGCCCTGCCTAGGAGGGGAGAACACTGTCACTTCTGGGCTCCCTTTTGATCTGAAGAAGTTTCGTATTTCCTGGTTCCTCTTAGCCAGGAGCCAGCATTGCGTGTTCATTAGACTTTATTAGGCTCCTCAGCTACCAAGGCTCCAGCAAAACCTGGGGGGCTGTGGTGATGTTGGTTTCTAGCAGACCTTTTAAGAGTAGCAACGCTGTCCAATAGAACATGTGAGCTCCAGATTTAACTGAAAATTTTCTAGCGGCCACATTAAAAGTAAAAAGGTATTACACTTAATAATGCATTTTATTCAACTCTATAAAGGGATTGGTTCAACAATTAATCAAGGTAAAAATTACTGGTGAGATCTATTACATTCTCTTTTGGTACAAAGTCTTCAAAATCTGGTGATATTTTACATTTAAAGCACAGCTGAATTGGATGCAAATGTTTCATCAGACATGCTTGATCTGTATTTAGAGTTCATAAAACTTAACATTGGAAATGTAAATCTACATATCCAAGTTGTTCCAAAAGTATTTAAAAGTTTTTCAATAACTATACTGAGTACCAAAAAAACCACACCAGTTTTCTTTAATATTCACATACATATTAATAAAACCAGTCTACCTTTTTAGAAGAATTGATTTGACATTGAAGCACAGTAAAAAATAAAGTCATGCTCAGTGGGAAAAGACTTTATACTGCTTTAATTTTAAAATTTAAATTTATGTTTAATTAAAATTTTAAAAATTCACTTTCTCATTCATAGTTCAACTACTATATAGCCACATGGGACTTCTTTGGAATATTTTTAAGTAGTGTTAAATAGAAAAGAATTCAATATAAACAGAATAGCACTTTTGATCTGCTAACAATATTTCTCTATATGATTAGTTTTAAGGAGTGTGTATGTGTGTGTGTGTGTGTGTGTGTGTGTTTTCATATTTGCACTTCTGCTAGCAGCCTTTCTGAGTCCTTGTTTGTTTTTCTGTCTTTTTATATATATATATATTTTTAGGTGTAGATGGACACAACACAATGCTTTCATTCTTTTGTGGTTCTGAGAATCGAACCCTGGACCTGCCCATGCTAGGGGAGCGCTCTACCCCTGAGCCACAATCCCAGCCCAGGTTTCTGTCTTTTGATTGTAATGAATCTTGTAACCCACTTTCCTTTTCTCCCTCCCTCTCTCCCTCCCTTCCCCTCTTTCTCCCCTCCCCTCCCCTTCTCTTTCCTTCTCTCTCTCTTTTTTTTTTTTTTTTTGGTGGTACTGGGGATTGAACCCAGGGGTGCTCTACCAGTGAGTGACACTTCAACTCTTTTAATTTTTAATTTAGACAGGTTCTTACTAAGTTGCTGAGGCTGGCCTCAACTTGCTGTCCTCCTGCCTGGGTCTCCAGGGCCTCTGGGATCACAGGCATGTGCCTTGTACCCAGCTTGCCGCCTTCCTTTCTGAGGTCACTTTCCCCTTCACCTTCCGTTTAACCTTGCAGCTTCCTTTTCCTCCTTTCACATCTGGCTTTCTTCATGAACTAACCCCAGTCTGTATTTTTAAAAATGGTTCTTTTTTATATCAGATATACTTGATGCATTTTAAATGTTGAATTCCCGATCCTAAACAAAGAGAGTCAGTTTAGACTTTTCACTCAGCCTAAAGTAGAATTTATACCACCCAAACAACCAAACGTGTGTGACCCTGGATTGATTTCCTTTGCTTTCGGGTCCCTGGCAGATGAAGGGGAAAATGTCCCTGCTGAATGTCCGGGGAGGTCAGCTGGGGACTCTGGCATTTTGCTGAGCGGGCTGCAGGGCTGTCACTTGTTCTGGTGTCGGACTCTAACAATTAGCTTCTGTTTGGAGATTTCCTAGATCCCGGGAGGCTCTGAGTTCTTGTTCTTGCAAGGGGTAGGAGGAAGTCACTTCTCCCTTCTTGGTGGGGTTATGGCTGCTCTGGGAGGTAGCAAAAAAGCATTTTAGCAGAGGAGGTGAGGTGCTATGAGGCTGAGGTGAGGTGAGGAGGTGAGGTGCTATGAGGCTGAGCCAGGCTGGGTGGCATCACGGATGGCTGCTGGAGGTGGGGAGGGGTGGGAGTGAGGCAGAGGCCTAGGTTAAGTTGGGCCAGTAGAGGTAGGACCCTGGGAAAGTGGCTGTCCCCACCAGGCCCCACCTTACTTTCTCCTTGTCCAGTCAAGTGCACTGTGTACGTTTTCTCTACTGTGCTGGACTCAGATCCGTGTGTCAGAACTGCCATTCCCATTGCCAGGAAGGCACCCAGGGAAGGAAACAGTAGTTAGTGAACTTCCATGTTCCATTTTCAGTTAACAAATAGTTCTAGTCTGTATGAGTCTGTTTGGCTTGATCTGCCAAGACCCAAACATGTATCTGCCATTAAGTGCCCACGTGTATTCAAGTTCTCTAGAATACCTGTGCCAGTTATGACCTGTTAATGCTGTTAGCTTTCCATAAAACTTGCAGGAGAGGCCAAGGTGGGGCTATGGATATTGGGGAAGCATTGTGTGCATGTGTGTGTGTTTGTGTGTGTGTGTGTGTGTGTGTGTTTTCAGTACCAGAGATTGACTCTAGGAGTGTTTACCACTGATTTACATCTCTGGCCCTTTTAATTTTGACACAGGGTATCCTAAGTTTGCTGAGGCTGGTCTTGAACTTGCAATCCTCCTACCTCAGCCTCCCGAGTAGCTGGGGTAACAGGCATGCACCACTGTGCCTAGCCTGTGTGATTCCATCTCACTCAATTTACCAAGTATTTATCATTGCTTTATCCAAGCCTTTAGTTTTAGGCTCTTGTTCTGAACAGGTGTCACAATAGCCATCTTACCTAGGTCAGCTCTTTCACTATGTGCTAGAGTTGGTGAGTCCTTAAAAACAAACAAACAAACAAACAAACAAAAAAACACAGTGCCTGTTAACCAGAAGCTTGCCAGTATATACATATGTAAAATAACTCTCAGTGTATATTTTCACAAAAGACTCACATATTGAGTGAGCAAATGAATGACTCCAGACTTTCAAGTCTGGGGGACAGAAACAAGGAAGGCTGTTAGAAGGAGCAGTGAGAATAGAGATAATGAGTCAATTGGGGCAGGTAGGGCTTGTGATGCTGAGGTTAGATGCTCTGGGCTCCTTAACTGGACTGTGATGAAGAACTGAGTGAGGGGAGTTGTAGAAGAGAGGGGATCACAGAGTGAAGGCCAGAATGGCTTATGTGCACACAGGCTGCCCTGTGGGAAAGAGGTCAGCAAAGGGCACAAGAAGGATTGGCCAGAGAGGTTGGAGGAAAGGAAAGAAGCATCATGTAGAGGGGTCTGGCAGGACCAGTTCTCCATGTGGGCAGCTTGCTGGGGAAGAGAGGAAAACCAGAAGCATAGAAAGGCCCAAAGCAGAGCCCAGTTTGCTTCTTCAGGAGTAGGAAAGGACATTTGTGGATCAAGATGTGTTCATGTTATACTTACAGATAATCTTGCTCAGAGGCTGGATGTTAAACTTTCGCTATAGAGGTTGGGTCTTCTTTTGAGAACACTCTACAAAATAGAAAAATACCACACACACACACACACACACACAAAAAAAAAAAAAAAGAGCCTATTGAGTTTCTAGCAAGGAGAGAGATCATCAAGATCTCAGAATGGCTTCCTTTCCCCTTGGAGGATTCTCTTCTGCAAACTGTCATTTCTGTAATAATGCTCATATGTTTTCACTTTTCCTCAAGCTCAAGTGCAGCCACGTTGTGTATATAAGCCAGCTCCCATGTTGGAGCTCCATGTGGTTTAGGAATGTCTATACATTTTCCCACTGAAATAGGGACAGAAGAATCAGCCTGCGGTGAGTAGGTGTGCTTCCAGACCTTTCCTGTTTAAGTTACCTTTTTTTTTTTTGTCGCGGTGACCAAAAGACGTGACAAGAACAATATGAGAGAAGAAGTTTATTTGGGGGCTCATGGTCTCAGATATCTCAATCCACAGATGGCTGACCCCATTCTCCCAGACCTGGGGTGAGGCAGAATATTATGGTAGAAGAGTGTGGTGGAGGAAAGCGACTGGGGATTTGGCACCAGGAAGCAGAAAGAGACTAAGCTCAGTTCACAAAATATCTACCCCAAAGGTCCCAACCCCAGTGACCTGCCTCCTCCAGCCACACCCTACCTTCCTGAAGTTACCCCCCTGTTAATCCCTATCAGGGGATTAATGCACTGATTAGGTTAAAGCTCTCATAGCCCAATCATTTCACCTCTAACCTTTCTTGCATTGTCCCACACATGAGCTTTTGGGCAACACCTACTATCTAAATCATAACATTTCCCGAATCCCATGTTCTTTGCTTTGTAAAAATTATCCTCTGAATTTCATTATGATCCATGATAGAAAATACTATATGAACACAGATATAAATCTACTTGTCACATAGATAAGCACTATTTGGATCACACTCCAGAAACCATCCCTAGAAAAGATTTTAGGGGTAAGGATAGAAATAATAATTTGGCAATTTTTTGTTTGTTTGTTTTCTGAATTCTGATTAAACCTATAATTTCTGGAGATATCTGTGGACTTAGTCATAGCGTGTTTAGCTTAGGCCTAACACAATTAGATCCTGTCCAAATCTGTCTCTGGGGAAATGATTCTGAGTAAGAATCAGATCTCTTCCAAGTCCTGGACAGCTACTGAAGAAAACAGCAAATTGGGTTCATTTTTGTTGATATTCATCCCAATGGAGCTATGCTTATTTTAATTCAAATCAAATCATATTATCAAATATTTATTACTCCCCGAGTAAAATGGAATTGAAAAATTCTTGCAGGGTAATGACCCATTTCCCCACATTGATGCAAGTGGCAAATCTTTCACTCATAATCCCTTTCTTTCTTAGACTGTATGCATTGTGAGGTGTTTTTGAAACTAGAAAAGGGTATTTGGAATGGTAGCCATTCTACAGGAAGTTATAGGTAGGTAGATAATATCTTGAAGAAAGAATTTTGAAATAATTAATCCAGACATGTAAGGCACTTTTGCTGGCGCCTACAAGCTAAGAATTCAGAGGAGGTTGAATATTATTAAGTGACACAGTGACCAGAGATGGCTTTCCGGAGAAGGTGGATCATGGTGTGAATCCTGTAAGGTTAAAACTTGAAAAGATATTGAGGGTTGGAAAGATGTGCATGTAGGCCAATGACCATCACCTCCATTACCAAGCATGGCTTCTTTACAGAGCTTGTTGCTCTCTGAAATAAACAGCTATTCATCTGCTTACTTCTTTTCAGATCCTCTTTGTTGCTAGAATGTGGGCACCATGAGGTCAGGGACCTTGTCTAATTCCCTGTGTGACCCTTCCCAGCATCTGGAACAAACCCTGACAGATCACCTCCCTCTCCACCTCCCTCTCAGGGATGTATCCATCCCTGTGAAATGCACATTTGCACATTTTGCACATAATGTAGATTGGCCAAGTACCCTTCGATTGTGTTGTGTTATCATAGCAGAAGGCCACAGACTGGGTAATTGATAAAGAAAACAAATGAATTTATTTTTCACAGTCCTGGAGGCTGGAAGTCCAGTATCAAAATGCCAGCATCTGGGGAGGCCCTTGGGCTGTGTTATCCCGTGGTGTAAGAACGAGAGAGCATGTGCACATGCATGAGCACATAAAGGGGTGAGAGAGACAGGGGAAGGGAGACAGTGGAGAGAGCAAGTGCACTAGAAAGGGCTGAGCTCATTCTTGTAGTAAGGAAGCCACACCCGTGATAGTAACACAGGCGGGGGCAGAGCTTAGTGCCCGATCACCTCTCCCAGGTCCCATCTCTCATCAGGGCTGCACTGGGGGTTACATTTCCAACACATGAGCTCTGGAGGACACATCTACCCGAAGCACACCCCTGCACCCAGACCCAGACCCATGAAAGACCCTGAAATGCCGTTAAGATCACATGTTCTGCTCAAGTGGTTTGAATTCCGCTCTCTGGAGTGCTGTATCCTTCATTTCTCTCTCTGTCGTCTGGGGAAGGGTTTTTCTTTAGAATCTTTATTCTTTTTGTCAGTGAGAAGAGGGAAAGAGGATGGGAACATGCTTTATCTGCCTTTTTGTCTCCAGTGAAGAATGCACTGGAGGAGTGATTGGGAGAGAACTTCTAGCAGCTTCTCCAGAGGGGGGAGCAGCCAATACGAGGGTGTAATCAGAAGTGTTGTTGCTATGCTGTACAGGATGTCGAGTGAGATTTGAATTGCAGACAAATGACAAATAATCCTTTAGTATATGACTCAAGTATCCTTGGGACATAGATTTTTTGGTTGTTATCTGAAATACAAGTTTACTGCATTTTCTTTTTTCTCCTCTAAATCTGGCAACCTTAATTCGGATCTCAGGACCCTCTGAAGGGTCTGCCAACCCAGAGGCACCGTCACATGTACTAACTCAGTCCTCTGTTGACATGCATGTGACAGTCTTCTGCCTTTCCTTCCTTTTGAACCCATTTCTATAGCACACTGCGAGCTGTTTCTTAGATCATGGGAATTTTACTGTGCGCACAGAGCTGGGATCTCTTCTTTCGTGGCTTTGGAGCTTCTTCTGAGATTTCTGAGTTGCATATAATGTTGGGTATCAGTGGTTCCTTGTAGAAAAAGAGTAGAGAACAAGCCAGGCCCGAAGGGCAAGAGAGGCTTGATGCTAGAAGGACAGAAGCAAGCCCAGTTCAGGGAAGGTGCAGGCTGGACACTGGTGCCGAACTCTGCACCTCTGGTGATCACAGGGGAGGAGATGAGAAATGAGCTCCCTTGGGATGTGCCTGGCCAGGGGAAAATGGCAGGAGACTCCCACTTACAGTCCTTTCTGTGCTCTAAATGGGAAATTCACCTTCTTCCATTCCAACAGTTGTTGATAGCATTTCAGCTTTTCCCTGGAGACGCATTTCAGAATAGCAGAATTTGAAAAAGAAATTGCATGTGGCGGTATTAAATCTGAGACTTAACCTCCATCTAATATCGTTATGATAATTCAGAGGCAGGCTCCAGTGGAAGTTATTAATTCAACATAGGTGTGTTAGTCAGCTTTTCACTTCTGTGGCGAATACCTGAGAAACTCGGTGGAAACGAGGAAAAGCTTTATTTTGGATCATGGTTTCAGTCCCTGGTCACTTGGCCACTCACTTTGGTTCTTTGAGGCAGAACATCATGGTAGAGAGCGCGTGGAGCAGGGCTGCTCACCTCATGGCAGGAGTCTGAGAAAAAAAGATAAAGCATTTGCAAGATCCACCCAGGGCACGCCCCCTGGGGCCTACTTCCTCCAAGTAGGCCCACCTCCCACAGTCTCCACCACCTCCCAATAGTGCATTCAATTAGGAACCCATCAATTGATGACTCCATCGATGAGATCACAATCCTCATGATTCAATCACTCCCACAAGCCTCGCCCCTGGACATTGCTGTGTTAGGGAACCAAGCCTTCAGCACACGAGCCTTTCAGGGACATTTCAGGCTTTAACAACACATGTTCTAGGGCTGGGGCTGGGGCTCGGTGGTAGAGCGCTTGCCTAGCATGCATGAGGCACTGGGTTTGATTCTCAGCACCACATATAAATAAATTAAATAAAAGCCCATCAGCAACTAAGAAACAAACAAATAAACAAAAGAACAACACATATTCTTTGCTTTAAGGAAGCAAAATTTAAATTTATCAGAACTCTCTTAGTTTTTCCTTTTCTTTTTTTTTTTTTTTCTTTCTGTTGCTATGATAGAATACCTAAAATTAGATAATTTACAAAGAAAAGAGATTTGGGGCTGGGGTTGTGGCTCAGCGGTAGAGCACTCACCTCTCACGTGCGAGGCCCTGGGTTCGATCCTCAGCAACACATAAAAATAAATAAATAAAATAAAGGTATTGGGTCCAACTACAACTAAAAAATAAAATTAAAAAAAAAAAGAGATTTATTTTGGCTTACAGTTCTGGAGGCTGAGGAGTTCAAGACCATGCTGTCGGCATCTTCTCAGCTTCTAGTGAGGGCCTCGTGCTGCATCCACTCACGGTGGGAAGCAGAAGGGTATGAGGCAGTGTGTGGACGAGTAAAACATGAGGGCTGGGATGGAGGGCAGCCTCTCTGTCCCTTATAGAAAAAGAGTGGAGCATAAGCCACGCTGGAAGGGCACGAGTAGCTACAGTCGCAGTAACTGGCCTAGTCCTGGGAGAGTGGAAACCCACTCATGGGAGAAACCCACTTCATGAGGGTTCACCCCCATGACCTGGACACCTCCCACTAGGCCTCACCCACACTGCCTCGTTGAGCAACAAGTCACAACATGAGTCGTGTTGGGCAGAGCATACTCAAATCATCGCAGGAACCAATGCCACAGGAATTCTTTTTAAGAAATAAAACTCCCCAAATTAAAGACTTTTCAAGCCCAAACACTTAACAGTTGGTAAGATACTAGTAGTTACTATGCATTGAGCAACCACTGTATGTCTAGCATTTTACACTGGATCTGTTCATTGCCTTCAACCTTCTTTAGCACTCTGCAAGATGCTGCTGCTAGCTGGCCAGTGGTACACAACTTCTCTTGTGGAAACTGACTTTGAGGAGTCGCTTGGACAAGTGAGCTTCCAAGTAAGTCACTTGCACAGCACGCATGTGCTTGTTTCCTGACTCTTCATACAAACCCTAGGAGGAGGTCCTCTCATTACCATCCCATTTAATTGAAGAGAAAATTGAAAACCAGGGAAGTTAAATAACTCGTTAAGGTCACACAGCTGAGTGGCAGAGGAAGGATTTAAACTAAGCAGTCTAGCTCCAGAAATAGTGCTCTTTCCCACTGCAGTGTACCCCTGCTTGTGTAACTGGGGTGGGACCAGAAGGTAATATATCGCTAAGGAGGAAAAACGTGATGGAGTAGAGAGAGCCACTTCGTTCCAGAAACTCAAAGGAAAGTGTAGGATGAAGTGTTTGTCGCACTCGTGGGCAAAGTGGGAGCTCTGCCCTGGCCTTCCTTTAATCTCCTTGAGGCATCTTGACATTTATCACAATCAGCCTCTCCCAGCAAGAGGCTCCTGCGGAGCACCTGGCCGCACTGGGCTCTTCCCTCATCCCCCCTCCTCAAGATGCATTGAATCAGTTTTTCTGTCCTCATTACTTTTACTATTCCCACCAAGTGGAGCCTGTATCAGCCCCATCCCATCATTCCCGCCAGCCTTTTTCACATCCCATCATTCCCGCCAGCCTTTTCCACATCCCACAGGGTCCAATATATCACACAGCACCTCACTCTAAAGCGTTTCTCGGAACTCCAAGCTCCCTTCCTGGACCTTGACTTTGCATTCACCTCTGTTTCCCTCAAGGCTCAGCTGGGTTCCATGGGACTTAGAACTTGGTTTAGCTTAACACACTTTCTTTAGGCAGGCTCTTGCCTAGGCCCCGAGGACACAGTGATGGGTAAGGGAAGCCCTTCATCTCAGAGGCTCACAGTCTAACTGGTATGAGGTCTTTGATTCCTTAGGGGGATGCAGTCTTTTTGGCAGAAACTTCTATACCAGAGGTGAAAACACACAAATGATCCACATGCCTACCAGAGTCAGAAAAGGGCCTTCAAAAGCGGCAGACAGAAGGACCTGGGTAATGCACGTGGACAGATGTGCAGAGAAACATAGAATATGTGTCTCTGAGGATGGGCCACAGAGAGACCATGCACTGCACAGGGTGAGGAAAGAGCAAGGCGCTCTCAGGGCCTCCAGAGCTCCGCAGCTGCAAACGTCGGTCGCAGTTAACACTTTTTGCCAGGACCTGCTGGGTGCATGATGCGGAGTCCCCAGGTGACTATGTTAGCCCTCAAGATTCCTGCACAAGTAAAAATTGTCAGCCCATTAGGCCATAATTATTAAGTAAAATAATGACACTAATAACTCCATAGTAAACTGATAAGACAAAATTTGAGCTTTTATGACCCGGGTATATTTTATCCGTCCTGCATTGTACTTAACTGTTTGTCATGGTGTGTCCTAACCCAGGGCCCTCTGACCAAGCTTAACAGGCTGTCATTTCTTTAACTTAGTAGTAGCCTTGGCCTTTAAACTGTATTTTCTCTTTAGGTACTCCTCTGGCTTTTCACCTGAGGTTTTCAATAGTACCTCACCAGTCACATAAGGGAAAACACATTTTAGTGTTCCTGGGGGACAAGGGAAATCATGTCTCTGAAATTGTATTCAACATTTGTCTCATCACTTATTTTTTTTTTCTCCTGAAAAGAGAGATTTCTCTCAGCTCTCTAATTGCTGCAGGTTTAAAACTATGGGATTCTACTACTTGGTAGTATACCTTCCCAAACTGCTTTGAGATAACAAGATAAATATTTTATTGTAAAATTATAGAACTGAAGTTGGAAATAATTAATGAGACAAGGGAAAAGCAGAAGGCCTTTTGTTAGAGGTAAGGGGTGTGACCCTCTAGGCCATAGGAATCTTTCCCTGCTGTTTGGCAGGGGACAGTCGCCAGTCCACAGATGAAAAGGGTGCAAGGTCCTGGGAGCTTTGTCATGGCAGGGGCTGTCTATGACATTTAGGACTGGACCTTTAGTCCCTTTCTGTCACTTTGGGGGGTCTGAACCCTCTCTCTTGCACACACAGCCTCAGGGGTTCTGGAGTCTATGATACCTCTTCTTTTAATAGACCCAGATTTGCTGTTTTCAAAAGGACCAGGGGTCACATGGAATTCTGGACTCTGATGGCTAAAGGGAAGCTAGTCAAGAGGTGAAAGTAGCTCTGGTGACAAAGTTGTTGAGATGCAAGAGATGAGACTTCCTTTGGCCCAGTATTTCTGTGCTCATGGATTTGATATCTGACTAGATGTTGGAGCTGGTAAACAGACTGTTTCATAGATTGAAGGGCTGTCTGCTTAAAGCCTTGTGATAACTAAAGCCTTTTGATAGCTAAAGTGTCACTACTAATTATCCGTATCTCCTAGATATGGATACTCCTCAGATCTACATCACTTCTAGGATAAACCGACTCACAGGATGTGAAAACTGAAAGAGACCATAGACACCATCTAGTAGAGTCTCTTTCCTAAACGTCTAGCTGTGTCGAGGGCTGTCCAGACTCAAGTCAGTAGTGGTGAGCAGGACCCAAGCGTCTGGGCCCTCAGTCCAGGACTCTTTGTTGGTTTTGCTGCATTTGCCTCGGCTCTGTACTCTGTGTCTGGGGAGGCTGGACTGCCTTGCCTGATCTCCCCTCTGTGTGCCTTCCACTGGGTTTGGTCCTTGAGGGGCACCACCAGAGGACCAGAAGACAGGCGAAGGAGATGGTCATCTTTATCTGTGCCCCTCTGCTCAGTGTGGCAGTGCTGTGCTCCTGAGCGGGGGCCTCTACTGCAGCTTTCGTCTTGCCAGGCTTTGGGCACACACCATTTCTCCTCTGTTCCTCAAGGCCAGAAGCAGGAACAGATCTTCCTTTTTACCAAAACCTGGGTACTTTGCCTCCCTTATGGATTCCTTTGATTCTGCACCAGTCTGCATGGCTTCTTCTTTAAATTCTTTCAGTTAACTCTCTGTACTTCATGATCCTAACTGACAAACGCTCTTCCTTCTCCAATAACACATTTATTAGCTGAGCTCCTATTTTTCTATTTTAATTTCAGATACTTATTTTTCTTTCATTTTTGAAGACTCTCCAATGAACAGTGGTTCCCAAACTAAGAACCTATAATCCCACCCTGAACAGAAAAAAGGGCCTCATTCTAGAACTGGACCTATCTTTGTACCCGAGCACAAAGTTTCAACTCTTTTGGTAAAGGAAATTATGCCTCCCTATTCCTGTTCCTTACTCTCTTCCCCCATTCCAAATTTTTATTTATGGTTGGCTTTTTGCTTTTCAAAAAGATTTCCAAAAGGGGGCTTACCTGGACTCTTAGGAAAATAGAAAAGAGTGTTCTCTGTGGAAAAGAAGGACAGTTATTTAAGTTTTCTTTGTTTCTTCAGAAAGAAATAACCAGTTTCTCTCTTGCTTGGATGGCTTCTCAAGGTAGGTAATCCCACCAAAGCACAGAGGCAGTATGGGTGGGCAAGATGCAGAGTCTTGCTGAGTTGCTTAGGGCCTTGCTAAGGTTCTGAGCCTGTCTTTGAATTCACAATCCTCCTGCTTCAGCCTCTCAGCCGCTGGGATTACAGGCGTGCGCCACCGCCTCCGCCAAGCAAAGTCTTTTGGAGATAAGCCCCTACAGGTGATGTCAAGGAGACTGCCTGAGTACCAGGCACTCCATCACTGAGATGACTGCCACTGCCTGCAGGTACTACCTCGAGGTCCCCCAGAGAGGCCACTCAACTCCCCTTGTCTTTTTTCAAGCTTGTTTACTGCAAGCAGAATTGAAAAGGAGTGATATCGTGTAGTGATCTTCAGTAGGCACAGTCCTTAGATTCCAGAATCTAAGGAAAGGTGACCCAATTTTAACAGCAGCTGATAAATCACAATGTAGATTGACAAAGTATATGAATCAGAGTGCAGTCTTTCTCCATATGAAACAATTTTTCACTTTATTATATGAAAAGTTTCTTATCTCCCTGAGTGTTTCAGACCACAGATTCTCAGTAGAGATGAGAGAAACTTAAAAGTTCGCCTATTAGGGTACACGGTCTTTTGAAATGCAACCCTGAAAGAAGAGAAGTAACTATGTGGTCAATGGGAAGACAGGATTTTATATACAAAGGCTTATTTTACACACAGTTTTCAGGAGCTTAATGTCAGGCTCCGCCTGCTTTTTTCATTTTTCTCTGCTCTTATCAGGGTCTCTAGTAGGAGGAGGACAATCTCAGAATAAAGAGCAGTTATAAAACTTTGCTCAATGGAAAAATCCAGCACATTGTTCTTATTATTTTTCTCCCCTGCCCCTACCCCCAGGGTGAGGGAAAACTTGATCATATACCTGCATGGATCTGAAGACTGGCATTTGGGGATTTAACTAAAGCAAAGGTTTTGAACAAACCAGTCATTGAGGAAGCTGGGGTCTCTGCTGGTATTACTTACATTTCCTCTGCCTGGGGATGAGATGGGCCAGCTCTTCATTCATTCATCCATCCACTTAGCCATTCATGTATTCATTCAGTGCATATTTAATATGTATCTACCTGTTTTAGGGTTTATTCTGAATGTTGGGGATTCCGCTGTGAACAAAATAGACATTTTTAGCTTTCCTATGTTCCAATGGAAATAGAAGACCAAAATCAAGTAAAAAATTAATTAAAGGAGTAATGGGGTTCTGGAAAAAAAACTAAAAGTTTATTCACAATTGATAGAAAAACTTTCTCATCTGAGTTGAGGGAAACCAAATGGGTTTTGATAGAAGAACCTTCCAGGTAGAGCAAAGAGCAAGGGCAAGGCCCCCAGGCAGGAGGTGCTTAGAATATGCAGTGACTCCAGGGAGACTAATGTGGCTGGAGTGCAGTGGCTGAAGGGGACAGAAGAAAGGAGCAGGTTTGTTGGGGTAGCCATGGTCAAGATCACGTAACCTTATGCCAAGGTCAGCCTTCATAAGCATTTCAATTGTGATGGGAAAGACCTGGAGAGTTTTGCATGAGGAGTTGACATCAATGCCTAAAAGTCCTACTCTGACCACTAGGAGGAGAATTGAAGAAAGAGGGATAGTCAGTTGGGAGCTACTGTACTTAGCCAGGTGAGAGACGGTGGTGATTTGGATCAGGCCATAGTGGAAATGCTAAAAAGAAGTTGGATTGGGGATGCATTTTCAAGATATTGCTAACAGGATTGGATATGGGGTGTGGAAAAGGGATGCTAGTTTCTGAGATGTGCAACACTAAGAAATGCCTTTTTGACATCCAGATGAAGATTCTGAGTGTAGATGAGCCACACCGTGAATCAGTAGTGTGGCATGGTGTTTGGTAGTAGTACTGGTGCTGGTTGAGATCCCCTAGGAAGGGAGGTATTATGGTTTGGATATGAAATGTCCCCCCAAAACTCTTGTGTTAATGCAGGAGGAAAAACAATTAGATTATGAGAGCTATAAACGATTAGATTGTGAGAGCTGTCACCTAGCCAGTGGATTCACTGGTTTGAGGGATTGATAATCTGAATGGATTATTGGGTGGTAACTGTACACAGATAAACCTTTCTTCCTTTAGGTTGTTCTTGTTGGGTATTTTGTTTATAATGATGGAAAACTAACTGTCTCAGGAAGGTACCAACAGAAACAGTCCAGAGACTGAGATGCAGGACACCCCAACTTAGAGTCCCAGAAATGGGAAGAATCCAAGAAAAGGGACCAGGAAGGATCCAGTGATACAGGAGGAGAACCAGGACGTTGATGGTGCAGAAGCCAAGGAAAGAAGGCATTTCAAGAAGGATAGAGGGGATGACTGTTTCAAATGGACAGAACCGCGGGGAAAGATGGGAATTCAGGACCAGAGGATTCAGCCCCAGTGAATACTCTCCTGATGACCATGGAAGTAAGCCCCACACTCCCTTGCTTCCTGGTACCACCTTCAGTTTCAGGGCACACTGTACTCCAAATACCTCTCGCTATAGAAGTTGACCAAACATGTGTAGGATTTGTGTTCCTGAATATCCGGGTTCAACTTACATGGTGTTTCTCAGGAATGTCTCTTGGGACATGTTGAGGTTCTGCAGTTTGCTTCTTTGGAACAACCAAATGACTGTTGAAGTCTTAAAATCCTGTCCCCAGATCACTTTATAGTTATTCCAATTCTGATGCAAAAGCTCTTTCTCGGTTTCCCCTTTAGTCCCTCAGCTCCTGACAGGTGTGCTCTAGGAACAGCAAAGCCAGAGCTGGAGAAGCAAGTCCGCTGGGCAGGATGTTCTATTCGTGCCTAAGAAAGTTAGGGGAAGTCCTTGGTTCCAAGGCTTCTTGTCCTGTGCTGGGTTTGGGAGCCTGGTGGGTAGTATATCATTTTCCATATTTTTATTTTCAATATGTTTATGTCTTTGAATCTAAGGTATATCTTTTATAAACAATATATAGTTAGAGCCTTTCAAAAATTTAGTCTGTATCTGCCTTTTGATTGCAATTTTTCATCAATTCATGTAAACATTGATATGGTTGATTTATGGTTGCCATTGTGCTATTTCTTTTCTATATGTCTCCTATCATTTTTCTTTCTCTGTCCGTCATTTTTGTCCCTTTGTGTGTGTGTGTGTGTTAAGTAGATTTTTTTTTTTATTCTGGGGATTGGATCCAGGAGCACTTAAGCACTGAACTGCATCCCTAACCCTTTTTAATATTTTATTTAGAGAAAGGGTCTTGTTAAGTTGCTTAGGGCTTCTCTAAGTTGCTAAGGCTGGCTTTGAACTCAAGATCCTCCTGCCTCTGCCTCTAGAGTGGCTGGAATTATAGGCATGGGCCACCATGCCCAGCTAAGTAGATTTTTTTAAATATTTATTTTTTAGGTGTAGATGGACATAACACAATGCCTTTATTTTATTTTTTATGTGGTGCTGAGGATCGAACCTGGGTCCCACCCATGCCAGGCGAGCGCTCTACTGCTGAGCCACAATCCCAGCCCCAAAGTAGATTTTTTTAATGTCCCATTTTAATTCCTTTCAAAAAACATTTCTGTATCTTCCTGTGTTATTTTCTTAGTGGTTTCTCTAGAGATTACATTATGATCTTGAATTTATCATAATCTACATAAAATTAATACTGATTTAATTTTGGTAAAATAGAGGCACTTTGTGCCAATAAAACTCCATTTTTTCCTCTCTCCTTTGTTATTATTGTCATATATATTCCATAGTCACATTTTTTAAACCCACATAGTTTTTATTATTTAATAAATCTTATGCCTTTAAAACCTATTAAGAAAAGACAGACAATTAAAATAGCATTCATATTTACCTATGCATTTACCTTTATGTGCTCTTTTTTCTTAATGTGGATTCAAGTTATATTCAATAGTATCATTCCCTTTTAGTCAAGAGGACTTCTATTGTTTCCTATAAGGCAGGGTTGATGCAGTGAAATCTTTGTTTAAATTATCTAGAAATGTCTTTATTTTGCCTTCAAGTTTGAAAGATAGTTTTGCTGGATATAGAATTCTTCATTAAAAGGTTGTATTTTTTTTTCATTTAGTATTTTGAATATGTCATTCCATTGCCTTCTGATCTCTGCTGTTTCTGATAAGAAGTTCACTGTTGATCAGATTATTGTTCCCTGTATATGATGAGTCATTTTTCTCTTGTTGCTTTCAAGATTTTATCTGTGACTTTCAGCACTTTGACTTTAATGAGTCTGATTGTGAACCTTCTTGTGTTTATCTGACTTGGAATTCATTGAGCTTCTTGAATGTTGTGTACAATGTTTTCCATCAAATTTTTGAGGCTTTGGCCATTAGTTCTTCAGATATTCTTTTCTGTTTCTTTCTCTGGAACCCCCCTTACATGCATGCTTGATGGTATCGTTTGAGGCTCTCTTCATTTATATTTATTTCCCTTTTTAAAAAAATATTTATTTTTTAGTTATAGTTGGACACAATACCTTTATTTCACTTATTTATTTTTATGTGGTGATGAGGATTGAACCCAGGGTCTTGCACGTGTGAGGCAAGCGTTCTACCTCTGAGCCACAACCCCAGCCCCAATATATTTATTTCTCTTGATCTTTAGATTGGATGTTTCTATTATCCTAATCTCTAAATTTGCTAATTCTTTTTCTGCCATCTCAAATATTCTTTACATTTTCTGGTGAAATTTCATTTGTTATTGTATCTTTCAATCCCAGAAACCCCTTTAGAAAATATTTTCTGTTGTTCCTATCTGATGAGTCATAGTTGTCATATTTAAAAAATTTTCTTAGGCATGGTTTACATTTATTCTTTGAACGCATTTAAAATAGTCACTTTGATCTGGTAATTCCAACATCTGAGGCTCCCTGGAGACACTTTACATTGACTATGTTTCCCCAAAGTATATGTCACATTTTCCTATTTTTTGCATGTCTCATGATTTTTGATGAAAACTAGAGAATTTGGAAAATGTAGCACCTCTGGGCTCTGGTTTTCACCTGGAGTGGTGGTTGTTGCTTTTTGTTTGTTTGGTAACTTGTCTGGGCTATCTGTCTCTCCCACAATATATAGCTGCTGATATCTCTTCTCATTTTTTTTTACTTGAATTCTCACTTTAATTTTTAAGTCTAGTTTTCTAGGGGTTGCTTCTGGATTGGCACAGCCTATTGATGAACCAAAGATTGATCAGAGTTTGTCCTCAGCTCCTCGATGTGATAAAGCTTCCATCCTTTGCTAAAAATCAGCGTGTAGATTGGGGCATACACTTAAAGTTCAGTCAGTTTACGAGTCTCCACAGCTTTAACTTTCCCATAGGCCCTTTTGTGCCTCTTCTGTATGGGTACAGGCCTCACACTCAGCCAGGGATATGTAGACAGCTAGGCTCTCTCCGAACTCTCCTGGGCTCATGTGTAGGCTTGCAAATGCATACAGCCTTTTAGACCATGAGGGTTATATGGGCACATACTAAGAATCCACCATCAATGCTTTATTCTCTAGACCTCTTTGTTTTATTTCTAGCTTGATTTAATTGCTTGCCTCAACCAGGATAGCAACTTCAGGCTACCTTAAATAATGACTTTCCTCATTTGTCACCAAGATTACTACAGTTATGGACAATCTTCAGGGATGGTGTGAGTGTGTGTGTGTGTGTGTGTGTGTGTGTATGTGTGTGCATGTATGTGCATGTGTGTGCATGTATGTGCATGCTCGTGTCTTGTAACTCTATACCCCATAAAGTCAGTCACTTCCATCAGACAAACTGATGATTTTCCTATCTTGTCCTACTTTAATAGAAATGCTGCATCTTTGGATCTAGAGGCAGGAATGGGACCATCCCCAGGCCAACACCTGGCTGTCTCCCATGGTTCTGGTGTTGTTTTTTATTTTTATTCTTTTTAGTGATACATGAAAGTTGAGTATAATTTGACTTATTTATATAAACGTGGAGTATGTCTTATTCTAATCAGAATCCCAGTCTTGTGGTTATACATGATGTAGATTCATTGTGGTGTGTTCGTATATGTTCATAGGAAAGTTATGTCAGAATCATCCCACTGTCTTTCCTATTCCTGTCCTACCCACCTGCCCTTCATTTCCCCTTTATCTAATCCATTGAACTTCAATTCTTCCTCTCCCAAGCCCCCTTGTTGTGTGTTAGCATACACATATCAGAGAGAACATTCAATCTTTGGTTTTTTGCCTTATTTCACTTAGCATAATAGTCTCCAGATCCATCTATTTTCTGGAAAATGTCATAAAGTCATTCTTTTTATTCCATTGTGTATATATGTCACATTTTCTTTATCCATTCTATCTGTTGAAGGGCACCTAGATTGGTTCCATAGCTCAGCTGTTGAGAATTGAGCTGCTATAAACATTGGTGTGGCAGCATCACTATAGTATGGTGATTTCAAGTCCTTTGGGTATAAACTGAAAAGTGGGATAACTGGGTCAAATGGTGGTTTCATTCCAAGTTTTCTGAGGAATCTCTATTTGCAGTACCATTAGTAATGTATGAGTGAACCTTTTCCCCCATATCCTCACCAAATTTATTGTTACTTGTATTCTTGATAATTGATGTTCTGACTGGAGTGAGATGGAATCTCAGTATAGTTTTTTTTTTTTTTTTTTTTGTACTGGGGATTTAACTCAGGGGCACTCGACCACTGAACCACATCCCCAGCCCATTTTGTATTTTATTTAGAGACAGGATCTCACTGAATTGCTTAGCACCTCGCTTTTGCTGAGGCTGGCTTTGAACATGTGATCCTCCTGCCTCAGTCTCCTGAGCCACTGGGATTATAGGCGTGCTCCACTATGCCCAGCTCAGTGTAATTTTAATTCACATTTCTCTAATTTCTAGAGGTGTTGAACATTTTTTTTGCATATGTTTGTTGACCATTCATATTTCTTCTTCTGTAAAGTGCTTGTTCAGTTCCTTTGCCCATTTTTTAATTGGGTTATTTATTTATTTATTTATTTAGGTGTTAAGTTTAATATATACGTTCTTTATATATCCTGCAGATTAATGCTCTATCTGAGCTATAGGTGGTAAAGATTTTCTCCCATTCTGTAGGCTCTCTGTTCACATTCTTGATTGTTCCCTTTGTTGTGAAGGTTTTTAGTTTGATACCATCCCACTTATTGATTCTTAAAAAAATTTTTTTTTGTAGTTGCAGTTGGACAAACTGCCTTTATTTGTTTTTATTTTTATGTGGTGCTGAGGATTGAACCTAGTGCCTCATGCATGCCAGGCAAGCACTGTGCTACTGCCCTAGCCCCAATTTATTGATTCTTGAATAAATGTGTTTTTTTTTTTAACTTGCTGTATGTCTTTCGTTGATGACCCAAATGCTCATACTGTTGCTGATGACCATTTTTTTTTCAACTGATTTTCAGGGGGAAAGGTTTGCTAAACTTCCTACTGACATTCACCTTTTGGTCATCTTTGAATCTGCCTCGACCTCATCCTTAGGAAGCAAACAACAGGAAAAAAGAATCTTCTTTTTTTATGCTTCACAGGGAAACCTGGGTCCCATCTGGGGCATCACAGAATAAGTGTGTGTGTCTTCTAGAAATATTCATTCTGCTTGAAGATTTGGAGGGAAGAATTCAGTGAGTGGTAATACCTTTAAAAACATTATTTTTCAAACTAAACACAGACATAAAGTAGAATGCAAAATTCACAGAAATACTGCAACATTTCAGGTAAAACCATAAGACTTCTGAGAAATTTTACATATAATGGTTACACTTTAGGGGCCACTATACATGTATAACTTCATTTCCAGGAGTATTTTCATTGAAAAATTACAGAAAAGCTATAGAGATTATATTTTTAAAAGTTTATAAAAGATCAGACAGGCTTTATAGTGAGAAAGCTTGGAATTTATTAAATTTTAAAAGGTTATTTTTAATAATATAAATGCTTACCCTGGTTGAGATTTAGGTCATTGACAAATTATCGTAAATTCTCCATGCAGTTATATTCTTATATTAAATCCACATCTAAGAAGACTGCTTGAAGTAAAAAAAAAAAAAACAGAGTTGGGGCCTAAATTGAGCATAATCATTTTGTTTGGGGTACAAAGCTCGGTTTTATGGTGCTGGAGATGGAACCCAGGGCTTTGCACATGCCAGGTAAGCTTTCTACCTCTGAGCTTCACATCCAGCCCACAGGCACAAGGTCTTTGAAAACTCCGTTTGAATGACTTGTTTGTGAGTGTGTGGGGTGTGCTCTGCTGAGCTGTCATCTTCCTTCTCCCTATTGCTTCAAACTGGGCAACCTGACATGTTTAGTTTTCTTGATTGTCTCCCAAAACCATTTGAATTTGCTAGAATTCTAGGTGAGGACTAGGATGAAACAGAAGTTAGAATCTTTTCAGGAAAAGTGGCCTGTGGGGCATGGGAACTTTTGGTTGGTAGAAATGGAACTTGGGCAAAGAAACTGTGGTGTGGACTGGAGTCTCCAGGGCAGGAATCTCCATCTCACGTTGTTCCAGAGCTAACGCACCATCAGGACAGCGAGTCTGAGACCAAGAGAGTTTCTAGAGCGGCAAGTGAATGTGGTTATCATCAGGGATCCCAGAGACCCAGCTCCTGCTCGGTCCAGGCTGTCCCCATCACAACTCCCAGGAGTAGAATGAGGCCGGTGAGGGCGCGTGTTCAGGGCTGGGGTCCCGAGGTGAAAAGGCAGGGAGACAGAAGGAGGGCTGGGTCCTTAACCCTTGCAGGTACCAGTGGCCGCTGTCATCTGTTCACAGTGGAGATGACCCACTGTGCTGTCAGCTTTTGTTGCTGTGACAGAGATGCACAGTAAGAACACCTTAGAGGAGGAAAAGTTCATCTTGGTCTAGAGGTCTCAGAGGCCTTGGCCGACTCCATTGCCGTGGACTTGAGGTGAGGTGGAACACCGGGGCCGAAGGACACGGCAGGGGACAGCTGTTCCCCTCGTGGCATCCAGGAAACAGACAGAGGGTCCAGGGACAGGTATAGTTCCCAAGGCCATGCCCTCAGTGATGTGCAGTCCCCAGCGGCCTCCTTCTTTAAACAATGCCTGACATTTTCACCACCTCCCAGTAAGTCCGTTGAAATGATTAATCCACCATCTGTATTAATCCACCGAATTATAGGTCAGAATCCTCACAACCCAGTCTTTTCACCTCTGAACATTGTTCTTTGAAACATAGGAGCTTTTGGGGGGACATTTCGGAGCCAAACCGTGACACCCATTTTGCTCTATAAGCTTCACTAGACGGAAACTTGTTGAGCTCTCAGGCCTATTACCACGTCCAACGTAATAAGAAGTCATCCTCAGTGCCATGGGGATTTTGGATCGGAGAGCCATGAGGACCTGCGAGCTCATCCAGGTCTCTCCTCTACTTTACAAAGGAACTGTTCACAGCAGCTGGGTCACCCCAGGAGAGAGGGTAATAGTGCCCAAACTGAACCATTTTGTAAGCCAAGGTTGTTTGCAGCACACCAGGAGCCCTGGGCCGTCTTTTAAATATACCCTCACCTAATGAATCAATTTGATTTGCATATTTCTCTTTGAGGTCAGCAAATGTCCATTTTTTCCAACTCTGATTTTGGGTGCAATCCATAGGAAATCAGAGTTCGGTGCCCTCTGCTGGCTCACAGGCTGATTCCCTGAATATTTGGGGATATTTGAGTCAAAAAACAAATTTCAAATAAAATGGAGGCAGGCATTTGGGTTGCTTCAGAAACAAGGGAGAAAGCTCTGGCTTTTTTCTTAAAGAGGCAAAACCAATCCAATGGAAGCTTGAGAAAAGAAAAAAAATGTATATGTGTCTCTCCTGGTTTCTCTTGACTACACACAATGGCAAAGCAAAAATGGAAAACTTGAAAAAAAAAAAAGGTGACAGCGTTTCTATGATTCAGCTAGCAATTTGCTACGGTATCCAGGGAGACAGCTTCTCACATACATTAGCATAATGTGAAATGGCAGCTAGAACCAGAATTTACTGTCTAAGCAACTCAGCCTGAACAGCCGTTGACGACAATGCAATTTAAAGGAAATCCAAATATTAGGCTTAAGTGACTGATATAGCCCTGAAACCTCTTCATTTTAAACATATGGGGTTCAGTATGTTCCCTCAATTTACTCGCTATTCTTGGGGCAGTTGACTGGGATTCAAGGTTAACAAAGGAAGATATTGTGGTTAGTTCAGATCCAATATAGCATTCAGCCAGCCTCAGCTCACTCTAGACCCACTATCACCAAAGTACATTTTCTTTCCTTTTTGCTATTTTTGAGATTTTCCATTTCTATTGGTACCTAAATGCTGACATTTCTTCTTCCTATATTTTCCCCATGAGTCTTGACTTAAGAATATACCTCTTTGCTTTCCAGCTATCTGGACACCAAACCATTCAAAAAAGAGCTTTGTTCCTGAGCAGAGGGGCCCTAGGAACCTGGGGAAGGTGTCCTTGTACGGGCATGATTCCTGAAGATTCTGGACATTGGTGTGATGGCACCCTTGCTGACCTCTGGCTTCCCCATGCTTTACTCCGACTCCTCTTTTCTCTCCCTCTGTCCTCTGGGTTGAGGACTAAGCTCAGTGGAATGGTGGCTATAACGTTTCCCAGGCAGAGGGGATACATGGACACAGGTGGAAGTTTCCCATGTACGGTCTTCCACATGACGCCCCTTCCAATCTCACCAACTGTGATGTGGCAGACTTGTAAACCCCAAATGACCCTGAGGCAGGATCTCTCCCATATTGTGCATGGAGGTTAGAGGACAGAGAGACGGCCAGGTGAGGGAAGTCCCATGTGCACACATCAGTTCAGGGAGTGTCAGTCATGGGTGTTCCTGCCCACTCCCACCCAGGTCTTAAAGTGGATACAGAGTAACTAGGCTTTGAGGTTTGCTGTATGATGACAGGGTCTGGTCCAAAGCTGTGGTTGTTCCATTCCTACAGGGTTCCTTAGGATGTACTGGAACTTGGCTGCCTGACTGCAGAAAGTTCCCACGTCTGATACCAATTGCAAGTTCAAGAATCCCCAAGATCACTCTTACTTTCCATGATTCACTTGAACGACTCACAGAAGGCACTGGAAGCAGTTCTGCTTATGGTTATACTTTGTTTCAGTTGAAGAGTTCAGATAATACCAGCCAAGGGACGAGGCACAAGTGAGAGGCAGAGTCCAGGAGAATTCCAAATACATAATTCCTCTCCTTTTGGAGTCATAGAAACCATACTTTCTTTTAAAAATTATTTATGTATTTATAATTTTTTAAATTGGTACATATTAACTATACTGAATAGGGGGTTTCACTGTGCTATGTCCATACATACACATAATGCAATCTGATTAATTTCACTCACCAGTACTGCCCCTTCTCCTCCCATCCTTCCTCCTCCTGATCCCCTTCCTCCACCCTAATGGTCTTCTATCTGGAAAGGCATGCTTTCTTGACATCAAAGTATGACCATATGCAGAGAGTCTTATCAACCAGGGAGGCTCACCTGAGCCTTGGTGTCTAGGTATTTTCTGGGGGGTGGATAGCAAGCTCCATCATGTAGGAGAGGTTGACTCCAATCTCCAGCCCCTTCAGAGGCTGAACTGACCCAGGAAGACCAAATCCCCTACTTCACATCAGATTGTTATACTCTACTTCATGACTCAAGGTCCCCAGACAACCAGAGACACTCCTGTGAGGCATTTTCCTTTCAAGGACGTAGTGATGACTTCTCAGAAGCCCAGGGAAGAAGCCAAAATCTCTTGGGCAAGGTTAATGCTCTACACAGTCTCTCTCTGACTGCCTGTATCTCCTCTGGGACTTCCTCCACCAGCTGCAGGCATGTGTTCTGTCAAGGCAGGGGGTTCTGGAGTTGGCAGAGTGGAGGTGGAGGTGAGAGAACCACAAATGAGGGAGGTGGGGAGTGAGGAAAAAACTGTTGTTGGCAAGGAAGGGATCTCTGTGACGTGTTCTGCAATATTGTATAGGAATGGAGCAGGAGATGTGAAACCCAATGCATTTGTTGGTAAGTGAAATACTGTTTTAGGTTGTGATTTATTCTTTCATTTTGTCCATCAAGTGGGTATTAAACCAAGGATAAATAATACCTTAACCTTCAGGGCTGAGCTAGTTTTGCCAAAAAGGCAAGATGAATTGGGGTCCATGAATTAGGTTAGAACTAACTTGCCCTGCAGTCAATGGAAGTTTTGCTTTCTGTAGACACACACACACACACACACACACACACACACACAGAGATAGATATCAAGGGCATGGGATGGAATGGGCTGTTTTGATTGAGCATGTCAATCATACTGTTAAAATTGTAAATAATGATGGCTGCCGTTTACAGAGTACTTCCAAGTGCTAAGCACTGTTAAGTACTTTACCAACATTATCACATTTAGTTGTTTCACTATCACTGATGGGTAGGTATTATGGGCTGAGTTCTATGAATTGGAAAATTGGGCTGGACTGGTCCATCAATTAGCTGGAAGGTTTGCAGGTGAGGAAGCCAAGATTCAAACCCAGATCCTTGTGACTTTTATGTTTATACCTGAGGTGCTGCAAGTCTTTATGATGGACATGGCAATAGAGATAAGCCTTTGACTTATGGTTTAGTACTTCTCAAAAATGTCTTCAAAGGGTAGTGCTTCAGCTAAGCCTGAGGCTGGGTGCACCAGGACCCTCAGGTTTGGGCACAGAAAGGCTTTGAAAGGACCACAATAAAGGGTGGAGTTGGGGAGGCTGAGTTTCATGGCTTCACAACAGTGGTGTAGACTTAACTGCAGGGGACACACTGGCTCACAGGGTAGGGTTGCCTACTTAGGCCCTTTCATCTACTGCAGGAAGAGACAGTGTATATTTGCTCCTGAGAAAAAAGATCTTGGTGGGATGGGACTTGCAGATGAAGAATATACAATGGTCATTACCCTAGGTGCATGTATGACTGCAGATATGGTACGACTCTGCATTGTGTACAACCAGAAAAATGAAAAGTTGTGCTCCATTTGTGTACAGTGAATCAAAATGCATTCTGCTGTCATGGATAACTAATTAGAACAAATTAAAAAACACAGAGAAAAAAATATACAATAGAGGTGGGAATAAACAGTGTTGGAATTCTCAAATTGTGCCCCCTGATGGCAAGACAGGGGTCTTGTTACTGTTCTGTCTCAAGCATCTAGCACAATGCAAGGCACTATGGATGTTTGATGAACGTTTGCTGAATAAATGAATGTGTAGCTATGTAGGGCAGTTAGCTGCAGGCATATCTTTTCTGGGATTGGGTCAGATGAAGACTAAAGCAGCAGAATCAGCTTTTCCACCCCTCGGTATGTTTTCAAAAGGCTCCCAAATACTTTCAGATAATTCTTGACATTTTTGTGGCACTTTATAGCTTTAGGGTGCTTTCATCGAAATGATTTCATTTGATTCTTACAACATCTGTGGGAGCTGAATTTTATTGTATCCATTTCATATCATTAGATGAGGCTTGAGGTTCACAGGTATTAGGTGAGGGCTTGCAGAAGGCCACATTATGTGGAGGACAAAGATGTTGTGACCACAGACCCAGTGCTCTTTCTAGGGCCCCAGAGATGGTGGCAGGTACAGGTTATGATAGTGTTCCTCCAACTTTGAACATGGCTGTTGTCATGGCCAATGACTCTTCTTTCCTGACTGTAGGATTACTTTGATTGGAAGGGTGTTGTTGGGACAAAAGGTCTGGGTTTCCCCCAGCTGAGGATTCTTTTCTGGTTGGACTAAAGCTCATCAGAATGCCCTGGTCCTGAATGTGCTGCCTGCTGGGGGTTGGGGCCCCTTGTGAGCTTGTCCTGGGGAGTCTGTGGCTCCTCCATCCCATGCAGTTCATCCTGTTCCACGACCCAGTCTACTGTGGAATGTGGCCAGGGCTCATGATGGTGGAGACCTTGACCACAGAGGCTCTTTGAGGACTAGATGAGATAAAGTATCCCAAAGGCTCTCTTAAGTTCCTTAAGAAAGTACTGGAACTTGAAACCCCAGGGGTGCTCTAGCCTTGAGTGGCCTCTTTTATGGTGTGACTCATCTGGGCTTTCTTCTGTGGAGAGGATCATTTCATTCATCTTCCCAGCAGCCTTCTGAGGCTGCCTGGACCACATTCGGTAACTGTTTTCCTGACCAGTAGGGGGCGCATCTGAGAGTAGACTCCTCTTCAATCACCCGCACTGTGGAGTAGAGAGAGGAAACTTGTTTGGGGTTTCCATCAATTCTCCGGGTGTACTCCTTTCTCAGTAAATGTTGAATACTCAGAGCTGTTCATGAAAACCCTGCATCAACACAGTATTCCTTGTGGGTTCTGCTCTTTGTACTCCTATGGTAGAGGGGCAATTGGAGGGAGGTTCTTACTGGTCTTCCGTGAGGCGAAGGCCTGGAAATTTCTAGTGGGCGAGGGGCTGCCTTTGCTGATTGAGAAGAGGTCTTGCACCGTGGGTCACGATTCCTCTGTAAGCCACTGCGGCCAAGTCAGGAGACTTGGGACTGGCGATGAATTGGATAGGGCGAAGGCCTTAAGAGGTGGATACTGTTTACAAGACAGTCTTTGAGAAAGTACTGCGTTTTTGTTCATTGATGATGTCTAAATTGTCAACTACAGGGGAAGTTTGTCTATGAACTGTGATACAGGAGCCCGAGTTAGGGTTATTTAAAGTTTGTAGCACACACAGTGTTTTCTGCAGGTGTGGCTAGCCCCGGCCTTCTCTCCAGAATGCTGTCCACAAGTCCATGGCCCCTGCCTCTCACCTCACTGAACCCAGGTGATGCTCCTGGGAGCCTTATCCCTGGCCAGGGTAACAGGAGCAGGACCCCAGGTATGTCACCTGCCTTTCCTTGCTCCCCAAAGTGGTGAGTACAGAGTGGAAGGGCAACAGAAAAAATTCCACCTTGATATTTGACCTGGAGCAGAGGTGTGGTCAGCCCAGGCCAAAGTGGCCAGGAAGGGAACCCTTTTCTGTCACTTCCCTTGGCCTTTTCATCTGGCTTCTGGTCCCTCCACTTACCTCAGATGTCTATGCCAAAGGTTTCCCCATCTTTCTGAACAAGGAGTTGAATTATTTATTAAATTCATTCACACTAAAGTAAGAGGGTGATTCCTGTCTACCTAAAGTATTACGTAGTGATTTCCACTCACAGTATAGTTCTTGCTTTTTAAAAGAACTGAAAAAGAGAAGACAGTGCTTAACTCAAAATAAGGACCAGCCCCCCCGTGGGTTTGGAGGCCGTGGAGATGGGAAGACATTTAGGTGACCCTCATTAGCCCACCCTATTGTCACTTCCCCTCAGCCTCCTGTCCTTCATGCTGGGTTGGCCCTGGTTTGGAACCCACCTCCTCTAGGGCTCAGGCCTAAAGGTGGGCCTCCACGCTTTCACTGACAGTCGCATCAGGCTGGAAGCCGAGCCCATCTGCAGAGATGCTGGAGTGGTGACAAAGCCCAGAGACAGGCTTTGCTGGCACTGCCACGCTGTTCCCTGGGCTTGGCCAACTTTCCTGCTCCAGCATTTGGGATATCCTTATATTTAATTCATGTCACATCCTTGACTGGATGAAGCTTTTCTGTAGGGACCACCTACACTTTACTGGCCTTTTCTTTACTCCTCACCTATCTGTGGCAGGCAAAGGAGGGGCCAGGCTGATAGCCATCTCCTCCTTGGCCCTAGCTGGTGCTTGTACTTGGTACATGCTTAGTACACAGTCTCAAAGTTGACCGTGAAAGTCGGTGTCCCCGATGAGGAAGCACAAGGCTGATTTCGCCCCATTTCAGGTGCTGCCTGCCACACCACTGTTTCTGTGGAGTTACAGAATTGCTTTGGACTCAGCTTTTTCACTTGTCAACAATATGAAACCAGTGTCAATATGAAACTAGACTTTCATGGTAGGGCAGGTTCACCTAGGCATCAGTGGCTTTATGTCCTTTGAGAAGAGCACTATGGTACCTGAAGTACTGTCAGAATTGTGTGGCGTTAGGATCTAGCAGCCAGAGTGAAACCATTGGGAAGGCACCTGGTTCAACCTGTGAGTTTTGCATGGACAGTCTGTGACTCTGGGAGGCATGTGGTTCAGGCTCTAGAAAAAGGAGACCCTGTGACAAAAAGAAACAGCATTCAGAGATTTTCTTTGGGTAGATTTCTCTTTGATGCTGAAGATTCATGCCGTTTAGCAACAGATATATATTCAACAGAAATATTCAGATACCTCGAGCACATTCCTGTCTGTCAGACGTGTGCACCAGGGGTCGTTTCACTACTCTCAATGATTTTCTTGTTGCTATTCTTGCCAGCCTTGCTTGAAGCATCATTTCTAATTAAAACATGGACTTTTTCAGAAACATTGCACAATTCAAGTGGAAGCTTATTCAAAATGACACCAAGAAAGGCAAGTTGTCTTTCTAAGCTTTCTAGAAACCAAAGCCACAACTCCTGCTGGCCCTCGGTGCGGAGTGTTCCCTCCTGCTCAGGAACCTTGCCATGGCATCTCTAGTATCAGAAAAGAAGATGTCACCACACTTTGGCCACTCGGCTACCTGCTCAGCCCAAGCATGGTCAGCCCCTCAGCCCCTGCCTGTGCTTCCTGGGCTTCTGGTTCTCTCCATCTCTGTACGTTTCTGCCATACCCTCTTTATCACTGAGGCTCTTGGCCCTGGTCAACAGGCAGCTCCATTGCAGGCTTCCTTGCTTCCCTCGCTCTAAGCTAGACGCAGCAGATATGGGCTCTTGAAGCCTCCCCTTGAAGGGACAGCTGTCTCCTCAGCTTGCCCTTTGCCCTTTGTATCAGAGAAGGTCCTGCCCCTGCAGTGGCTGTGGATGAAACAAGCTGCTGTATCTTGTTCCCCGAGTGTCTTTCCTGTGATCCCGTGTCTGCCAGAGGCTGGGGCTGGGGTGAGGAGGTCCGTGCTCCCCACCTTCCTGCATTTTCTCCCAGTCATCTTTGCTTTCAATAACTCTGGGTTCCTGTGGACTCCTGAGGTGGGGAGTGAAGTGTGGTGCTCGCAGGGCACCTTTCCCAGGGGTCTCTCTGGGCTGGTTTCCTCCTGACGTTCCTCTTGCAAGCTCCTTTGGTTCAAAGAGTGTAGTGGTTGAGGATCAGGGCAAGAATGAATGGACTCTGCTGGCAGGTGGCCCCAGTGCAAGGCAAGTCAGACCGTGTTGACCGGGACCCCTCTCCCTGTGTCATTCCCTCTCGTTCATTTCCATGACGGGCACCCCACAGCTCTGTGCCCATTTACTCTCTCTGGCCATAAAGTGGTTATTGTAAAACAAGGTCCTCTGTTATTGATCTTGACTCCGGCACAGAGTTCAACCCGAGTATAACAAGAGTTCGTATTTCCTGAGGGCTCCCTCAGTTCCAAGTGTGGGGAAACCAGGTACTGCATTTGCATTATCTCCCTGATGCTCCAGGATTCTGTGAGCTAGGTTCCTCTAGAGTCTCACTTTTATAGGGAGAAGAGAAGGCCCCGAGAGGTCAAGAAACCCAAGGTCACAGAGAACCTAGGTGTCAGGATTTAAATTTGCTCTCCCACCACGCAGACTGCCCTGTGCTGCCTCGCCATCATGTTCTTGTACACGTTGTCCCTTGCTTGATGTGGCTGCCTTCTCTCTGCACTTCACAGCTCAGCTCAAATCCCACCCCTTCCTTCAAGACCTCAGGTAGAAGTCAGCTCTTCTGTGGACTCTGTAGAGCACGTAGCTCCGACTACTTGCCATTCACAGCCCGATGTTGTAGTTCATTTCCACGTCTCTGTTTCCAGGTGGGGAGCATGTTTTCAGAGGCCAATTTCAATTTTTGCATCTCCCACAGTGATGACTCTACATTCTCCTGTGGTATACGTCCAACAAATCTTGGTTTCTGATTATGTTACTTTAAGTTTGGGCCATTACCTATGAAGGCAGGAATCCATCTCACTGGATTGATGTTGTGTGAAGCAATTGGAGAGTTTTGCTAACATAACTCACTTTTCCAATCCCTCTTTATTTAATAAGTAATTTGGCTCTAAAACAAAGAAGGAATAATATGTAGCTAATTCTATGAAATGATCCTTTGGAAATAAGAAAAATGGTTAAGTCTGCTCAAGTCAAAACTACAAATAACACCCAGTCTCTACTGTTTTTTTTAAATTTTTTTTAGTTGTTGATGGATCTTTATTTTATTCATTTATTTATATGCAGTACTGAGAATCAAACCCAGTGCTTCACACATGTGAGGCAAGCACTCTGCCACTGAGCCACAACCCCAGCCCTTCAACTATACTATTTAACAGGAAAAAAAAACCAAATCCCCATTTTGAAGCCGAGCTTGGATTGTTCCACCTGAGGTCCCGAGAGCCCCCGGTGCTGGGGATTATATAAATAGGTATAATACATTTTCTGCTTCAGACCCAGAGATTCTGAGATCTCCCTTCTGTCCAGCAGCCAGTGGGCTCTCCCCTTGCCACCGACCCTGGGCAGCATATGCATCTTTAAAAACGATTTTCAGATAAAGTAACAGCATCTTGTATTTCAGCCATATTGGAAAAGAGTATGGAGGGTCCTTGAAAAATTAAAAATAGGAGTGTTATAGACCTAGTAATCCCACTTCTGTATCCAAAGGAAATAAAATCAGTATCTCAGAGAGATATCCTTATGCCCGTCTTCACTGCAGCATTATTTACAATAGCAAATATGCAGTGGAGACAACCTGTGTGTCTGAGAACAAATGAACAGATAATGAAAATGTGGACTATTATTTAGCCATAAAAAAGAAAATTCTGCCATTCATGAAAGCATGGATGAACCTGGATGGCATTAGGCAAAGTGAAATAAGCCAGACACAGAAAGGCACTTATATTCGGAATCAAAAAAGATGACAAACTCATACAAGTGGAGAGTAGAATGGCGGTCACCAGAAGCTGGGGAGCCTGAGAAGTGGGGAGACGCTGATCAAAGGGTACATGCTTTCATTAGGAAATGAGCAAACTCTGGTGCACTGATGTACAGAGGGGTGGTAGTGGGTGTGTAAGTTAGTTTGGTTGTGATAATCACTACACGATGTACACGTTGCCAAGCCATCACATTGTGCACCTTGAATATATACAGTCTTTATTGTCAATTAAATTAGAAAAAACACTACAGAAACATTTTCAAACTCTTGGGATCCTTGGGACATAATAAGTGAGTGAGAAATAGAGGCATTTTTGAAAATACATTAAGGCAAATGAAAGACTGACTTAAGACATAATTAAAAACCCAAACAAAGCAGCATTCTAGAAATAACAGAACAGGGATTATTAGCCATCTAAACTGATACTATTTCAGTATGTTGAGCGGTAATTATAATTATGTTTTCGTTCCCTCATTAGCTCCAGTTATAAGCAAGCAAGTAAGTAGGTCTGCCAAAATTCCTGTGCCCGGTCTGTCCTAGGAACTGTGAAGGGTCCCAAGAAGCTTCTAGCCAAGTACAGTGCCTCTCCCAAGAGAAGGCAAGTTCAAAGCAACATTGGAATAAGTAAAGGTACACATGGCTAAAGTTTTTATGACATATGCAACAAAGCCTCCAGATTACTTTGTTGTAATGGAATGTTGAAAAATTGAGCAGTTTGCCATGAAATACCCCACTTGTCTATGGAAGCTTTAGATGAAGGGGACTGATTTCCAGCCTCTCCTATGAAATACTAATTGGTGAGAATCTTTGAACTCTGTAGGGGAAGGATGTGAGTACCAACTTCATCTTCCACAGGGGGCGCTCACAGGCGGCCTTCATTGAAGAATTGTTAGTGATGCAGATGGGTGCCATCTTACAATGGTTCAGCATGATTGTTCGACTTTACAATGGTGCAAAACCATACAACCATTCTTTTTAACTTTCAGCACAGTATTCAATATGTTACACAAGCTAATCAAGCTATTATAAAATAGGCTTTGTATTAAGTGATTTTCTCCATCTATAGGCTGATTAAGTGTTCTCAGCGTGTTTGAGTTAGACCATGCTGCTCTATGGTGTTTGGTAGGTTAGGCATGTTAAGTGCATTTTCAACTTATGATGGATTTGTGGGGACATACCCCCATCATGAGTCCAAGAGCGACTGTAGTTGTAAACTCCAATTCTTAGTTCTGTTCTCTTTGCCTTTCATTTGCATACTCAAGGTCCCTTCTAGATATAAGACTATGGTTTCTTTAATTCCTTGTGAGGTTCATGGGGAAAAAATGCCATATTTTGAGTCCAGGGAAAGCACTACATACTTACATTCATAGTTATTTGTTGCACAGAGTTCATTATACTCAATCAATGACAGCATGTTCCTCAAGGCCATCGGCTGATGTGTGGAAACAGTATTGTTGCAGGGAACAATTATTTATGATGGTCCAGAGACTTCTTCCTCTACAATGGATGTGTTCATGGACAGCTGCACGTTAACCACATATGAACACATCAAGTCATATTTCAAGTACACTAAAGGGGTTTGCCGCAGTCTGGCTGGGCACAAATAGGAGACACTCAAGCAGGAACAAACTTTATTTCTGAACTCCACCAGCACACTCCACACTCTCTGGGAACTCTCCCAAACGCCACCCATGCGGCTCCTCCTGAAACACACCACACACCACCCGGAACTCCCACCACTGGAACTTCACCAACCAACTAGAACTCTTCAGGAATCCCCGGGAGAGCTCAACCGGAACTCAACGGGGAACTCCGAGAGAACTCAAAAGTCATCCTCTTAATGGCTCGCTGGTGTCACCTCTCAACCACTACTTCTGACAAAAATGCCATGCGTCATCCCGACTCAGCTGTGGCCCTCAACAGGGGTCTTTCATAAAAATAAATTCCATGGCAAATCCTCTTGTACAGGGAGGGTCACACGGGGAGGGCAGGGCATAGGTGGGTGGAGGTGGCCACCACCCTAGGGCATCTGAGTCCTATGGAGATAAGCAGGAGTCCCAGCTGCAGTACGTGGGTAGGAAGGGCAGGTGGCACACGGGTTCAGGTCTAGCTCCTGGGACACAGGTGTGAGTCTTCACAAGTTGAACATCCTGAACAGAAGGATACTAGGATAAAAGTGGAACTCGATGAACCAACACATATCTATTGTCTGTCACCATGCTGAACATTTATGCTTATTCCTACTATAAAAGTATATAAGATGCTACCTCAAGAACCTTACAATCTAGTTGGAGAGCTGAGATAGGAAGATGGGAGAGTTAGATGAGAAGGGAAGACACTGAGTTTGCAGAATAACAGTGAGAAACACAATAGGGGTAAATGTGAAAGACCTGCTCTTGGATGAACAGAGTCCGTCTTGGGAGCATCCAAGAACTTCAGTTAACTACTTTTTCCTAGGAGCTGGAGTGTGCACTGATTTCCAGAAAAGCAAGTACAAACTATCTCAAGCTTCAGAATAAAGGCTGGCACCCAGGATAGGAGGGCGCAGGAGCCCTGGCATTCCACACAGCTGAGCCCATCTGGTCCCTGGCACGGTTCTGGGCAGGGTACCACAAGAGCATAAAGCTTGAAATGCCTCTTGAGGGGCGTGGCCAGGGAAGTGCAGGGTTTCCGAAATCATGTAGGATGATTTCTTCCACAAACCTTTCCCGAGCATCTCCACTGTAACCGGTGCGGAGGAATGTGTTAGGGTTCAGACAGAAGCTTACCGTCCTTGAAGAAACTCCAGGAGGAGCCTAGTGAGTCTGGAAAACAGCACTTCAGGGCAAAATTCAAAAACAACCAGGCAGCAGGAAAGTTCCAAAGGGTAAAATAGGGGCTGAAAAGTGGACCCCAAAGCGAGGCAGACCTGACCCCCAAATAAGGAGAACCTTTGTGATAGAGCAGTCAAGGGCTTTAGCCTCCCCATCTGCACAATAGTCTTGTAATGGGAAGGGAACGAAATTGAATGAGGGAAAAGCATGTATGAGTGCTTTGTCACCTTAAAACTTCTTACTAAGGCAAGATTTTGTGGTAATGGGGCAGAGTGAGGCCACACAGCAGTGGGCCCTTACTATGGTGGGGCCAGAGAATGGCCACGGTGAGTAGCTCAGAATTGCTGATCAGGCAGGATGGGGCCAGTTTGAGAGGACTTCTCCTCTGGTCCAAACCAAAATGAAAAAATAGGAGGAGGAGGAAAGCAGGAGGCAGCAAGAGAGTCAACTTTAATTCACTTACTCTGAGATCATCTTCCAGGTGGTTTTTATCTTTTATTTTTGGGTATGAGAATGTCCTTTGATGGCATGGCATTAATGAGTTGAGTGGTATCTTTAAAACCATGTTGGGAGACTGTATTGGCAATCTTTCATGGGATTCTATAGGCCTGGGAAGTTTTAAAAATTGGGAAATAGTGTGATTGGTTCTCTTTCTGACTTGAAGGCTGTCATAGATTTTAAATCAGAGCCAAATGAGTGGTAGAAAGAACAACTGCTGTGGAAATTCATAGAGGGGAGAGATGGCCACTCCAATCCCGGGCAACAGGACATGTTCCCTTAAAGAGATCGAGGCAGTGGGGCTGGGGTTGTGGCTCAGCGGTAGAGCGCTTGCCTAGCACCTGCCGAGGCCCTGGGTTCGATCCTCAGCACCACATTAAAAAAATAAGTAAAATAAAGGTATGTGTCCAACTACAACTAAAAAATAAATATTAAAAAGAAAAAAGGTTGAAGCAGAGATGTGCACTCTTAACTCGGAAGGGAGGCTGCTCTGGGCCTCTGCAGTGGGGAGGCCTCAGCAGTGGGCTGCTAGGGAGACCTCCAGCCTGAGTCTCACAAGAGTAACCAACTTACCAATAGTCCCTGGGGCTGGGGAAGCTGGCTGTGCGCAAATAGCAGGGTCACCTCTTCTTGGGTGGCCGTCTTTCAGCCACTGAAGGATTCCCATTTGCATATACACCGCCATGGCTTTGTTCTCATTTGATTCGCTTCTGAGATCCTGGAAGTCCACACTCAGATGGATTCCCGTTTAACTTGGGGAATCTTGCGCGATACATAGGGTTTTCTTGGTTGCAAGTGACAGAAACCAGTTTTGGGTAAACTCAGTCAAGTCACAGCTCCCTTTCCACAGCATGGGAGCGGAAGGTGGAGGGGGTCTGGGGCCTTGCCCACCACTGTCCTGGGCTTATCGTGGAGCAGAACTCTCAGTGCTGGCTGGAGTCCAGTGCCTTTCCCTCCACTATGATGCTGCCTGCTGAGGAGGGCCAGCCAGCCGTCCTCTCTCCTTTGTGCTGTGCATTTGTGTCAGAGATGAGGAGAAAGGAATCCCCCATGTTGGGAGAAGGGGAAGGGTCTGGTGTGACCAAACAATCCTTGTCGGGTATTTCATGTTTGGGGAAGTTCCTGTGCAGGCAGCATTGATCTGGTGGACTTCCTGCTGGCTGAGGCCAGTAATGAAAGCGTGGTGTTTTTCATTAATGAGTTGAAAGAAACAAGCCTGGTCTTGCTGACACTAGCAGGCCAGGGGCAGGGCTGTGTCTCTGGGCACCAGGCACCCAACTCCATTCCCTGAGGCAGTTGTCCCTGAGCAGGGACTCGCTCTCCAGAAGACACTCTTTCCAGAAAAGACACTTCTTCCTCCCAGCAGAGGTCTGGACTCCCCGGGACAAGGTGGGACCTGGAATTGGCATTTGTGCTCTGTGCCCGGGCCTCAGGGGTCTGTCACAGGTGGTTTGTTGGCCACGCCGCCGGGAGGATGCGTGTCTTGCTTGGTGTTTTTCTGTGTTCCTCCCAGCATTCTCA
This sequence comes from Urocitellus parryii, assembly GCF_045843805.1. Lineage (NCBI taxonomy): Eukaryota > Metazoa > Chordata > Mammalia > Rodentia > Sciuridae > Urocitellus > Urocitellus parryii. The sequence continues at coordinate 13,187,250 of NC_135533.1, read as the reverse complement.
TCTTCCCTTCATTTTGACCAGGAATGGTTAAAGGTACCGAGAGAGCTCCCTCCCAGTGTCTAGGAGTGAATGCTTTTGCAGAGGGAAGCACAATCCTTTGATGAGGAGCCTGCTTTTGTTCGCTGTCTACCCTCTCCTGGGGAAGGGATACTGGGGTTTGTGAAAACTCTGTAAAGGGCTTTTTTTGGGGGATTCAAGGCACCCTGTTACTGCGGGAGCCTGTGATAACTCCAGCTATTAGTATTACTTTATTTTAAGTCTCAGTTTTAAAATAGCTGCAGGGCTGCACCTGGAATAAAAATGAATTAGAAAGAAAATCACCGAGTGGAATTTAAATAGCGCCTCAGGGACAGGCTTGTTCTTCTGGTGCCATCAGTTAGGCCCACAAGGCTTTTCTTCCTCCTGCAGGCCCTGCCGAGCGCCACTCACGTGAGCAGACATAGGGCTTCTGTCATCTTTTCTTCTTTGGGGTTTAAAAATACCTCTGTGGAGGGATACTTGTCTGTCCTCACAGTCATTTATCATGACTCTGCCTGGGTACTGAGCAGCTTACACGCACCATCTGCCTGTAAGAGACCCAAGACTTCAGGGCTTGACGCTGGGCGGGCGCACACTCGGTCCCCCAGGATCCCCTGCCTGCAAGCCTAATGTAAAGGAAGGAGAACAAGCACAGCAAGGTCAAGTGTGGTTCCTGGGGGCCATGCTGGGGAATCACTCTGGAGCTGAGCCTTCCACCACCAGTCTGAGTTTGCCAGTGGAGAAGAGGGTGAAGGGTGCCTCTGGAAGAAGGAACTGCAGGTGTTCAGGGGAAGGACATGGCATGGTGGAGGGCTAGTGGAACGGGAGGAAAATGTGGGGGGAGCCTTAGGAAATGCCACGAGGGAGCCTGGTGGGGCTAAATCAAGAGCAGATTTTTTGGATACATGGAATCAACTTGGATGTTATTCTGTAGGTGAAAAAGAAATCACGATTGGATCTGCTTTGGCAAATGACCATTTTGCCAGTGGAATGGGGATGGTATTAAAGATGTGTAGGGTTAACGAGGAAATCTATTCGACAAAGATGGCAGCAGTCTAGGTGAGCAGTGGGAGAGGTTTGGATGAAGTTGGGTCACCAAAGATGAGAAGCTTTACAGATACAAGAAAATGAGACACTGTAGATCTAGAAGGCATGGTCAGAGGAATAAGAGAAAGGACCAGGCACCAAGGGAGGAGGAAATTTAAAGAAGGAAATGGTTGTAAGTCTTGAAAATTAGCCATGGGTTTACCAGTTACGAGGCCTCTATAAGCTTGCCCTGAAGGACAGTTTTCAAACATCTATTGGGGTTGGGAGAAGCACATCACTGTGGCTGACCAGAATATGAAGGGAGGAAGCTAGGATTATTCAACCAGGAAGAATAGATTGTGGAATTATACCACCTGCCTATAGTCAATGGGGCTTTCCCTCTTTATGCTCTTTGCCCATTATTTCCGCACCATATTCTTGAAGGTGAAAGACAACTCTGAAGATGCAGAGTCAGATAAATCTGGAATGGAGGAAAATAATTGGAAAATTCATTAATTATCATCCCATTAGCAATTCTGTTACCTGAGTCCAAATGGTAGTTTACAACACCAATTTAAGCCTTATCAGATAAGAGGTATTGACTTAGCGTGAGTCCCTGGAGAAGGATGCTGGAGAAATTCAAACATACTTGTGAATGTAAATTCAAACCCATGTAGGACTGTAATCAAGGCACAGCCTTTTAAGTTGAGGAACGCTTAAAAATGCAGGAGCAGTGGACAGCAGATAGTCTAAATGTTTTCTCATTGTACATTCTTCTTCCTGAATTGAATGGAGATGAGAAAGGAGGAAAGGAAATGACCATGAAGAACTCGAATAATAGGTTAACATATCGTGTGCTTAGGTGGTGCTGGACATTGTGCTAAGTACAGTTTGTGAACAATCTCATCCGATGCTTCCTATAGCTTAGGAAGGAGGGACTGTTATTATCTCGATTTTGGCACTGGGGAGCTATTCAGAGGATGTCATGACCCCTGGCCTCAGGCAGACCTTGACCATGTCAGAAGAGCCAGGCTTAAATTCAAATTAAATATAGTGACACTCTGCTTATTTATCAGCAAATGTTGGAGGTTGGTTCAAAACACCACACAAAAGCTCTTTGGCTGTAAAATTCAACAACTTTTTCTTTCTGTGCTTGCCTTTGTACCTGGCCCGGGAACCCAGCTAATGTGCCTTTGACCAGTGGGACTAAAGGTGATCATACCAGTCTCCCAAACCGGGGAAACAGAAGGCAAGTTTCAGGGCACAGGTGTCTGCTGTTTGGGAGTTGCTTTCCTGGTCGGAGGTAGAGAAAGAGGGACCTCAGCCATGGTTTCCCTCTCCTTAAATATTTCCTACATTGCAGTGAGGAGGGCCATTTCCCCAGCATGGATACTGTGCTGCTGTTAATTTTCCATCCATTTGTCTAGAAACCTTTTTTTTCTTATTATTCACCTTTTAATTTTTTATCATTCACTTTTATTATGTCTCATGTCAAAAGATAAATGTCTGACATGTTTTTATTCTTCCCAAAAACATTTTCTCTGGGACCAGAATGATCTTGACATTGCAAAATTTCGATGTCTAGATCATCTTCCTAAGTGTCAAAGGGCTTTATCTGGAATGCCCAAGAACCCTTCGAAGTATTGAGCCAAGAAGGACCTGACAGCAGAATCTGATTATTGAAAAATGGCAATTGTGGATGTGTTGGAGACAACAATGTCTCAGCAGAAGAACTGTTACCTCGAGTGGGATCCAACTTCATTCAGTCGAATTACATAATAATCACGGCTACTGCTGCCGCTTTTTATGAGCTTTGGTGTACTAGGCACTGAGCTGCACAGATGATTCTTGCAACACAGGGGCAACACAAAGTCTTGAAGAAACAGTGACTCTTGCAAGCTGCTACAGTTAGGAGAGCTCAGCTGTTGGTGGTGAGCTGAGCAATATGGATTTGAACTTGTCTCCATACTTGGAGATGTTCGACCTCCTCTTAATGTTTTTACATAGATTCTTCATGGCTTTACCTAAACCTCCCTTAAATTTTCATTTCAGTTTTACCATCCCTCAGAGTCATGAGTTTTGTTGTTGTTGTTAATTGTTTCTTTCTAACTGCCCTCAATTTGTCTGTTTTAAGATTTGAGGGTTAATGCCTCAGTCTGGTATTCTGGAATTTGGTCTATGCTGAAAGGCCCCCACAGCCTTTTTTGATTTTAGCTTTTTTGATTTTAGCTTTCCTTTTCTTGATCTTTCTGATCCTATTGTTTTTAGCAAGAATTGAGCATGAAAGCTGTATTTGTCATAGAATGCCATGGTCTTTTTCCAAAATGTCCTAGGACAGAATAATACAAGGTACAGTATGAGGTCAGGGAGGCTTGTTAGACTAAGGAAATGATCACTAAATACTACTCTCTGTTCCCATCCAATATGAAGGGTGAGTCAGACCATTGGCTGTAAGGCTGGGCTGTCCAGTATTATCTCAAGGCTATCAGGGTGGTTGGGACTTTGTGATTCCAGGGGCAACATGGCTGTATGCAGGGATTTTGTTGGGTGCCAGGCTGGTTGGGAATAGTTCAGAGGGCAAAGTTCAAGGTCAGTAAAGAAAGATGGATCACATTGGAGATAAGGATTCTAAGGCTCACAGTTTTGGGGGGGACTGGCTGTGAAATGAAAGTTCAAGTCTGCCAGGTTAGAACAGTACCTATGCAGCATCTTCTCCCTGCCCCATCTTTTTAAAACTGCATTGTTTATTTGTGTATCACCAGTTTTCTGAATAATGCATAGCAAATTGGATTTTTGTAAATCAAATGGTTTATATAAGACATTTAAAAGATAAGCAGCAATGTCTATATTGTCTTTGATGATTATGGAACATATTGAAGCACATTTTTTTCACTTTGTAGTCCTAAACTATTGAATATTAGCTCAGAAGGGATGCTTAATAGTCATGTAAGTGTATGATGCTTTTGCTTGTTTCACAGAGGGTGGCCCCCCCAAAAGTTAAATGCTTAGACTGGTTCACATCAATGTAGATGTAGAACCAGGACCCAACTTTTCTTCCTAGTCTGGCGTTTTCCTGGTATTTTATGCCCTGATCCCAACAATCAATACACCTGTGAAACTATCGCCATCTCTCCTAGCTGTTGGCCTAATGCTGGGTTCACAAAATCTGACTATTCCAATAGCTTAAGAAAACGACAAAGAAAGCACACAAACACACAGAAGTACCTCTTTAATTACCCAGGGATGGCTCTGAGACCTTAAGGGTCCATGGAAACAGATGGAGCCACTGAATTCTTTATTCTTATATAAGGGACACACAAGGGGAGTTTCCTTGGAACATTCTATCCCAAAAAGGGCAAAGGGGTAGAATTACAGAGGAACAGGTGAGTGTAACTCAGCCCCAGTGGGTGTCACCTACACCTGGAGCCAAGACTTGTTATCTGAGCTGGGGTAACGCCCAAGTTACTGCGACCTGGCACTACCCTGCCAGACTGAAGGCAATAATTGTTCAGAACCTGGTGTATCAGGACTTAAAGGTGTCTGCATCCAGGGCAGCTCCTGACATGAAACTTCTCTGCTCAATATGATGACTTGGCAGAGCCCTCTGGAGAGAACTGTTGAGTGGTAGAAGAGGCCTGGCCTTAGTATTGCTGGAAGACAGGGAGGCTGGCTTCCCAGGACCCTTCCCACCATGAGCTGATGACTGTCCACATCACCTGCCCAGCCAAGAGGGAACATCCTTACTCCAAGACCCAAGGGTGAGAGGCCCCTGAGTCTTCCCAGAGCAGTGCCCCAGACAGACAAACACATGAGATGTGTGACCCTGAGCTACAGCTCAAGAGAGGCTGGAGAGGGGCTGGGGTTGTGGCTCAGAGACAGAACACTTGCCTAGCATGTGCAAGGTTTGATCCTCAGCACCACATAAAAATTAATAAATTAAATAGAGGTATTGTGTCTAACTACAACTAAAAAATAAATATTAAAAAAAGAGAGAAGCTGGAGAGTCCTCCAGAGTGTATTGTGTTAGTACTTGCTTTGTCCTATAATTGATCTGTACTGCGTGTTGCTCTCAGTAATCAGGCCAACATTGGAGGCTGAGAATACCAGGATTTTTAATGAAATTTACTCAAATTTTAATTAAAAATAATCATAGAGTTAGGTGGATTCATGGAGGTTATGTGTTACATCTGACTATTAGAGAGTCCTTGAAGTGTTTGTTTACTACAGTTGTATACCAACCCTTTCTGAGGATCCTCCAGAGAAACTTCTTGTGGATTCGGTCTTGGGAATAATTTTGCTTCTTTGTTTCTGTCTTTCCTCCTTCCTTCTGTAATTCCTCTCTTAGCTTATGCTTTACTTCCTACCTCCTTTTCTAAATTTTCTAAATTTTGTAGATGGTGTAGAATAAATAATTGATCAGGTTTCTCTTTTGTTGCTGCTTGATTGAGTACTTAGAGCCAAACTAGTGGTCCATCTTTAGCAAATGAATAAATCCACTTTTTTTTTTTATCTATGCTGCACATTTTAATATCGGTCTTAATTTATCACACTGTTTTTACATCTCTCCTTTCCTCTGTTTCCCCTTTTTAATTTCTCATGTATTTGTAACTTGCAATGTCCTGGTGGATTTTGGGTGTCCCTATAATCAACCTTCAGTCTTTTTTGGAATGAGATGGGGCATCAGTGAGCAAACAGCAATCCAGTTGCCTCTCCCTCTTAAAATCTTGAAATGAGGTAATGTAGCCCAATTGAGGAGTCCCCGGGGCTTGTTAATCAACAGCATCTCTTATAGCTTGGAGCTTTAGAAGATGTTTTGAGCTCCTCCTCTGCCCACCTGATGGGGACAACAGCTGATCCTCCTCAGTCGGGTGGCATCTCTTTGGAAACGTCCCCAGACATGGACCTGTGAGCACTCCTTCCTTCGAAGCTGGGGCTGGGCTTCGTCGGGGCCTGAGTGGTGAACTCATTTAAGGAAGCCAACTGTTTTCTTATTATCTTCTCAGTCTTTTGCGCTTCACTTATTTCTTTATGATGTTTACTTTACCTTCCTCCCTCTCCAGATCATTTTCCTAAGGAAAGGCAAACAAAATGGGAATTTTGCCTTCTTATTGCCATCTGTGAACATTAAATTATCTTCCCTGAGCAGTGGATTCATCTTTTCTTGCTTGTTTCTCTTTCAAACGTAGCTCAAAAATTGTCTGGAACTTTTAAAAAAATTTTAAAAATATTTTCTTAGTTGTAGATGGATACAATACCTTTCTTGATTTTTATGTGATGCTGAAGATTGACCCCAGTGCCTCACCTGTGCTAGGCAAGGGCTCTACCACTAAGCTCCAGCCCCAGCCCCTGTCTAGCACTTTTTGAGCCTTGGGCTCCACTGACAGACACCCTAGGCCCCTGCCGTGGAGCCTGTGGTTCCTGGAGCTGTGTGCTCTGTGGCTGGGCCCCTCCTCCCCATGTTTGCTCCTGTCTCTTTAATGCTCTGGCTCTGGAGACAGCTGTCTGGGTGACTGTGTGGCCTCCTTTAGATGTCTCCCACTCTTTCTTCTCTGGGGTTGTTTGTGATTATTCTGCTGGGATTTTACCTTTTGTAGTTGTGCTCTTTCTCGCATGGGTGGTTTACTTGTTGGGCTGTGTAGCCATGGTCCCTCCTCTTTCTCACCAACCATGTTCTCAACACATTTTTTTAAAAGTCCAGGTGCCTGCCTGGGATGCTGCACCATCCTTTATTCTTTGGGGCAGCGTCTGTTTTGCTTGCTGGCTCCTTACCTGCTGCCTGCATAGATAAGCAGAGCCTCCCGGTCCAGGAAGAAACGAAAAAAAGAAAAAGAGATTTAAAATGAAAGAAAAGAAGAAAGGTGGAAAGAAAGCAACCTCCTTTGATTGTCTTATTCCCTCCAGCGACTGTCCCACTTCTCCCCTTCCTTTCAAGTTTACACGCATGTGGCTTGATGTTCCTGCCATCTGTCATCTGTTCCCCCTCCACTCTCTCCTTGGTTCTTTGCAGACTGACTTCTGGCCTCCCGAGGTCTTTAAAGCCAGGATCTCCAGTGCGGTTCTGCCAAAGAGCTGCTTCCCAGGCTCTGTGGGCAAGTGAGACCCCTGGCCTCCCTGTGTGCAGGCTGACTTTGGCTCCTTCCTTACCTTGCCTCTGCTCCAGTGCCTGGTCTTACCTGACCACTGACCCAGCTGTTCATCCAACCTTTCCTCAAACTCCCCCCACCCCCATCAGACTGACATATCTGGGCCCTCTGGGCTAACGGCCTTGGCTCTCCTCCCAGTTCTGTTTTCGCTTCTTTCCCAATTAAGCTCAATGCATCTGCAGATAACCCTGAAAAATTCTCCTGACTGCCTGGATCTTCCTCCCAAGTACAGACCGCTCCTTGCACATACCACCCTTGCCTAAGTATCTTCCACTGTTTTTATTATCTGAAGTAACAAGGGCAAAGCCTCTGCTCTTAACTCTGGTTGGAGAGCACATGCCTTCTGCAAGGCGCAGGGAAGAGGAGCAACGGGCTTGAGGGGACAAGTTCTAAGTCAGAGCAACTGGGTTCGAGTCCTGGCCCCGCCACCATCCTAGAGCTTATTCAGGTTATGTCAGGTTATGGAGAACCCACAGCCTCTTCCTCTGGGCTCACTGAGATGAATCTGTGGAAATGCTTAGCTCAGTGCCTGGCACATACCATGACCTGGACTTTGGGAGCAGTCACAGAGCTCAGGCAACCTGGCTTCCAGTGCAAAGACAGCAGCAGATCTCAGTGGGACGAGGACCAGGATGGAGCAGTTCAAGAAAGGGGATGGGTTTGGTCCTATGCTTCCTGAGGACTCACCTCTGCTCTGCTCTGTCTGTCTGCGTCCTATCCCACCGTGGACTGCCTCTGCCCCAGAGCTCCTGAGCTTCTGCACTCAGTGAGCAGCTGACCAGCCGACAGTCCAGATTCCTGAGGGAAAGTGAAAGGCTTTTGGTTCAGCCTTTGCCACCTGTTCATCCCAGTCCAGAAAGGTGTGCCACTGCCTAGGTGTGAAAAATGCATACCTTCCTCCCTCTCACACACACACATCCGCACCCCCACTCACTCTAATTCATCCCCTCTCCTAAGTCAGCTCAAGTCTGTAGCCACCTTTCTCCCATCTCATCCCAACCACAAGATCCTGTTCCTCCTTCTATTCTCCAACCTTGCCCCTTCTACCCTTCCTTGTCACTGACAAGGGATGTTATTTATTGTCTCAGTAGACTGGCAGCCCTTGGAAGGCAGGAGCTTCCATCGCCAGTTTCTGCTCATGGCTGATGGCTATGGATGATGACCATGTCCTCCTGTATGCAGTGTCCCTTCCCAAGCTATCACTATATTCCAAGATAAAATGGTCACTTAGGAGATTCCTAGCACTTATGCAGTGCCAGCTGCTCTTCCTTGATGTCAGAATTGTGTCATGAATAGCAGTTTCCCTAATTGTTTCTCTACCTTTTGAGAGATAAAATTGTCAGCAGGACGAGGAAGGGATCTGTTTGATGTTCTCCCTGTAATAGAGCTGGGCCTCCAGGAGATAGCGGGATTCTTGATATCACTGCTGTAGCTGGATTCAGCGAACATTTTGCCGTCTATATTGGGAAAGTGTTATTTATCTCCTACAGCTGGAAAGGCTGGAGGAGTGTTTTGCACTCGATTGCCTCAACCAAAGCGACTCTGGTCATATTGCCTATTTTAGGGGACCCTCTGGGAAATCTTTTCATGATCCCGAGGCCTTCTGACATCACCGTGTAGCAGACTTTCCTTTCTTATGAGAAGCAGCTGGAATTAACAGACGGTGCCTATTGTCTGTTATTCTTAAAGTAGGTTAAACCAAGATTCGTGCCCCCTTTAATGGAAGGAGAACTGGGCAGAACCACGTTGAGTGAGAACACATCATGGCCGCAAGGTTCCTTTTAGAGCTCTCTTTGTTCAGTAATCATGCTGGCTTCCTTTCTTTGTTGAGAGAAATGGGCCACACACTGTCCAGAATGAGGAAGAAAATTGACATCAAGGGCTCACGATTCCTGCCCCCAGAGGAGGTAATAAAAGAGGCAAGGGCACCTCACTCTCTTTCCTTGGCTTCCTCCAGCACCAAGCAGAGCAAGAACCAGGCCTGTGTCCAGAATTGTAGAGATTATCTAAGAATCCCACCCCCAGTTACTTGGAAATCAGGAACTTTTGGCCAAGTTTCTTTTTTTGGGGGGGGGTGCTGAAATTTTCATCTCATTACAATGAAAGAAAAAATCTCCCTTCTCCAGCCCATTGTAAGGTATAGCTAGCATTTTGGCAACTCACCTGTCACTTCCATTGGTCCTCACCCAAAGGTGCCCCCTGGGGTTCTACACCCTAGTTTGTGTATCTCACAGAAATATTTTTTCCCCTCAAATATCAAATCCCTGCCTGTTCTTTTCCCTTTCGTATTGGCTCTCTGTTATTTCATCTTGGAAACAGACCACTACTCTGCTTGATTTGTCAGGTACAAACGGCCACCCTGTGCCTCTCCCCAGGGAGCATCGGAGCTCCCTGCTGTACCTGTCCCCCCTGGGGCACTAATGAGCTTCCTTCTACTTGTGCAAGAATTTGCCTAACTGCTCTGGAGCACAAGAACACCATTTTTATTTAGAAGATCCAAAATATTGATGCCTCTGGAACAGAGTTGCAAAGTTATTGGATTTTCTCCTCCTTCCCTTGACCCACTGTGTCATATTCTTTGACATTATCCCCTGTTATCTTTGGTTTTATTCTAATTTCTCCAAAATATCTTCTTGTCTAGAAGCCCTTTATCTTGTCTAATAAACCAGACTGTAAAGAATCCTTCCTCAAGTGACTTTCATCTTTGGGAACAGAGAAAGGAGCATGTCCTCCCAAGCTCATATCCCCAGGCAGGACAACAAGAGGGCACCGGCACATGCCCTGAAAGTCACAGATGAGTGCCCGTGTGCTCGCATCACTAATGAACCAATGTCCTTCCTGGCAGCTTCTCTGTATTTCATCTTTAAATACCAGCCCCAGCCCCTGCTGCCCCTCAAGTTTGCTTTCAGATCTTCTTTTTATTGAGTTCTCTGAACAGTGTTTATGGGAAGGGTCGAGCCTGCAATACTGGCATTGCCAGGGTCATGGCAAAAGAGTAAGTGAAACAATGTTCCAGAGACCTGTAGGTCCATCTCATCCCCAGTGATTGTTCTATTTTTGGAGGCAAGACTGGGGAGGTCCCAAAACACTCTTATCTATCTGTGGAGGAACCCTTATCTCAGGGGGTGAAACAAACTTGAAATATCAGCAGAGACCTTAGACTGAATGCCTGTGCCCTCAACATACCTGAACTCAGTCTATCATACTGGGGTCCACTAGGAAAAGTCCCGTTTGTGGGCTCTTCTGCCTTTCCCAGGCCCCTGCAGACCTGAGCGTCCTCCAGGCACTCTCTCACCTGATTGCATTTCCCACTAGAGAACACACCCACTCAGAGTATGGGCTCTGACATTCCATTCATTGAGATAACCTGCTTTTCTATTAAGACCCCTGATGGCCTTGTTGGCTGCGGTTGATGTCTATTTATATTTTCTGTGCAAATAAATAAAGGAAGAGAAAAAGAAAAAGACCACTTGGGTGGAAGGACTGAGGAGCTTAGGCACAGTCACTGCATCTGCCGCCCCTGATGATGAGGGTGAAGTGGAATGGAGTTGAAGAGAGGGGTACAGGCAGTGGAAATGGGAAGGAAGGAAAGCAGGTTGAGACCATGGGGAGAGAGGAGGGTGTCAGCCCTCTCAGATTCAGTCTCTAGCTGGGCATTTGCCAAAACTGCTTGATGTGGTTTTGCATAATGGACAGTGAAGGTTCTCTTTGCTTCTCCCTAATTTTGTTATTGGGAGAGCAAAGGAAGCAGTTTTATTTGTTAAAAGCAGGAAGGTTTTATGTGTAACGCTTGTCAAGTTACATACCTGTATCTAGCCCCACGCCTGGCATGTAGAAGCCAGGAGGAAGAGTCTTGATAAATCTATAATAATACCTGACATCTCATTACTGTATTGAGGTTTTCAGGCTTAGGAAATCGGAAAGGGTGTAAGGTTGCCATGTGGTTTCTTTTTTAACTTTTTGATTTGGAAGGTGTCAAGTTTTTTTCTGTCTGACATTTCCAAAAGGTCTGAAGTCAGTGGAAGGGGCTGCGTGGTGGTGGGAGGGCAGAGGATGTATAGATCAGAAGACCTGGACGTGAGTCCTACCAGTTTGCCACTTGGTAGAGATCTTGGGAGACCTTGGGCATGTTGACTTCTCTTTCCAAACTATGGATTATGGTCTTACCCACCCCCAGGATGCCCTAAAGATCCTCACAGGAGTGATGAGGAAACTGGTCTACAAGTAGTAGCTGCGATGGCTACCAACAATAAAGGTGTAGTTTCCGGGTGCCTGAGTTTACCTCCCAACCTTGCTGATCTCAGCTACTTGAACCCAGAGAAGGGAACATGGCCCTTTTGAAGAAGTCATGCCTTTTATTTTAAGACCCAGAGCAAGAAGGAGCAGGAAGCCATCTGTCCCTCTGACAGCCTCTGGAGCTCACAGGTCTGGCTGGACATGGCAGCAGGTAAGGGTGTTTAACAGAAAGAAACAAAAAGAGGCAGCTAAAAGTGACTGACTCAGGCTCAAGATGAGCATCCCCATCTCAACTACACAGCTTTCAAAGCCAGGTGAACTAAACAAAGACTCTCAGTTAAATATTTTGTAAGTGAGGACAACACACTGAGTCCAGGGATTCCTCCCTGATAGACCCAGTGGTCCCCCATGCTCCCAGCTGGATTCAACAGAAAACAACTTGGTTTCTGTAGGGACAGAGGCTCTTACATGCTTCTCCCACTGGCGGTCAGATTCCTTGAGAGAATGTCGAGAAGGGAATGAGAGAAAACCCATCCCGAACATCACTCACTTCCTCTCAGTTCTCTCTTATGGAGACTCATTGAGAACCCCTTATCAAAACCTGGCCTTTCTTCTTTCATGTGTTCTAAATCCTGGCAAGATGTACCCTCACCAGAGACAGAGCAGTCCTCTATGAACAGACGTCAATCAGGGCAGTCACCTATGAACAGATGTCAGTCAAACATGGACCCTTTGCAATCTGCCCCAATTGGTGGAACTCCACTTGAACACCTATTTTTGCAGTCTTACTACCACAGGATGGAGGAACTGTTTCAGCCCTGCCTCCTGATACAGGTCTGAAATGATAGGGTGAAAGTGGTCTTTGCTTTTGTGGAGGTCACACAGTCTGCAGGAGCTGCCATGGAGATGATGGGCATCTGCAACTGCACTGGCTGGATGGTACTAGACATGGGTAGAAAAAGCAAATAGATCCCAAGAACCTAAATACAGATTGGGAGGGGGAACAGGGGTTGCAGAAGATGTTGTGCCTTTGTGGGGTGAATCTTCATTCCCCCATCATAGCTATGGATTGTCAATTGAGTTATCTGGCTTGGAAAGGTGTGCAGAGAGGTGAAGAAGGAAGACCCTCAGGGCAGGCCCACAGGAAGAAGGGACGTCCAACCTGGAGCCTCTGACCACGGTGTGTTTCTCTTGGCTTGTCCGGGTATTAACTGTTTCTTGGTCTTCTGTGATTCCTCCCACTCCCACCCCCACAAAGAAGATGACTGGCATCTGTGAGCACATTTAGCTCAGGGGCTGGTGGGGCCCAGATGCTTAAGGGTTATTATGAGGCACTGCGAAGAGGCCAAAGCGGCAGCTACCTGTCGAGCTGTGGTTGGTGAGCAGGGAGTGTTTTCTTAGCAAACAGACTTGGCCTTGCCTTTGGTTTCTGCAGGGGGCCAATTCTTCTGCTCATTCACTTTATCTTGTGTCAAGAGAAGCAATTCACAAAGCACACGGCCAAGAGCAGGGAATGAAATTAGAGTGGTTATTTTGGCTGCCAAACCCGAGGCAGGCGGAAGAGCCGAGAGGGAATACAAGCTCAGAAGAGAGGCTCACCTTTGTCCCACATTTCCAGAAATCTGAAGATGGTCCAGCCGCAGCCCTGGTACCATTAACCTCCGGATGCTAATGGTGGCTAGTTTGCATTCCTGTTAACCTTTCCTGGCTTGGCGTCTGCCACTGACAGCAACGCACACATGTCTCTTCTAGTCGAGGTTTCCAAAGACAGAAAAAATGAAATGTAACAAAACCCTATACGTTTGTGCTGTAGCCAAAGGTGAAGGGGAACTCTCGACTTGTCTTTAGGGGCAAGGGGTTTGGGAAAGAGGATTGATCCTTTTCTGCATAAATTAACATTTCTTATGAGTCTGTGGTATGCCAGGCATAGTACTAGGCTGGGGAGACAGAGACGAAAAGAAATGGCCCCTACTCTCAGGAATCCCTGGGCAGAGTGGGTGTGGCAGGAGAACCAGCCTCTTGAGGGCATACAGATTTTTTTTTTTAATAGAATCATAAACACTTGGGATTCTGGCTGACTTCTTATTTTGAGATTATTTTAGATTCACATACAGTTGCAAGAAAAGCCCCAGAGAAATCCCTTATGCCCTCACTCAGGTTCCCCAAGAGTGACATCCTGGGTCACTGTAGTACTATCTGGCAGACCTTTCGGTGTATTCAAGTGTCTTTTCTCTGTGCTGTCTCCCCTCCTTACTTTTCTTTCCTCCTTTCAAGTGAATCTTCCTCACCTCAGTATCACAGGATTTTACGCTGCAGGTCTCTGCAGTAAGGAATGAAAGTCATGGGATTAGCCAACAGGTTGATATTACCTTGGGGACTTTTGTGTCCCGAGTGCGGGTCTGAAGAGGGGAAGGCTACGATGGCGGCTCTCAGCCCTGACTGCTTTCCCAGCATTTACGTGTGCACCACGCTGCGTCACCAGGGAGCTGAGAATTACTGGCTGAAGAGGAGTCTGAGGAATAGGGACTATTATAATGGCAGTAACACGACTGAGCCTTTGCTGTGGCCCCTCTGCCTGGGCTTTGTAGGTGTCGCTGTATCTTATTCTCAAGACAACTCTATACTTCTGTCACCATCCCCCACAGAGGCTGAGAGGTTAAGTGACACAGCTGCTAATAGCAGAGCCAAGATTTTCTAACCTGACAACCCTGTCTTTAACCTCCCCTTCAACAAAGGAGCGAATGGATAATGGTGGACTTTCAAGAGCAGTGCTGTGGGAGCAATGTCAGAACGGGCACTCTGGCGTCCTCAATGCCCTCGGGGCCTGGTATCTTTGTGGAAGCATTTTGGTAGGCACTCTGAAAAAACCCTGGGCAGGGAGGAGAGGTCTAGGGTCGTAATGGGTACAGACTAATGTGGGGTAGAATTCGCCAGGAGTGGAAGCTTCCTGAATCTGTATGACTGCATCTCCAGTAGCTCTTCTCTCACTAATCTGGTATTTATGGTGATCAGAAGAGGGACTGGGACGAAATAAGCTTTTCTAGACTGATTGGAGGGGAGGGCTCCAGTCAACAAGTCCAAGTGGAGACAGGGAAGCAGCTCCTTGGAAGCACTGGGTAGCATCCATCTGCAGACGTGCGATGCCCGTGGCCATTTCAAGGGAGCAGGTCACTAGAGACTGATGAAGTCGAGAAAGATGCTGAGAGACCACCTCATTTGACAAGCCCTCCTCCCAGTTGTCCTCCTCCCAGCAAGGACAAATTCACACCTGAATTTTGTAGGCACGGCTGGGCTTTTGTCTCCAGGAGGTGAGAATAGGAAGCTGTTTCTGGGTGGAGTGGGTGAGAGAAATGTCACTGGAAAAGACTGAATTTGGGGAAAATGACTGCTGTATTTGTGGATAAGACACAGCATCTTATCCACAGCCTCTTTCTCCTAGAGAACAAGCCTCTTTATGTTCATGACAGTGGTCTTTTGCATTAACCATTTTACTGGAAAGTTTCCAAAATGTGGCTCCTTACACCCAAGGCCTCCCCCGAGGCAGGACTGGAAGCCCACCTCCCAAATCCCTGGGCTTCCCCTGGGGACTTTACATGTCCTCCTTCCCCAGGCCGCCCTTGGTCAGGCCTGGTCCTTCCTTCTTCTTGCTGGGTCTTTCCCTCAAGGCTTCTCCCTGCTCCAAGAATAGGACGACCCCCACCTGATCTTGCCCTTTGAGTCAGAATTTCTATTGAGGGGAGGAAAGGAGGAGAAATGAAGGTGTCCTTCTCTTCTGTCCTTTCTTGGCCACCCACCTGGAGGTCAGAAATTCAGTGGCTTCTTTTGTGTAAATTCACTGTCAACACTGAACAGATTTCACATTGTCATGAGGGAGCTATGCCATCAACATGGACAAAATATGTTGGTGTCTTTCCACAACGTCAGAATTTTTTGAATAACAATAAATCCCCAAACTACACCACTTTGGGTGGTTGCAATTCGTGGAGTCCTCACGGGTCACCTAATGGTCATAAGTGGGGCCATCAGGAGTTTTTCTGTTTAATTCCAATCTTAATTTCTAACATTGATAACATTCAAGTCACACATCGTACTTCACACAAAGATATGTGAGGTCACAGAAAGACTAAGAAGGGTTAAGATGGCTGCAGGAGAGAGAGAGAGAGAGAGAGAGAGAGAGAGAGAGAGAGAGAGAGAGAGAGAGATATGAGTGCACACAGTTGGAGAGTCACCGTAGGTGGCCAGATAAGGGTTTTAATGAATCAGTTCCACAAAGTTGTCAAGAGAGTCCAGACAGATGGCAGATTCAGAGTGTCAGCTTGGAGAACCAGTTTGAGGTGTCCGCTTGGGGTGGCCTGTCTGTTGTCATCATGGACTGGAGGAATGATAGTGTTCTGTGTTCTTGTTCCTGAAGGGGTTCATTGCTGGGGGGATTTTCCTGGGCAAGGCTTGGGACAGGTGACCCGGTTATAGGATTAGAGAGCTGGTGTGTCCAGTCTTGGAGGGACCCCTCCCTTTATGGGTCTTAGGTTAGGGGATTGTGTCTGGTGAGGTTGATAAGCTCCCGCGTCTGGTGTTATGGATTTCTGCCTTACGGTTGTGCTGGGCAGATGGTGTTTGTTTACTTATCCAAACAAAGTGTACAGTCACTCTACCTTGGCACTTGTACTCAACGTGGAGTAACCTATGGCAACTACTGCCATAAGACCGACAACGACAGAATGGACTGATTCAGGGTTAGACAGCCTGAAAACTACTCTCTGTCCATCACAGAGTAACCTAGAGCAGGGCACAGCCTGCTGTCTACACACATGAAAGTCTCACTCTTCATGGAGCCAATAGGAAGAGCCTATGGGATGCACTTCCGCCCTTTGGTCAGGGTCTCGGGACCTTGGCCTCTGTGGACCATCGCCTGCCTCACTTGGCAAGCGTGGAAGCCAATAGAAAGGTGGCTGGTCCAGCGGGTTTCATTGAGCTGCTCCCAGGGCACATCGTCAGGGTCTCGTATACTCTCATGATCAAGTAATGGCGGTCTCAGGTGGGAAGGCTGTTTTTATCCGGCAAGCTCTCAGTGTGGGAGAGATGAGTGAGAAACAGTGTGGGCCGCGCACCTGGTCCACTAGAGTGAGGCTGGGCTCCTTCACGCCCAGTCTACTGAATCTCTGATGAACCATCAGAGAGGAGTAAGGATTGTCACCCTGGCTGTCCTCAAGGTTGTCATTGTCATCGTCGTCGTCGTCGTCCTCCTCCTCCTCCATCACCACCACTGTCACCACCACCTTGTTTCTGGGAGCTTTCCATCCCTCACCATGTGCACATAACAGTTCATTCCGGGGCCTGGTGCCAGGGATGTCTTGGAGGTGGTGGGAAAAGTTTTTATTTTCACACTGACCACAGTAGTTGACCCACACAGGGCAGCACAGGGTTCCGGCGGGTATCCTGCTCCTTCCAGCTCTCCCACTCTACCCTGGGCCCCCAGCGGCTCCGCACCTCTCCATGCCCCGCACTCCTTCTTTTCTTTCTCTGCCCATCTCTGTTCGCTCCTGTCCTTGATTTCATACCTGGCTGTCTTTCTAGAGAACTCCTCAGCTGGCCCTACTCTTCCTGAGGACCCCCCCTCCCTCTTTGGCTTCCATTCTACTGGCACCTTTCCTGCAAGGTGTGCTCCAACTGTGGAGGGACCCTTGACTCACGGGATGCTTTGTTCCGGATTCTTCTGCGTACCACGGCACCGGCTCTGAAATCCAGGCACAGAGAGAGAGGACATTAGAGAGACTGCTCCACAGCCCAGGCACTGAGCTTATACCTGAAAAATCTGGCAGTGTTTGGAGGAAATTGGGATTTAATTAGCGTTTCCTTTTATGCCGCTGTCAATATGCTTCTGTTACATTTATGGGGTTGTGTGGGTATCCTCTGGTGACTAATTACATGAAATTTCTCTTCTTTGTTAAACTCTGATAAACATGAACAATATATAAAGTTGAAACTGGCTCTGTTGCCAAAAGTGAGTTCTTTAATTTGAATAGGGACTTATTTTTTTTCTCTCTCTCTTTAAGGAGATGGTAGTTTCGTGTGTTTGTGTTTTACCACCGGGTGGGTGATATTCATAATTTCCCCCCTCTTATAGGAGATAGCAGTGAGTCGTCAAAACATATTCTCCCTTTTAAATTTTTTGTTCAGGTCCAGAAAGGTTGCAATGAAAAAAAAAAAAAGAAAACCACAAATGGGAACTTATATTTAGATTGTTCCTGTTGTGCCTAATTCTGCAGCCTGGGGCTGAGTGTGTTTAATTAGCCCCGGAGCAGGTTGTAGGAGTGTGTAAAGGTTAGGGGCAGCTCTGCTCCTTGCCGCATGGGAAGTATTGGCCCCTTTTCCTGCGGTATATGGGACCTGTGTGTACTCCCACATGTCCTCCAAATTCACCTGCCACCAAGACTGCGGGGAAGCACCAGCCCAGAAAGAGAAGTAAAGTGGGCACCAGGGAGTCCTTGCCCCACAGAGAAGGGAGGCCCGAGCTGAGTGGACAGGACCCAGCTGGGTCCAGGGCTGTGGTGACCATGAGGAAGAAGTCTTGGAAGGGGCTGGGCTGGGGCTCAGTGGTGGAGCACTTGTCTAGCATGTGTAAAACACTGGGTTTAATCCTCAGCACCTCATAAAAATAAGTGAATAAAATAAAGGTGTTGTGTCCCTCTACAACTAAAAGAATAAATTAAAAAAAGAAGTCTTGGCAGGGTTGCCAGGGGCTGGGGGTCGGAGGCATACTCATTTAATGAGTATGGAGTTTCAGTTTGGGGAAGTGAAAAAGGTTTGGAGCTAGATGGTAGTGATGGTTGTGCTGCACTGTGACTGTATTTAATGCCATTCATCTGTACCCTGAAAATAGGGTTAAATGTTATAAATATTTTACTAGAATGAAAACAATTTCACAACTTCTAGTCTTTCATTTAAAAAGGCAGAAATTCAAATGAATGCATGAACAAAATGCTGTCTACCTGTCCAAACAATGGAATAGTAGTCAGCCTTCAAAAGGAGATTCAGATCCATGCTCCAACATGGATAAACGTTGAAGAGGTGATAATAAATAAGTTGATCATAAAAGAACAAATATTGTATGATTCCTCTTAAAGGAGATTCCCAGGTTAGTCAGATTCATAGACACAGAAAGTATAATGTTGAGTGCCAGGAACTCCATGGAGGGAAAAGGGAGAGTTACTATTTGGGTGCAGAGTTTCAGTGTAGGTAGATGAAGCAGTTCTGGAGCTGGATGGTGGTGATAGTCGCACAATAATGTGACCGCACTTAATGCCACTGATCTGCACACTTAAAAATGGTTAAGGTGGAAAATTTTATGTCATGTGTACTTTACCACAATAGAAAAAAAAAAACAAAAAAAAACACCTGGCAGATTGCAAGCTATCAACAAAGCTGTGTACTGTCCCAGTCCAGCGCTCTTTCGATTAGTGTTAACTACCGTCCTGGGAACCCAGTGCACACAGGACCTAGGAAGGACTCTCCTGTCTTGACAGATGCCCACCATCACTGCATGCCAGAGAGCAAAAGGCAACCTGATAGAGACCTGACCTCTGGGCTTGAAAGACACCACACAAACGCCAGCTTGGAAAGGGATTAATGATTTAAATGGTCTGAGCGAAAGAAAATGCTATTAGTGCTAGCTTGGCTTACCGAGGAGGGTCCATTAATTCACATAGAGGAGTTCCAGGGGGAGAGAGGCTGTCCTAATTATGTCTTGGGTAATTTGGTCATTTAAATGGCTAACCAATTTGCAACGAGGTTCTTCCTGGAGGTATTGCATCTTTATTCCGCCCTGTTCCCTCCTGCCAGGAGCCAGGCTGCTCTTTGCCTGTGTGCGTGGTCATGGGGATGTTAGCTACCCTTCCTCCTTTCTCTTCCATCGTGTGACCTTGTCACTTTTCTGTGGGATTGGAATCGTGTCTAGCTGGAAGAATCGCCCGTGTTAGCAGGATTCTTGTAGCCTCCAGAAGCTACAAGGCCCAACACCATGTTTGCAGGGTCTTCCATGAGGAGTTATGATGGGTCAGGGCCAATGGTCCTTCAGTTAAGGGGAGATTCAGAACCTGTCCAGATGGCCTCCTGGTGAGATGCCTCCTGTGTGAGCTTGGTCCACACCACCAGCCCCTGTCCTGCTGCCCTCTGGAGTTGGCCTGTCCACACTCATCAGGACCCTGCTGTGCACCAAAGTACACCCTGAAGGGGCCTCATTCATTCATTGGGGAGCCCCCGGCTGCCCTTGCTGCCGTTTAGCCCAGGCCACTCAAGATGTGCAGCTCGTCCGTGGTGAAGGGAGAGCTTTAGGATCAACGATCCTGCTTTTTCCTCCGTCAGTCCCCCATCACCTGACGGGAGAAAAGACCTTGAAAGTCTTGGGGTGAGAAAATGGGACGTTCTTTCTAAAGCCAGGGTGGTGGTGGAGGGGACAAAGTATATATTGTCGAGTCCTTTAATAGTAATAACAGACCACAGCTATTACTTATTACATTCCAAGAACTAAGTCAGCCCTCTGACCATATTACTCCATTGATCCTTATAGTTCCCCTGTGAATGTGGGGATCATTGTCTCCATTTGGCAGATGAGAGAAATGAGGGGTTTGATGACTTCTCTCAGATCACACAGCCCAGTAAATCACAGACACAAGATTCCAGTCAGATTTTGGGGTGTAAATGTCCCTATTCTTCCAGCAGGGCACAGCTGCTCATGGACTGGGGTTTATTGTAAGACCTAAACACTGCCTTTAGTCCAATTTACCAGTGAGGCCCGTTGATGGGGTTACTAGTTTTGTTTAAACGTTGCACACCTTCCCACCCATGAGATTTTTTCACACTTGGACGTATTGGTGATTAAAGATGGAGGTGGAGGAGCATGGAAAGGCAGGTGATTGAGTGGCAGGTGAGTAGAGTCCCCACAGGATGGCAAGACCCTTGTTCTGAACCAAAGCTAGGCTCTCTGGGGACAAAGGCAGTGAATTTGCTCCACCAGCTCTGTGCACTGTTCCCCATCCCCCCTTCCTCTTCCTGCCTTCTGTCCACCACACATGGACATTCCCAAAGCAAAGCTGTGTTCTGAACTGCCTCTCCTGCACACCCTCCTCTCCAGGGCCCTCATGCACTACTTGGCTTCTGCCACCACAGCCACCACCGTGACCAGCACCATCTGGGCGACTCATTTCCGTATGAGCAGCCCCACCCCTGGTCTCCAGATCTGCTCCGTGCTCCCTGTGGGGCAGTCAGTCCCCGTCTCCCTGACTACCTTGCTCTAGCACCTGGGCCTTCCTGTCCAGTCCTCTTCAGCACCTCTTCCTCCTACCTTCCTGTCTCACATGTTGCAAGTCCTATGACGTCTACTTTTTCAGTGTCACTAGCATCCTCCCTTCCTTTTATGCACTCGGCATCTCTGCCGCAGACCTCCCCATTCCCCCGGGCTTTTCACATCATGAGCATCCCTGGGTCCTGATTTGTGGCCATGTTCAGCAGATGAGAAGAATAACTCATCTGGTCTCCTGCCATCCCTCTTTTCACTCCACATTTTCCTATCCCATTGCCAGATTGATGCTCCTAAAGTAGAACCCAGATCACACAAGCTCTGTTAAAAGTGGTTTATGGTCTGGGACATTTGGGGCTTTTCAAACTATGATCCTCAATCACCTCAGTCTCATGTTCTGTTATCACTTCACTCAAACCCAACATAGAAGGAGCAGTAAGAGCCTGTGTAGTGATCCTAGGAATTCTAGTAAAGCAGCAGCAGTACAGGCAGTGGCTGGTGGTCCTAGGACATTTTCTGTGGCCGAGCATTGCTGCAAGAGCTTTATAGATGAGCTCATTTAACTCTCATAACTGGTGAGTAGGTGCTGCTCGTGGTAAATCCTTCCCTTGCCCGTGCACTCCACGCTCTCTGCTTTCCTTCGCAGGAGCCTTTTCTCCTATTCTTCCCCTGTCCATCTGTCCCCCTTACCTCTCCAGTGTAAACTTGACCCTTTCCTTGGGGCTGTCACCTGCTCCCTGTCCTTCTGCTGTGTTCCCTTTACCAGAGGGGCTCACTTTGTTTCTGTTTCTCTCTCATGGCGCTCGTCATATTCACCCGATGTTGCAGGCATGTGTGCATGTGGGTTAGGTTTTCTGGTTTCTTGAAGAAGCAGGGACTATTGCCTCTGGATCTGCACCCCCCTGCCCCCAGCATCTAGCAAGTATTTGCAAATAGTAGGTGCTGGATGTATTTGGTCAGTTGGATTGAGGTTAATAGGACACATTCCAGATTCCTTGGCTGTCGTTAATGCCATTTCCATAGCCTAGTCCCTCTAGCTGAAAGGCTAGATAAACCCAATCAACTTGGAAGAATAAAGATGCCAAGCTGAGACAGAGTCCTCTCTCTCCCTGGCTCATCAGTATTCAGTGATTATCTGTGCTCTTTAGAAGCCGCACATGGGAGGGGCCTGGTGGAGGGATGCCCTTTGCTGGAGGGGAAGCAGAGGATGGATGTGTTTTTGTGGCTGTGCTAATAACACACATGGGACCGGAAGGTACAAGTTCATGCCACAAGTAGCAGGGGAGAAATTCTGTATCTGGAAAAGGTGTCCTCAACCTGAGCATGTCCTTCTTGTGCTGTGTACTTAGTTTTGAGAATCAAGCAGTATTAACACAGTTCATTCTTGCAAGTATATTAGCTTCAAGTAGGAAGGGGTTGGAGGCAAAAGTACAAGATTGGGGGTCCCTGACCTCCCAGAGCCTGTACCTTTCCCTTAGTCTCTCTGGTCCCCTTAATTTAGCTGTTCCTGTCCACCTTGGCTTCCTCTACAAGCCTCATCTTTGTTGCACTCTAATCTCTTTGTGCCATCCCTTTTATACAGCCACCGTGACACAGGTCCTGGATTCCCCAATTTAAACCATATTCTTACCTGTGCCTCAGGGCTGGGCCTTCAAGCCATAGATCAACTTCTGCCTCTTCCAGGAAGTTCTCTTTGACTTCTCCAGTGATGCCATTTCTCTTTTCCAAATTTCTGCCAAATGTGTGTCTGTAACACACAGTTTTTACCCTCAGTGATATTCTCTTATGCTATTATTCATTGTCAGGTATGGGTCTTGTCTGCTATGTGGACTGGGATTTTCAGGGGACAATGGCCTCACTACATATTTCTTCTCTGGCCCAGTAGCTCTTTGGACCAATTGAAACTATATACCATCGATCTTTTTTTCCTTTCAGATATTGATTAATTTGTTAAGTAGTGGAAAATTGGAGATGTCAGTATCTTTTATTTTAACCTGATTTGTTCTGAACAATAATGCTTATACTATAGCTTGGTTTAGCTGACTATTGAAATCTTATCTTCCTACAGTTAAAAGAGCAGTATTTTTGTTTTTAAAGGCTAAATGGATTGACTTAGCAAGCATTAACTAACTGGCTAATATTTGTGTAACAAATAATTCCTACAGGGCTTATTTTAGCAACTTGTCAAAGGTGTTAGTCCATGACTGGGGCCCAGGTACCCCACATGGCAGTGTGGCACCCTGGCAGGAGAATCTTGACACTCGGTTCTCACAGGATCTTCTGGATCCATTTCTCCTCAGTAGGGATCCTCTCTTATAGTTCCTGCCCTCTGCCCAACAGGAGCTCCATTGTGCAGACACTGACAGGCACTTATACACCAGAATCTAGCATTTCAGAGGCAGAACTGGAGCTCCGTTCTGATTGACAGGTGTGGGCTGTTCCTCCTGTTCTTTGACAGTCCTCAGAGGGGCCAGATTTGCCTTCCTGAAAAATGGGATAATGGGATGCAGGGAAACATTGCTCTCCATTTCTTCTTTGTTTTCTAGGAAGCCCACCCCATTTTCAGTGGTTGGTGGTGGTGGGAGGGGCTAACTGCCTGTCTTCCAGCCCTGAGGAAGGGCTCCAGCTGCACTAGCACTTAGTCCTCGTGGTGAATGCAAGCACAGCAAGGTCTTGGGGTTTGGTGGTGTTGATGGGAACAGGAGGACCCCCTGGAGCCGATGATCATTCAGGGATCCTTGAATGATTGACACAAGTGTGGAGGCTGTGAGTCCTTTACGGGGCATGACTTAACTTTGTGCATCAGACCTTTTGTATAAAGCACTTTCACTTGGGGTATTTATAACAGTCTACGATAGAGATCCAATTTGCATCTTCATTTGGAGTTGACGAAACCAGGGATGAGTGGGGTCAATAACTTGTCCCTAGTTACACATCAAATAAATGTCAGAGGCAGAACCAAGACTAGAAATCAGATTCTCTGATTCTAAAACCCACACTCCTTCCGTTTTCCTTTTATGGAGTAGAACTCCAGCAGAAACAAAGAATTCTAACTCCTCAGACTTATGGACCAGACCGGCAGAGGAGACAAATCTGGTTTCCCAGGTAGGGCGGGAAGAGATAGGAAACACTGGAAATGTGTTGGAGATTTTCCACCCACAGTTGTCAAATCTGTTTTTGTTAAACTCGAAGAGCCCTTTATTTTTAACACCGTTTTATGTGGAATCCCATTGTCAAGTGGATAAGTGGGGAGCTGCTCTGGTTGAAGGTGGAAGGTAGGGCCTTGAACCCCCTCCTACTCACTCTGTAGCAGCTCCCCCCAAAATGCCTTGGACACCATGCCTCCAGCCAACCTTTTACTTTAAAGATGACAGAACGGAGTCCCAGTGAGGGTGTGTGAGGAGGGGTAGGAGTGGAGTGAGGCTGGGCAGTGAGGAGGGGTAGGAGTGGAGTGAACACTTAGTCCTCTGAGGGGCCAGATTGTGATTGGTCACCTTTCTCATCTACATCCCACAAAAGTAACATTCCAGACCAGCCTGAGAGCACAAGTAAAACCAACATGGTGGAAAGACATCAGGGCTCCGGGGAGAACTGAGAGAATGGAACAGGTGAGTTTTCTAGAGGAAAGGAACCAGAACTTCAGCTTGAAATAGGCGAGGCTTCGTTTTGCTGTCAGGAAGGGAAAATGCTGCAGCTCACAATTTTGTTTTTCACTCTCATAACAATGATATATTTGCATTTTAAAATAACTAGGAAATATAGAAAAAATTAAAGAGGAAAGTAAATCACCCATATTCCCACAACCAAGACACATACCGCCAAAGCTTGGCACACCTCAGTATCTCTTTCCATTATTTTTCCAATAAGTAATGTGGATATTCCTAAGTGGAATCAAATTGTTCTATATGTTGTTTCATGTTATGCCTTTTGTTTATAACACTATAGCGTGTGCATTCTCCATTCTCACCAATATATTGCCAAAAATATTGCTCAGTGTGTTGATGTACTCCTGCAATCCCAGAGGCTTGGGAGTTTAGGCAGAAGGATCACGAGTTCAAAGCCAGCCTCAGCAATTTAGCGAGGCCCTAAGCAACTCAGAGAGACTCTGTCCATCTTTTCTCTGATAAGTGGACACTAATCCATAATGGAGCGGGTATAGGATAAGTGGAGGAACTTTGGTTTGGCCAAAGGGGAGGGAGGGGAGAGGAGAGGGTGGGGATAGGAAAGATGGTGGATTGAGATGGACATCATTACCCTAGGTACGCATATGATTGCATGAATGGTGTGTCCCTACTTTGTATACAACCAGAAAAGTGAAAAATTGTGTTCCATTTGTGTATAATGAAAAAATATGGCTGGGGATGTGTCTTAGTTTAGTGCCCCTGGGTTCAATCTCTGTTACCAGACACACACACACACACACACACACACACACACACACACACCATCCCTCGCATTACAGAAGTAGTATGTATTTATTGTAGAAGTTTGGATACTATGGTCAAGCATTAAGAAGAAAATAAAAAAATCACTGATAATCTCAGTATCCAGAAATAACTATTGCTAGCATTTTTAGTGAATATTATTCTAATCTTTATTCCTCTACTCATATGTAGGCACTCTTAATATGATTATATTATTTATGCTTGCATATTTTCCAGTGTGGTAGATTAGGAATAGATATTAATTTTATCTTCTTTCATTACTTGATAAACTAAAAAACTGTTTGTCAATTATTTATTATTCTTTTGTGAATTACCTGTCCATGTTTGCTCATTTCTTACCGATTTCTTGTTGATTTATAAATGTTCTTTGTAGATTAAATACATGAATCTTCCCTCTTTGCATCTATGTGAAAATATTGAATATATAATTAAAGTCTATAATTTATCTAACTATTCCACTATAGTATATTTAAATTACTTACATTTTTTTCACTATTACAAATAATGTTACATATAACATGTTTGCTCATAAATCTTATCTACATCATTTTTTGAGGATGAACTCAGAGAAATGGGATTATTGGGTTACTATAGGCCAGAAGTATATGTAAATTTCTTTTTCTCCAAATATTTAGCCTGAGTATTATCTTTGAATGTCTGTTCAATCTATAATAAAAATTATGGACTCTTATTTTAAAGATTTTTTTTCCTATTTTATCTTTTAGTATCTGAGTGCTTTGTGAATTGGCTCTGGATATTTTAATAGCCTGGGAGGTATCAATTATTCTGTTGTTGGATTTTTAATTGATTTATTAAAATTTAAAAAATAGAAATTTAGGATATTAATATTGTAATATTTGCTATAAATTTGTCTCTCAACGTATACCATGACTTAATTTTTCATTTGATTTTTTTTATTTGTGGTCAAATCTATGTGATTTTCAACTCTTTGTTTTATGTTTTGAAAAGTATTTGTCTTGATGATTTGACTGGTTTAATTTTGTTCACTTAGCTTTGAAGCCTACTGGTAGTATGTTTTCCAAGGAAGGACAGTGCTAGGAAGATTTTTTTAAGGGAGAGTGAGGCCCAGGGTTGAGCAATCATCAGAGGGCATCTTGAACTGGCGGGGAGGCTGCACTGGGGGTGGAGGCAGGGGAAAAATATGAAGTTGGGGGTGAGGGAACATTACCTGAATGTAATGAGGACTTAGGCCGAGGAGGCATGTTTGTGCAACTGGACATTCAGAATCAAGTGATGAGTCCCCAGAGGATGTACCAATCTTCACAGATGAAGTACAACTGGAAACCTTGGTTGAAAGATGGCTGCTTGGCTTTTTGCCATCCCTCCGATTATATTTATTCTCACACCTTCAGTGACCTTTGACATGCTGGGGACTCCACTCCTTGGTATTTATCTTCACTTGGGCCTCTCTTCTGAAACTGAGGTGAATATATCCAACAACTAACAGGTTGCTGTCTCATCCCTCACGCAGCACGATCTAAAATGGCCACATCATCTTCCTGTGTCCCCCTACCCAAAGCCTAGCTTCCCCTCTTCCAGGGATTCTTGGCTTAGTAAGCTTGCTAACAAGGTGCACCTGAGCACCACTTTTAGAAAGGTAAGTGTAGAAGAAATGGATTCACACCTCAGTGAGAAGCAGAGTAAACATGAAGATGCTCTGTGGCTGAGGATGAGTAAGTACTAGATTCCCAGGAAAGCTAAAATAGGACAGATGATGTTCTCTGAGTTGGGAAATAAAGCTCTGGATATTTTAATAGCCTGGGAGGTATTTAGGAGACAGGTTTCTGAAGATTCTTCCAGAGTAAGGATTCTGTAAATAACCTGCCCCATCTTCAGCTTGCAAATTCAGTCTCCAAAGGTCACCTCTTCCAAAACAGGTTCTAAATTTGCTTTTACGATTTGCATTCTTAAGAAGATGCACCTGCAGATCATGTAGGGCAACAACTAACGGCAGAATTTAAATCCTCTCCTGGTGGCCCTTGGAGGGTGACAAATGCAGTTGCTAAGGCAGGTGGATGCCTCTTAGGGAGAAGCTCCTCAAACATCTCAATTGAGCAGAATTGGCTCTTAATTGTGTGTGTGTGTGTGTGTGTGTGTGTGTGTGTGTGTGTTTTAACAGAAAACACAACTGGTTGATCCGACTGGGGCCATAGTATCATAAAGCTTCAAGTAAAAGTAGTTTTAACCAGGTTAGTCTAGTTTAATCTTTGAGAGAGAGAGAAAAAAATAAAGCACAGAAGCTTTATATCCACTTTGAGATATTGGAGTCATTAAAAAAAAATCAGAAAAAGTGAAAGAATATCATATTTCATGCTAGCACTTAATGAGTAGGAAAGGACCTTGCTGTAGTTACTAAGGGATGGAATAGAAGATTTTGCTGTGATTTCTTCTTTTCTGTCCTCATCATGCTATTTCTGGAAACCACTGAGCTCATCAGACCTAAATAAATAAATAAATAAATATTTCCCCTTTTCCTCATGGCTTCCCCTGGAAGTCAGGCTCTTTCTTGCCCACATGCCTCTTGTCCTTCCCCCAAATAATTATCTGTCTCCTTCCACTTGGTGGAGTTCAATCCTGCTAGGATACTGTCAGGCTCTAAGTGCTTCCTCATAATCCCCCTACACCTCCTGCAAGTTTGTGGGAATCAACTCCCAAGCATTTTCTTTCCAGGAAACTTTATGATTCCTTGGCATTGAGGACACTAATTCATACACAACTACTAAAAATGTTTTGTATCTGAAAGGAGGTTTGGGCTCCAAACATGACTGACCTTGGCTAAATGCTTTGTTCCATTCTCTGAGCTTCTGCTGCCCTCCACAGTTACAGCTGTTGCCACCGAGTTCATTCTGCAAATTGATCGCCTGAAAGCAGAATGTCACTGTGCTTTTCAGTGGGCAAATACAGGCCTTCTAGACATTTTTATGCTTTAAGATGGGTCTGCCTTTGTACTTTCTTCATTATTCATTCATATCTTTGGGGAGGGGTCTTCTTTCACAAAGCTATACAGGCACATTTGGCTTTGGATCCCCCTGATGAGACAAAGGCATCACTAAGTGCAGAAATCACTGATTGAAACCCTGTTCCTCATAGGGAGCAGACAGGAACCAGACAGAGCTTCCACTAAACGATGCCAGTGAGATCTGCAAGCAATGAGGTGAAAATAAAGAAAGCAGAAACTTTTGGCTGCCTGTGGTGCAGCCTTTTAGCCTCTGTCTCCACCCAGTGTCACCATCACCCACCTCTCTTTCATGGAGTTGCAGCAGCCAGAGGTTCTTTGCTGGGAAGCCCAGGAGACTCCTTTTCTCCTGTTCTTGGAACTGTTCGACCCCTGCCGGCTGGAATCTGCATTGCAGGGCGGGAAGGGCAGCCCGCTGGCTCCGCTCACACAATGGCGGGCTTCAGCACACCATTGGTACCATGGGGTATTTTTCTGCCTGTGAGATCCAAGGCTGCCCTTGTAGGAAGGCTCTTTTTTGCTGGTTGTCTGTATCCCACTGGGGGCTGCAAAGTGTACTTCCCCACCGTGCTGGGATGGGACTCTCAGTTTCTGTCCTCACTAGTCTTACTGAGTTGACATACTCTGGGAACCCAGTGGCTTCCTGTATCCTTTTTCTTGGGCATCCTTACTCAGCCTCTGGCTCAGCAATGCTTGATGCTGCTGCCGTGGCCATCCACTCCTATCTGATCTTGCTTTCCTTCTAACTCAGTCACTGCTCTTTCTCTGTCTCCATCCATGGTTCTTGGGTCTCTTCCCTTTTCCTAGATGCTTAGTTAGTCCTTAATGCTGACTGTCCTCCCTCTGGAATCTCAGTCACCATAATGGCCAGGCTATTGGCTCTCCAGATATTCTCCATCTACACTTCATTCTTAAGAAGTCCCAACAGATATGGATCAGCTGCTTGATGGCTGGGTCTGCCCAGATATCACACGGTTATCTTGGACCTCGTCTTCCTGAAATTGAAGTTCCTGAAATTCAAGTCACTCTCCATACACACCTGATCCTTCTTCCTAATGCTTCTCAATCTCAAAAGCTAAGGCTCATTTTTTTTTTTTTTTTTTTTTTTTTTTTGCCATTTGGTTCCGTTTAGGGGCATATATTTTATCAGTTGCCCAGGCCTGAAAGTTTTTTTTCTAAATGTTCCTTCAATCTGTCCCCATGTTCCTTACTTTGTCTCAGTCCAGTTACACCTGAAGATTTGCTGTTGCCCATGAGCTGGTCTTGCTGCCAGTTTTTGATCTGCTCATCGATTCAGTACACCTCTCAGATTAATTCCCTGAGAATACCTCTTTCCTCCATCAGATCCTGTGCACAAATGCTTTCCCATGGTCAACAGCCTAAAGTCTACAACTTCCAGGTTGTCATTAAAGAATTCCCTCTCCAGGCCAGTGTAAGTCCATGCATCCAACGTGAGTGACAAATGTGCCCAGAACATAAAAGAGCACTCCTGCCCCCTCCACACACATGCCTGTGTTGGTTTCCTTATCCAGAACCGTCTTGCTCTCCCCATTTCAAGTTTTACCCCTTGTTCAAGGTCTAGGTTAGGATCTACTTTTATCACAAAACTTCCTATAAATATTCCAGCCTTAAGGAACCCCATCCCCATCATGTGAATGCTCATATTCTGCACTAACACTCAATCATATACTTCTTTGGTGTCTATTATGTTGTTTTTATTGATATTTCCACTTTATCTATGGATTTTTAATTTTTTTTCTTTTCATGGCATGTTTATTACTCTGACACAATTATCAGCTCCTTGAGGGCAGGAGCTGTCCATTTTCTTCTTGTGCTTTGCTACATTTTCAGGATTAAAGCTTAGCACGTAGGATTCACTAGGCACTGGAATGCAGAGTGACATTTAAGGTTACTCTATTTTAATCAAGGAGATCTATTTTTAAAATAATATTTTATTTTTCTCTACAAAATTATTTCTTAACCTATCTACCCCCCAACTTGCCATTAATATGTAAAAATAAAATTTTACTCATCAAAAAATGTTCTGTTTATTATTTGTGAGCTTGATTATGGATGATTGACAGCTGAGATGCACTAATGTGATCCTTGTTTTTAAAGACATGTTGTCATTTCTTCTTCCCTAATGAGCCTGAGAGGAATGCTCAGGGTGCATTATTGCTTGTGGTCACATGTTTGAACCCCAGAGAAGGAAGGAAATAGCAATACTGCCTGCAGCAGCTGCTAAATGTAATTCAGATCCAACTTGAATCCGGTGACTTACATTAAAGGATTTTTAAAGAGAGATTGGCTGGCTGATGAGACTGGGCTTGATTTAACAATTCACCATCTTTTCTGAGGGAGAAATTGGTATTCATCAAACTTACAAAAACTTATTCATCAGTTCTTTTTTTCCTAACTCCTTGCAGATGGTCATTTCCTTTGTGTCTTAAAAATCAACTGAGTTGATGTGTTTATAAAACTGGCTGATGTCATTAATTTTGTGTCACCTTATTTTTGGAAGTGACATTTCTAACCCCTCCTCCATTTCTGGATGGCATTCTACTTGTGCACATATAGCAGTAACAGGTCTGGGGGCCATGGCCCTACAATTCTGGCTTGGGTGTTGATTACTTTTTTATCATCTCAGATGTATCAGGGAAGATCCTCTAACTTTCCAACCCAAAATATTTCCATTCTTACCTTTAATACAAGAGACAGAGATTACTGTTGGCCTTGCATCTCTCTGGAAACTTAGCCGTGTTCTATGTCCCATGGCAATGGGGAGAAACTTGTTAAAGCTGCCTGTGGCCCAGGCAGTGGCAGAAGTTCCCATCCCTTTGCTTTCTTGTAAAGCACCACTGTAAAGAACTGTAAAGCACAGTGGTACTTGAAAGTGGCATTTAGTAGCACAGCTATTACTGAAGACACCAGAGGGAGGGGACTTTCTTTTTTCTTGGGAGAAGAGTGGGAGGATGCCTTCTTTTGAGTGGGAACAAGGAAATGAGAGTGTTTCATGCTGGAGCAGAGAACGGCTTTCCGTGGGGGCTAATGCTACCCCTTCTACCTTCCACACCTGGCTGCAGGTGAGTCCATGAGAATGGCAGACCTTTTCTAACTGGTGAGGAGGCAAGAAGGGCAGAAGAAAGCTGGATCTGTAATTAGCGTGAATAACTTAACACAGGTGGCAAGGGCACGGGAGCTGGAGAAAAAAATTCTGGGGCTTGGGAGCTGCTTGGGAGGATTTTGAATGCCAAGATGACCTTTAGTCTGGAGCTGAGATTCCTGGGATGTCTGCCCAGGAATGATCAGATGCCAAGATGAAGAGCCTGGTGTGACTAAGGAAGAGGCGCTTTAACCAGACTTCGGCATAAAGCTGATTGGAAACTCTAGAACCATAACCTAGTCCTTGGAGTTCTTTCATTTCAAGATGTGACTCAGAGTGAGTTAAAATGGAATATTTTACCAGAATTGAGGGGTAAAATTTGTCTGGGGCTGCCAACAATTAAGGATTAGTGATAAATATCAGATTGCAGTTGCTGTACCTTGAACAACTAAAAAACTAGTAACTGTGATAGCTGAATAGCTTGTCATAGCTGCAGGATGTGATTTTTATTAATACCTATAAGTGTAAAATGCAAAAGCATTTACCTACTTCTTAAGATTTATTTGAGAAAAAAAGATTTATTTGTAATTATTTTATTAGATTTCGATACTAAAAAGTGAAGATAGTATTTGGTGGATAGACTTATTTAAGTTGAATCAAATCACCTCTTAATTGAATATGTTTCTTTTCAGACTTTGTGGTCATGGCTGCAGGGATGTTATGTGATGAGCAGCCACCCATCCATGTATCTGTCTATCCATTTACTCATCCACCTAGTAATGATTCCCTGAGCTTACAATATGACAATCCCTATAGACATGGTACACAAGTTTACTAAATGTTGAGTCTGTACATATAAGAGATGGTGATGGCTGGCTATCTTCTTATAACTCATCTTAAGGATGAGAATGGGGCTGAAAAATCAATTGGGTGTTTTAATGCTGAAAGGCTTGGGTGTCTACGTATCCAAGCCGGCTTGAATTCATTCAGTGGAGGAAAAAAGCCCAAGTGTGTGGACTCACAATATCCTTCGAGTTTTCCTTTCAACTTCATTTCTTTGAGTATGTGCTTTATCTGATTTAAAAAATTTCACCCACACTTAGGGCAGACATGACATGTCACTCGGTGAGAAATAGAGATGTACCGGGCATAAAAATATTCCTCTTCTCTTCAAGCCTGTGCCATGTTGCCCAGTTGTTTGACCACTAAGTCTATGCCCCCTTCAGAAGCCTGGGCAGGACACCTAGAACTTTGCTATGTGAAGTCTGTCTGATCAGCGATTCATCTCAATCTTTCAATACGTTATCTTATAAGGAGCAACATAACAGTTCCATCACATATGCTGAGAATACTTGTGCATCATTTACTGTCAAACATTGTTAAACTGCTAGAAATCAATTTTTGGAAAAGGGCTAAATGAATGTGTATTTTCCATGCTATCTTAATTCAGTTAAAGACATCTTTTTTTTTTTAAACCATATGTGCCAGAAATGCTTACCTTGGATCCAAGCTTGAATATGAGACATTTCTGCCAAAAAATGAACAATTTTACCAAGTTTTAAGCAATTGGAAAAAAAAAAAGAAGTGACTGTGATGGTTGGAGAGAATTGTCAAATACTGCAAAATGTGATTCTGGCTGACTCCAGAAAAGCAGAATGGAAAGCAGAGGCTTAGGAATAGCATAAAATTAAGAGATTTGATAGTGAATCACAGTATTTAGAATAAGGATACAGAAGAGTCACTCTAGAAATAAATTGACTTTTGAAACTGTGTTCCAAAGAGCAATGGTTTGGTTTATATTAGATTTTCTCTGAGAAGATAGTGCCTCTCTGACACACTGGACAGCGTGGCCCTGGAAGCTTCTGGCCATTTTTAGCTCTGAGCTTGGGCCCACAGACAGAAGACTCCACCAGGTTTGCATTTTTGAACTGGAAAAGTCAAAAGAGCACCGGCGGCTGGAGTGAGAAACAGGCCTCAGAATTCCCAAGCCTTGAGCATTCAAAGGTCATGCCTTTCTCCAGGCCCGAGTGGCTGCTCTGTCCTACGTTGCTGTCTACTGCAGCCTAGGGAAACCCTCACTCCTGGAAATGTAGCCCACTTCCATCCTATACTAATCCTGGAAGGCCTCGCTGACTCAATCATCAGCAATTTATGTGCTCGTTCATTCATTTAGCACGTTGCTAGAAATACTTGTTAAATATTTTGAATATTACCCTGTATTTAATCTCCAAAACACCCTATGTATGACAGAGGTATTCTTATCATTGTCCCCATTTCACAGAGAAAGAGCTGAAACAGAGAGAGATTAAGTAACTTGCTCCAGGTCACACAGCTGGTAAGTAGCCTGGGCATTCTGATCAACTCTGGCTCTTAATCCCTGGGATATGGCATGAGTGAGTTAGCAGGATAAGGACTAGCCCTTTCTTAGGATGCTTTTTACTTACTCCTCTTCTAGCCAACCTGGGGCAGCTCCAGGAGTCCTTGATTGTGAATAGACTTCACTC
This sequence comes from Urocitellus parryii, assembly GCF_045843805.1. Classification (NCBI taxonomy): domain Eukaryota; kingdom Metazoa; phylum Chordata; class Mammalia; order Rodentia; family Sciuridae; genus Urocitellus; species Urocitellus parryii. The sequence goes on along the minus strand of NC_135533.1, from coordinate 13,153,503 downwards.
AAGGTCATTGGTGGGACCTTGTCCCATTCACATGCTTCTGAGGAACATGTGGTTCTTGGAAGTAGGCTGCTCTCTATCAAGGACCCTGGCCCTTGACACCACACTGAAGCCTGTGCCATCACCTGGATGAGGCTCGGCATCTGGAGATGGCCAAGGCCAGGTTACCAGGGAGGTAACAGACTGGCTAGGGACCTGAGGGACGGGGTTAGGCCAGCTGTCTCTTCATCTCATGTGCTCCCACCCCTGCAGTCAGCGTCACTGGCACTCAATAAATGTAACTCACTTATTATTCTTTGTTAACAACCATAATAGTGACAAACAACAACCCCAAGGAATTTGTCTTCAGTGGTAATGAGAGGTGCAGTGAGAGTGGAATCCTGAGGGTCTGGGATCTAAAAGCTTTGCAGAGGAAGAGGATTCTAGAAAGCCTAGAAGAACAGGGGACAGTCAAGGCAGAACAATATGAGAACAAGGCTCCGAGGTGACAGAGTGCATGAGGTATCTGGCCATCCCAATTCCCCCCACCTGCCTAAAACAGGTCCTCAACTGAGGTTGAGGGGGCGAGTAAGGGAGCTGCAGGTGTAGCTCAGTGGTAGTGTGTGTGCCTGGCCTGTTGAGCCCTGGGTCCCCTCCCCAGGGCTGGGGGAGGTGGGGGGAGGAATGGCAGGGGGAGTGAGAGCAGGTGGCTGAGAAAGGAGGGCTCTTCCCTGTGAGGGCGCCTCACCCCACACCCTGTACTCCCCTCTTCTATTGTACTTTGAGGTTTGGGACTAAGGACATTTTAGGCAGTGAGCTCGACTTCTGGCTTTTACAGGTCCTGATTTTTAAAATTCTCTTTTGTATTTTACCATTTCCTTACATGCCCTTTTGTTAAGGGAAGGAGGTAAATCGTGCTTTGGAATTCTGAAGAACAAGCTGTCAAATAGCTTCTGGAAGGTTGAACTGAAATGGTCTGAATGGTGCTTTTTATGGGATGTTAGGTTTCGTCAGACTCTCGGCAGGTAGCTAATCCTTGCTAACGTTAGAGAGAAAGCCCCTTAAGAAATTCTGTTTAAAAATTCATTGTTGGCCAGGCGCACAGTGGTGCAGGCCTGTAATTCCAGCAGCTCGGGAGGCTGAGGTAGGAGGATTGTGAGTTCAAAGCCAGCCTCTGCAATTTAGGGAGGCCCTAAGCAACTTAGCAAGACCATCTCTCTAAATAAAATATAAAAAGGGCTACGGATATGGCTCACTGGTTAAGCACCCCTGGGCTCAATCCCCAGTACCAAAACACAAAACAAAACCAAACAAAAGCTGCCTGTTGTAGAAAATCCAATGCAGAAAAAAATTTAAAAAAAGCAAAACTCTTCTACAATTCTTCTTTTTCTTGATTGACCTGTTTTTCCCTTCTCTCCCTCTCTCATACAAACATCTCTATCTCCTGTCATCTATTCATCCACTCAAATACACACACAAATGGAGTTTTGTAGTAAACATATAAGTTGCATATGTATGTCACATGTATGTAATATTTCAAACTTCTTATTTGACTTAATATATTGTGATGATCTTTCTGCAATAGTGAATAAATTCTACATCATTATTTTAAGGGCTTCATTGTGTATTTTTAAATGGCTGCATCATTATTTATCTAACCAATTTCTTGTTCATAGACCTTTAAGCTGTTTCTAATTTTCTTCCAATTACATTTTGTCATTTCCTTGTAATTAACAGTTGGACTGCTGACTACTCTACTTTCAGTGTTTATATATTTAACTAGTGTTTATCGAATGCCAGATATTGGGCTAGGCACTATAGCAGCGATCCATTCATCCACAGAAGAAGACAGAAATCTCAGATCCAAAGTTGATCATGGCATAGACAAGGAACAAGATAATAAATAAAAGATACAGTATGCTGGGTAGTGAGGGATAAGGGCTAAGTAGGACAAAAAGTAGGAAAAGGATATGAAGTATTGGGTGGGGTGGTCAGAGAAAGGTGGTCAGGAAAGGCCTCAGCAAGAGGGGAACTTTGGGGTATTGATATGAGGGAGCCATCTGTGGAAATATCAGGAGACAAGAGTTCCAGGCAGAAGGACCAACAAGTGCAAAGGCCCTGGGGGCATTGAGGTGCTGGCATGTTCAAGAAACTGCCTGGAGGTCAGGGACAGAGTGAGCTATTGCTTGGTGGGAGATGATATAAGAGAAGAAGGGAGGAGGCAGGTCATTTAGACCCTTGTTCCTAGAAGGAAAGCCACTGGAAGGTTCTGATTGGAGGAGTCATATGAGTTATATTTTTATAGGCTCATGGTGTGAAGACAGGGCAAGCTCAGAGGCAGACAGGCTGGAGGCTACTGAGATATTCCAGGTAGCAGGACGTGGTGGCTTGGGTTACGGTGATGGCAGGGGACATGTTTAGAAGTGGTAGGATACAAAATACATGTATGAAGATGTGAATTTGGTGTCAGCATACCTATGTATAATCAGAGATATGATAAATTGTGGTATAAAGGTGTATTAAGAATTGTAATGCAAAAGTAAATAAATCAATTAATTAAAAATAAAAAAAAGAAGAAGAAGTGGTAGGACTTTAGATGTACGTGGACTCCACAAGATTTGCTGCCAGGTTGGAGGTGGAGTGTGTGAGAGGAGCCAAGGAGAGGATCTCAGGGTTTTGTCCTGAGCACCTGAGGACGGAGCTGCCATTAACAGAGATAGGGACAAATACTCCAACAGCGAGGGCAAAGGGTTGGTTTTAGCCCACTTTCGTGGATGACAGCACAACACCACAGAGCTGGTGAGTTATAAAGAAAAGAGGGTTATTTTGGCTCCCAGTGCTGGTCAGAGGTGGACTGGCTGTAGCTGGAGATGACCGTCTTGCTGGCAGAGTCTTGGGATGGTGCTGGGCATCCCGTGGGAGTCTGGGCACTTGTACACAGGTGCATATATGTGTGTGCACGTGTGCACCCCCTGGTCTGTCTCACTTGTCATAAAGGCATCATCATTCAGTCAGAGGACCTTGACCTGGATGACCTTATCCAATCCTAATCTCTTTCCAAAGGCCCCTGAACACCAGAGTTCCCTTAAGTTTCTCTCCCCACCACCGTGAGATCCAGAGGGGGCCATCCATGTTCCTACCACAGCTGGAGGGGCGTTGGGAGCTGCGTTTCAGACTGAAGGACTTTGGAGATGCAGTGTGCCTTGGAACTATTTCTCCTTACAGCTGTGTCTCATTTAAGTCACAGGTTGGCTCCCAGTTTTGAGAAACGCAACTGTTTGATTTTAAGGGATTTCCTCATCAGAGTTTTAAATCAGAGTATAACATCTCTTTCAAGAACCATTTGCTACTTTTGTGTGTGTGTACACATCTTGTTTTAGCCATAAATCTGTTTACCATAGATTCCATTTTTGGACGGCTACCTCTGCAGATTCTTTATAACTACGTCTATTTACATAAAAACAGGGCCTTTTGTTTCTGAAATGATGATCAGCTCTTTGCCATATTCTCCCATTGAAGTCCTAATCCACTCTTTGTGGGAGTATAGTGATCGCTCTCCAGGATGATTAGGACGTCACAGTTGGGATTAGGAGAATGAGTGCAAGGGGCAGATGGTCATTTTTCTCAGAAATAAAAAGTTACCTCCTACCTGTGCTCCCTGGGAAGGAGGCCAGGAAATGTGGGCTCTGTAAATGAAACTGCTTCCCAGGAGCCTGCTGTCCTAAAGGTTTCATTAGGCGTCAGAAAGGCCTTTAAACTTAGCTGTCGGTGGCCCTGATGTGACTGCTGTATGGGGAAGATTGTGAAAAGAAAGCTACACTTGCATCTTAGGGAACAGATGCAGGTGAAATGCCTGAGGGAACCCTAAATAGGTTTCTATAAATCTCAAGTCATTCCCCGCCCCCCCCAGATTATGAACGCATCTTCAGGAAGAAATGTCCCAGCATTTCTGGGTTAACTCTTCACTTCCTTGTTGATGGCAGCAGACACAGCCTGCCCACACTGAGGGCATCCAAGGACCCCAGAAAAGTCCTTGCTCATCCTCCCACCGTCCCCAGGGATCCAAGGCCTGGGTTTGCAGCTTGGCCTTCTCTTGTCAATGGTGGCACTTCTGTTTTAGCTGGATCCTGTGGAAACTGGGTTTCTACTCGGACTTCATGAGCATCGCAGCTCACGCCGGCTGAACTGACGGAGCCCAGAGAAGGGAAACGCAGCCCGGACTTCCCGGGAAGCCCACGGAGGATCTTTTTCTATGTGCTGAGTCCATGTTCTCGGACTCGGAAAAACCGCATCGGAAGCCCCTTTCTCTGTGTCCCCTAGTGAATGATGTTCAAGCCAAGTGTCTTTTCCACCCGGGATGGTTTGCATTCAGATAGATGACTTTGGTTAGTCATGGAAGACTGCCTGGGAAAATCATGTCTGCCTCTCCAGGGACCTGGCCGTCCACACACCGACATGTAAAGGCTCGTAGCTTCAGGTCTGGGGTTGACTGAGGCACTCTTTGCCTTTTTATGTCTAGGCACCTTTGCTAATCCAACAAAAACTGTCAGCCACTGCAGAAACTACACCCAGCATTACTAATGCAGCCAGGAAGTCCACACATTTCTTGAAGTCCATCCATGAACAATCCTATTTTTGTAATATTCAGTCATATTTTTTTTTCATTTGATGAATATTTATTGTGTCTATCAATGTATTCAGCACCGTCCTAGGTTCTAGGTATATAGCAGGGAACAAAGGAACCATGTGTTTATATTTACATATTAATACAGTGGTTGAAAATCTGAATAGGAACTCAGGTAATTTGATTTTCCTTTCTTATTTTTTTTCCTACTTTTAATCTTGCTTTCCCATTTTTCTAAACCAAATGCACATTGCTTGTATTAGAGAAACACAATAAAATAGACAAAATTCAAGGTTCATTTCTTGAGAATAATATACAATGACAAATTTTCCTTGGAAAGCAGGAATGATTCAAAATGAATTTGTATTTTATCATTCATGATAATATAGAGGTATTCTGATAAATAAAGAGCCAGGGATGTGCTGGACACATTGCTAATTCAGTTTGGGCAATGGTTTGTAGTGCTTATGGGTAGATGCCTTTCAGTAGTCAAGGCTTTCTGGGAACTGAATGTCCCTAGATTAGGAATGGTGCCCCTAGATCAGGGCTTGGAGAACGTGGCTTAAAGACTAAATTCCAATTATGTAAATAGATTTATTGGAACACAGCCATGTCCATTCACGTACATATTGTTTTTGGCTGTTTATACACTGCAAAAGAAGAGTTGAATAGTTACAGCAGAGATGCTTTGGCTCTCAAACCTTGAAACATTTACCTATTGAGCCCTTTACAACAAAGTGTGCTGAGCCCTGTGCTAGAGCAGCTCTGTCCAGGAGCTTGTTCTGCCACAATGGAACCCTACCTATCTGTGCTGTCCAACAGGGTAGCTTCCTGCCACATGGAGCCACTGAACCCTTGAAATGTGGTTCATGGGACAGAGGAACTGACATTTTAACTTAAATTCATTAATACATATTTGAATATAAATAGCCTCATGTGGCAACTGACTACTCTATTGGGTAATAACTCCAGGCCAGACCCTGAAACTCGTTGGGCTTGTCTTCCTGTTTTCTGTGCCATTATTGAATCTGGATACTCTTCTCTGGATCCTCCCCAAACTCTCTGGATTGGAACATCATTCTATTGTTGTAACTATGAATAAATTGGGTAGATTGAGGCCTCTTTTTATGACATACAGAATTCATAAAGTTTTCTACTCAGAATCTCACCACGGGACAGAAGGACTTTCTGGAAGGATTTATTGAATGTTGAACAGAGGATAAGGAAAGAGGTAAAATCCATTTTAACAAATTAATAAGCTTTATTTTTTAGAGCAGCTTTAGGTTGGCAACAAAACTGAGCAGAAGGCACAGAGGACTCCCGTATAACCTCTCTACCCACACAAGCACAGCCTCCCCACTATCCACCTCACCCACCAGAGAGGGGTATTTGTTAAAGATGACACCAACACACCATTGTCACTCAAAGTCCAGAGCTGACTTTGGGTTCCCTCTTGGTGTTGTGCATACTATAGATTTTGAAAAATGTAGAGAGACATATTTCAATCCCCCTTGGGATGGGAAGGACAAGATGTGTGCTGTGGTTTGAATGGTCCCCCGAAGTTCCTGTGTTGAAAATGACCCCCAGTGTGGAGGTGTTGGGAGCTGGAAGCATTAAGAGGTGCTTAGGTCATGAGGGCTCTCCCTGTATGAATATATTAATGCTGTGTCCTCAGGAGTGGGTTTCTCACAGAAGGTCAAGTGCAGTCCCCCTTTCTCTTTTTGCCCTTCTGTCATGGGTTGATGCAGCCAGAAACCTTGGGAGCTGCTTCATAGTTTCCAGAACCACAAGCCAATAAATTCCTGTTTAATGTAAACTGTCTACTCTGTAATATTTTGTTATAGCAGCTTGAAACAGACTAAGACAATGTGTAACTCAATCACCAAACTTTGATTTATAGGTAAGGTTCACAATGCCTTACAAAATCATAACTAAAAGTACAGCTTTGGGGCTAGAACTGGGAAGGCAGGTTGAAGCTGAGGATAATAGAGGAGGTGCTGAAAAAGAGAGAAGAGAATGAAGAAAAACATTTATTTACTTTTTTTTGGGGGGGGGTGGATACTGGGGATTGAACTCAAGGGCACTCAGCCACTGAGCCACATCTCCAGCCCTATTTTGTATTTTATTTAGAGACAGGGTCTCACTGAGTTGCTTAGTGCCTTCCTTTTGCTGAGGCTGGCTTTGAACTCTCAATCCTCCTCCTCAGCCTTCCAAGCTGCTGGGATTATAGACATGTGCCACTGCACCCGGCTACTTAACAATGTTGATACCCTCTCCTTAGCTGGAAGCTGGAGGTGGGCGGTGAACATATGTGGATAGGAACTTCATACTCTTAAGGCATCCTCTGCCAACTATGTGCACACATGATTGTCAAGGATAAGATCTGGGCTCATTCTTCTTGTCTCAGGTGCTTTCTTGATAGACATCCCTTAGATCTAACAGAGAGCCATGGTTTTCTTGGAAGCCATATATTTCTAGGTGTGCTTACTGTTCTTGTTAGAGCTCACAGAGCTTTTATTTCCAAACTGATTATGCTTTCAGTACTACTCACCCTAAACAACACCTTGAATCAGTAGGCTGTTTCCTTTGAATCTGACCTCTTGCAGTTTGTCTGCATGTAACCCAAGGTTGAGGTACCATTTACTATTTGCCATGACATACATAATGTGGCTTTGCCGTAGGATCACCATTTTAGGCAACATGCTGTAATTTTTTGTCTTTTAAAAAAGACCAATTTTTAAACTCAAAGTCTCAGATATCGGTAATGATCTCATATCATCTAGCCCAGCTACTCCTTCCTTCTGACATCTAATTACTAATGCAGCATACTGGAAGGGCATTGTAAGAATCTCAGTGCCCTTCAGGAATGATCTTAAATTTTGTTATATTACTACTAGAGATCTTGGTAGTATATTACTCAGTGTCTTTAGTGCATTTGCAGCTGAAATGAGGTATAAGCAAAATGAAACTGGCATAGGAGATAGGTGATCTGTAAAAGTGCAATAACTTAACTGCAGCTATTTCTGTCATCATGGAATTTTTACGAAACTCATACATCCTAAATTATGAACATAATTGGGCCCAAATGTTGGTAGCCATTAATGTGTACAGTTCTATTTTTAATAGAAGATAGTCTATTAACGTTGTAGTTCTGGTTGAAACAGCTTTTAAACCAGCACCACATTTGTATAAAGTAGAGAATTGTGTAATCCACATGAACTTTTAAGTGAGAGTTAATAACACCTTGGAGAGACACTGAAGGGAGCCATCTCCCCTGGGCTCCTTCCTATGCCCTGGGACATGGAGCCCATATGCTCCTTACCCCTGGCAGCAGCCAACCAGCTTGCGGAATGGAAGACTGAATCCTTCACAGATGACCAGGTATGAACAAAAAGACAACTGTGCATCTTCCCTGGGCCTCATGTCATTCATAAGTGGGTCTGCCATGAGCCCTTCAGTTTCACACTCATTTTTCTTTCCCAAGTGGAGAAGGAAAGGGTGAGCTTGCTTCTGATGGAGATTGCGCAGTATATGTTTCTCTCTCTGCTGGTCTTATTTCTTCTGGAGATATGGGTGACATGCTGCAGAGGTGGAGAGGAATGCCATGTGGGGATTCTGTCCATGGTTCTTGCCATTGGCATCTTACGTCTAATTCTTTTTTTTTTTTTTAATAGAGAATCTCAGAAGAGACTATGAGACACAGAATCTACTGATAGGAAGAGAAACAAATGGGCTTTGTTTTGTTGTCCCTGGGGGAGACTAGAGGTCAGAGAGAGAGAGTTCCAAGCCCATAGAAATCAGGAAATGTGATAGGAAAGCTCTGGCCTGCGAGGCAACAAACTGGGCCACTAAGATGTTATTGGGCCACTCAAGCCCTCTGGGTCTAAGCCAGGAATAAAAGAAGAGGTGTTCTGAGTTTCACTGAGTTCTCACACTCTGCTTTGTGAACTGCTCTGTCTTCAACCTGTGCTGTATCTTCCTGAGACCCCTAATATAAAGTTTGTGTTCTGCTCAGGAGGAGAGATTGAAGCTCTTGCCATGAATTTTCTTTGACATAGACCAAAGAGCCTGGCCATTGTCATTTACCATCCTCAGGTTAAATGATCCAGGCCAAAGATGGCTTTCATTTTTCCTTCCTTATAACAAATCTAGGCTCATTGGCCCTCAACGTTCACTGGAGACCACTTCTAGCTCCTTCTTTGTGCAGATGAGGTTCCGAGAGGTTCTGTGCCCAGCTCAAGGTGACTTAGGGGATTAATGGTTAGGATCAGGGCTCATGACTAGCAGATCATTTTGACATGCTGTCCTTCTTCCCAGATTGGTCCTCTATCTACTAACACATGCCCCACCCCCGAAATGTAGCTTTGGAACAAGGAGGCAGAGTACTTGAGGCATTGACACTGGATTTTCTAAAAATTCTCCAAGGAATGCAATATCTATTAATCCTCTACTACTAGTCCAACTTGAGATATCTTGCAGGACATTCCATGGAATTTTGCCAATCATAACATGATAAGGTGAGTGGAGTGACAGCTCCCCTCATACCTTCTCCCCACCCCACCTAGGGTGCAAATGTATAGCAGCATTTGTGGGCAGAGGTTGGGTGCTGTTCTATGTAAGACAAGAAGAGGGAAGCTGGGGTTCTGGCTCCGTGGTGTTGTGTTTGCTGTCCTCATTACCACTTCCCTCCCATGACTGTGTAACAGATTCTACAAGCCAGCAAACAGCCTGTCGAACCACTGCTTCAAATCATCCTTCTTTCGTCCTGATACTTATCAGGTCAGCAGAGCTGCCTTTTATTTTTGTCCCAGGGGATGAAGCTTTTCTGCCATTGCAACATATTCAGGTAAAGTCATTTGTTCTGGGTGTTTTTGCCCAAAGGAACTGAAAACTAGTTGTATTGAATGGCTAGCACGTCAACCATTCTACAGAACATTTTATAATAGCTACTTCAGGTGTGTTGGGGGAAGAAAAATCAACCCATGGCCCAGAAACACTTACCAAGCATCCTTTTTATGCATTATACGGTCTGTTCTGCCCTGCTAATTAGACAAGAATCAAGTGAACTGCTATAATCAGGGAGCCGGCAGAGGGACAGAAAATAAAATAGAGGATGTGATCCTAGTTCAAAAGAGTTAAGAACAACCCGGTTGGGGAGATCAAACTCACCCAAAAAGGGCAGCTCATTAGAAACTATTCTAATGACAGGTTAATTAATAGAGTATGCACAGAATCAGTGCTAGTTAAATGAGCTTACCAAGGCCCATGGTGGAGAGAGACACTGGGACAGCCACTCTACAGCATGGGGAAGATGGGTTGAGCTCACCAAGAAGGCTGTGTGGCCCTGAGGAGCTCAGACTGCATCCTGAGAGCAGCAGGACCCCACCCAAGGACTTGTGAAGAGGAACATTATCAGATTTCTCAGCTCACACTGACTTCTGGATGGAGAATGATGTGGAAAGCCATTGGAAGGCTTTCAGAAGAATGACAACTTAGGTTTCAACAGGATCACTCTGGCTTCCGTGTTGAATATACATTGGGGGTGAGAAGAGGGCAGTAGCAGAGGGACCAGCTATTGCAATAACCTAGGCAAGGGCTGACAGACTTTGACAGGAAGGTGGTGGTGGAGGTTGTGAGAGATAGTTCAATTCTGTCTTTATTTTGAAGGCTGAGCCAATAGGACTTGCTCAGAGACTAGATGTAACAAGTGAAAGAAAAGGCCAAGGCTGACTCCAAGGCTCTGGGCCTGAGCAGCTTCAAGGTTGGAATTTCCATCCACTGAGATGGGGAAGATGAGATCAGGTTGGATTTATGGGGAAGTGTTGGATTTGTTAAGTTGGATATGTGTCTGGGATATCCCAGGGGAGATATTAAGTAGGCAAGAGGATTACAAGTGTTGAGGTCAATGTGAAGTAAAGACTAGAAACATAAATTTGGATGATATCACCAAGAGAATAAATAGAAGTAGAAAAGATAAGTGTTGGCTGAGACCTGGGGACACATCCAAGTTAAGAGGTCAAGGGAATAAGAAAGAGCAAAGCAGATGGAAAAGCTGTGTCCTGGGTGTTAGTGGGAAGACCCACCCGTGTGGAGCCATGTGAGCAAAGCGTTTCCAGGGTAAGAAATGACAGACTGTCACAAATGCTGTTGATGGGGTGGGAAAAAGAGACTCATGAGTTTCCATTGGATTTAGGCAGCACAAAATGCAAGCAGGAGCTCATAAAGACAGTTTTGGGGAAGTGGAGGAAGAAAACTGAGGTTCTACTGGTTTCAGGAGAAAATGAGAGAAGAAAAATTGGATATAATAACTACTGAGATCTCTTTTGAAGGATTCTGCTTTAAAGGGAAGGAGAGAAATGGGGAGGGGTGGTTAGGAGTGGAAGGGGGTCAAGGAAGTCACTGGTATTTGATGGACACAGTTTCGGTGGAGATGCTAGGGGTGGGGTTATGGAGTATGTGTTGAAACTTAGAAAAGGGTGACTATTTGGGGCCAGTTATTGCATGGCTTTCTGCACCAGTGAGACTGGGATTTTCTTGGTGGTCTCCTTGTTTGGAAGGCTCTGTGTCTGTACCATGTCTCTGGTGTAACCCATTTGTTTTCTCGTTCAGGACCTCCTCATTCTCCCTTTGGAACGGTTCCCCCTGAGCTTGTGTCCTCTCAAGGGGTTTGCCCTGTGTCCTCAGGACATTTAGCTGCACCCTTCCACCAAGGAAGGGAGATGACTTCCTGTCTGAGACTCTCCATCTTCATCATTCTGGCCTTCACATCTCTTTTCCAACTCAACCCTAGCCTCACTCATGGTTCTGAATAATCTTATGTTGATGCCTAGAGTCTAAGACCCTCCTCCACATCTCTAGACACAGTTTTGTTCACTAATAAATAATTTAGGTGGTAATTAGTTTTCTCATCTTCCAAATATTACATCTATTTTTTCTAATTATTCAAATAATATATTATTAGAATTAGAATATAAAAAATTAGAATATATAAAAGGAAAAATTTCCTCTCTAGGCTCATCACCCTACCCTGATGGCTATTAACAGCTTGTTTCATGTATGTACTGACACATCCATGTGACCACACACACGTGGTCTGTCCATTCAAACCAATCCACAGTCCTGTGAGCTGTGTCAACTATGATCCCATCATTCCCTGAGATTTTGTCCCCTCCCTCCCTCTGCTCACAGTTCCCTTCCCTCTTCATCCTTTCAACTCCTGTCAGAGAAGTATCATCAATTTAGAGACACACACAAATGTCACATGCATGTCTATGAAGGTTGTCAAGCATTCTTGTAAGCATTTTTTTTTTCAAATTACAGAAAATAACAGTGTGTGCATGCACAGGTACTTCACAGTTGAGTGTGCCTAGAGAATAGAGCTGGGCCAGCTTCTTTTCTGCCTGTAACTTTGTCCTTGCAAATGTATCTATTGTCCATCTCACCTGTGGATGCAAAATGTGTCAGGTTTGCTTAGTGTTTCACCACCTTGTAGTGCATGTTGCAAATTAAATTACATTTAACTGTCCCGAGTGCTTTATTCAGCATTTGGAGAACTGATGTATTTTGCTGAGCTGATGCTCATTTCCCCCTTGCTGGATGATCCAACCTTAATAGGTCGCAGGACTCTTCTTTTTGTCACATCACAGAGCCCTCAACAGAAGAATTATCCCTATGCAGTTTGAATACACCATATGTAGGATGTTTCCAAGTGTTTTTACCATCATGTCCTCCTTATCCTAACCCTTCCCTGCTCCTAGTGTGTCAGCAGTCCCAAGGGGTGGCCCAGAGTTAACATCTACTTTTTCCATGTCCCAGTGGCATCTCAGTTGAATCTCCAGTTCTCAAATTCTATGGTGTTGAAAACAACATTAGATGTGAACATTGCTTTGGCTCATTGCATATTAGTGGGCGGGCCTTGGCCAGTCTGGGATTACTCATGATTTATGTAGGTGTTGAGGTTTCCATTTTCCACCCTCTCTACTTCCCCAGCACCAGCCCTTTGTCACAGCATAGCAGCGACTTCTGGGTGTCAGCAGTCTGTTATTTGGCTTTCTGCCTGTGAAACCAAATGCACCTACATGATCATTAGCAAGTGTGGGAATTGTTGGGTGTTGAATGTTTATTGTACACCCACAAATTTTTAGGTGCAATAAAGGGGGATTACTTTGGTCTAAGACGCCAAAGGAAATTAATTAGCATTTGGGAGAAATGCCCATGTTCCAGTGACTGACTGGCCATATTGGGTGGGACAGGAGGAACGAAGGGGCAGCAGAGCAAGATATCTTACACTGACCAGAATGGGCCACATCTGGGTGGAGGCTGGACCCAGCTCTGTCCACTGTGCTGGAGAGATATCTGGGCCCCAGAAAGTGAAGGGCTGGAGAAAGAGCCAAGCCCTTGGGGAGGGGAGTCTAGAAGAGCCTCCTCAATTATCCAGTGTTTATTCAGCCTTACTCTGCACAACCATGGGACAGAAATGAATGAAGGTTTCTAGAGATTCCCTGGAAATGCATGGGACCTCCTCAGGATGGTCTGAGATGCAGAACCAGCTTTTAATCAGGCTGAGATGTACTTGAGATCCACTCAACCAATTCTTAGAAGGTGACCTTGGAATAAGGTAGATAACATCTCTAAGCCTCATTTTTCTCATCTGAAAAATAGGTGTAATATCACCTCCATGCAGCCTATTTTTTAGCTCAGAGTACTTTGAGAGACTGATACTATAGCTGACCCACAGAATGTGTAGTGGCTCTTGCTGTATACTTTTGATCATGTGTCTGGGGACCCAAAGAAGATGAATCCCGGGACCAGCTCACCAGGCAAAATCCCAAAGATGCACAACCAAATTCCTTAGGAACAGGTGGTGGTGGTGGGGATCTATCTGTATTTGAGTGAGTAAAGATCTAGATAGGAAATAGGGAAAGAAAATGCTGGGGGGAAATGGGACAGTATTTTGAAGTTTCCAGTATGGAAAAAAAGGTCACTAGTTCTGTCTCTGGCTACCCTTTCCCCTTGTGGCCCACATAGAGGTCAGCATCCCATGGCCCCTCTTCCTCCTTCTCTTACAATTCAACAATAGCCAAAGCCCCAGAAATGCATGTAATTGGCATTCCGAGCCACGTGCATGCTGTGTCCTATAGGAGGAGAGCACTTGAAGGAGGTAATTAAAAGTGTCAGCTCCTTATCCAGGAGAGGGTTCTATTAAATTATGTACAGTAAATATTTTTGCAAGTTGGAACTCTGAAGAAGACTTACTGATCTGTGGCAAGCTGCCAGGCAGCTGGTAAAGATTTGGAAAATAGTTCTCAGTCCAGGGCAGGTCCTAGGAGAGGTGGGAAAAAAAGCCATCTGGAGGATCTTTGTTTCACCTTCGTCTTTGCCTCCTTCAAGGTGCCCATGACTTTTCTCAGGGCTGCCAAATCAATAGCAGACAATGACATCAGCTGCTTGGTTAGCGCCATTTCCGTGACTCTCATCCAAGCTGGTTACTCCAGCTGAGCAGCCTGGACAGAGCTGAATAAGGAAATGGAGCTCAGGGGACCAAGGAAGGCTGGCCTAGCTGCAGGGGACCTGGGGCTTCATTTAGGGGTGAGTGGAGGGATGGTGGGTCAACAGAATTTTCTGAAATTTCCCAGACCTTCAGCTCTACCCCAGCCTCAAGAGCACCTGACCTGAGCACTGTGGTGCTGTCTGCCTCCACCAGCCCCTACCTCCAGGGCCCATGGCTGCCCCAGCCTAGAGACTGCTCTGGAAATGGTGTTGGCTGGCTGATATGTCAGTCAGCTGAGTCTTGAGAACAGAGATGAGAGGTGAGGCCAGGGGAGACCCGTTTTTCCTCATAGTCTTGGTCCTGTCCCACCGGACCTGCACAGTAGCCTGGGGCACAACTGAGGGGACGGCCTGAGCGCCCCGGCTCCTCCACCTCCTACTGGCTGAAGTTTGCTGTTCATGATCTCTCTTCCCCTTTGCGGTCTTATTTTCGGCAGTATCCTCAGTTTTGGGCACATCAAAGATGCCCAATAAGTATTTGCTAGATGAATGGAAGACTCCTTCCTTCTTTGCCTGGATTTAATTATTCTAAGGAGGTTCCCAGGTGGAGCAGAGGGTTGGGTAGAGGAAGGGCTATCTTAGCTTTGGGAAATTTCAGAAAATCCTGTTGACCCATATGCCAAGTGATTCATTGGGACCTAGCATCTAAGTGCCTCCTGTCATTTGAAAAACTCCTGGCAGCTGGGATGTTGGACAGAAGGAGCAACCTGAAACAAAGGGACAGGTGTCCAGGAAAGAGGTGAGCTCAGGAGGAGCCCTGGGTAACATAACGGATGCCTGTGGCTCACCCTCCTCTTGCCATCCCAGTCTCTGGCCTCCCTGCTTTCTGCTTCCCTCCGTCTTCTCCCCGGTGGTCTTAACTTCACTGTGGGGATCTGGCATGGTCTGCAGCAGATCCTGGGCCTGCCTTCACTCTCTTTCTTCGTGCTGCCTGGCACTTTGCAGATTTGTGGCTCATTTGCACCTTCAGTGGTTATGGAAGAACAGAAGAAAGGAACCCACAAATAGACACTTTTGCTGCTCATTAGTAACTGCTGTCTGGTGAGAGGAGCTTGTGAACACAGTTGCAATACAGCATGTGGCTTGGGATTGCTATTTTTTCCCCCTTTAAGCTTCTCATTGCCTCACCTCTCCGCCGTTGGCACAACAGGGTGGGATCTCGTCTGCATTCCCCAAATGTGTGCGGCAGAGCTTCATGGCCATTGCTGGTGGGCCAGCTTGGCCTAGCAGGTGAGCAGCCTGGGCAGGTTCCCCAGAAGCTGGGACAATGATGTGCATGGGTCCTGGCAGCTCCTAGGCCATCTTGTTGATTTTCCCATTCTGGGGAAACTTGCTAATTTTCCTCCCAGTATCTCTGGGAGAAGAGAGCCTGCTCTGTGCTTGAGGTTTAGCTCTCTGCAGGGAGCCATTCCTTGGCTGTTTAAAGAAGGCTTTATGCTTTGCAGCTTTAGATCATTTCACATGATGAAACACCATCTCACTACTGACAATTGTAATTTAAAATGTTTGACGGTCTTTTCAACTGAAAAAGAGTAATCATCACTTGCCATAGGCAGACTTGGAGAGTTGCTGTTACCGAGCAGAGTGAACTGGAAGAATCTGGCTGGCCACGCCCTGGTCCTCAAAGGCTGCAGGACTTCATTTGAGGCTCTTCCTCATCCTCACTGGCTTCCATTTGCCTCAGCTGCTCTACCCGTGCCTGTCCCCAGGCCCCCACCCTCCCACAACTTGCATCTACCCTAGCTCCCCAGCCTCTGAGAGAGAATCTGCTTCCATTTCCTCATCTGGTAACACTGGGAGTCTGAACCCTGCCTATCTGTTTCCCTGGAAGGCCCAGACCATGGGAAATGCTAAGCTTTAGAGAGAGACTAGCAGGAAGGAGAATCTTTGCTCCATGACAGAATCTTGGGTACCACTGTGCACTGTGTGGCCTCAGTATTTACTTTCCTGTTATGGGTCTCTTTTTTCACATCTGTAAAATGAATCTAGTAATGCTTGCCTGTTTGGGCTGTTGTGATTTCTAGAGCCAGCGTTGTAAAGTTTCTAACCCAGGGATTGGCTCAGATAATCTCAGTTTTATCATAGCATTATATTCATAAGACATTATATTTCAAAAATAATATAGATTGTGCACATGTATGGACTTCCACTCCTTTATGAAATGAGCTACTTATTCTGGAACTCCTACTGTCATTTCTCCTAACATCACTATTACCACCATCATTACCACTGTTACCACCAGTACCACCTCCAGTACCATCTTCACCACCAGCACCATCAACATCACCAGCACCATCAACACTACCACCACCACCACCCACCATCATCACCACCATTACAAATAGCAACAAGAGCTGGGTGCAGAGGCACAAGCCTGTAATCCGAGCTGCTGAGAAGGCTGAATCAGGATGATTGCGAGTTCAAAGCCAGCCTCAGCAAAAGGGAGGTACTAAGCAACTCAGTGAGACCCTGTCTCTAAATAAAATACAAAATAGGGCTGGGGATGAGGCTTAGTGGTCGAGTGCCCCTGAGTTCAATCCCTGGTACCCCCCACCAAATAGCAACAAGAACTCTTATTGGACTTATATGCCAAGCATTATTCTAAATGTTTTCCATGTGGTTATTCACTTAATTCCCACCAAAACTCTATGAAATATTCAAATATTATTAGCTCAATTTTTCAGTGTTAATACCTTCATTTTATAGATGACAAATGCAAGTCTCAGAGACACAAAGTAACCTGCCCAAGGTCACAGAATTAATAAGAGGTGATGGAACTTCTGTTCTACACTTTTGGCCACATCTTTCAGGTTATTTGTGTATGCTTTTCTCTCTGTCTGTGTATATGCGTGTCTCTGTATAGGTCAGTACATACTTTGGCATTTTGACAAGGAGGAGGTCTTGGGAGCTTTTTAATTCATTGCCAACATTGTGAACAACAGAGGCAGAGACTCTCTGAGAGAGACCTGGCATATTCCACAGGATGGTTAGATATTTTAAAAAACAAGGTCTTTTAAAAAAAAAATCCTATAATAGATACTAATTAGAGCAGTAGAGGTGTAAAAAAGGGGAAGGACAGTAAAATTTTCATCACAATGCAGTTAAGACCTTCACTAATAAGTCTATTTTGTTTAAAAGTAATTATAATCAGTGGAAAATGCCAGAAATTAGTCAATTATATAATCGAACTTTCTTTCAACCTTTCTTTCTATTCACTCCTAACTTTGTTTTTTTCCCCGGAAATCAAAGAAGCATATAAAAGTAATCTTTGAGGTTCAAGTTGGAGAACACACTTATTCTGGCCAGAAACATCTCATTAATATGGTTAATAAAGGAAACACCTGGAACCCTAGAGTGCTTGTCCTCTATTTGACCTTGGATGGATGGAAGGAAGGCAGGACTCATGACTGTTACCTTGTTTGGGACAAAAGAAAAAGAAAAGTCCTGCTCAGTGGTTCCAGGCCCCAGTTCCACATGGCCTATCAGGTCTGGACTGCTAGCTCTGTGAGTGGGGTCATGATGTTTGCCATAGGGGTAAGTGGGAGGGAGAGCAGTGGCCCAGTTCCCCCTGTGGCCATGTGGTTGATAGGGTGCAGCCCCCGGTGACAGGACTAGCATGATCATGCTTCCTCCCCCACATATCAGAACCACTTCAGGCTGGTCAGTGATGACATTGCTGCATAAAAAGTCACACTGTTTTGCATTTTAAGAGGCAGGACGTTGGAAGGATGTTTTCTCTGGGTACATTTCTTACCCATCATAAATAATTGTGTGGTGGAAATCTACCTCTGACCCAGAAGCTAGAGCTACCAATTAAAATGTAAATAGTTATTTCAGAAACATATGGGGACTTCTGTAGCAGGTGTTGGGAGAGAAGATAGGTTGGGGGTGGGTGTGTATATGTGTGTGCGTGCGCGTGCATGTGGTTTTCACCTATAGAAGTGCATTGTAAATCTCAGTAGGACAGTCTCCTTATAATCAAGGTGGGGAGAGCTATAGCAATGCCCCAGAACTGCCCCATTCTCTGGCTTTCTTCTCACTTGGGAATGGACAGGTGATTCTTCCAAGGACAAGCGTCTGAAGCTAAAGACAGATCATTTCTTTCTAATTTCTCACGTAGCTGGGATGGGTAGGGCAGCAGTCTCTGGTAGAACTCAGCAGACTGGGCCAGGAGGAAGGGCAGTGTGCTAAGGGCGCAGGCCCAGGGCATGGCTTCCAGAGCCGAGCAGTCCACAGGTGCAGAAATTGGCCTAGATCAGGGAATAGCTACCAAAGCTAGCAGAGGAGGTATGGATTTCAGATGTCAGGTGATGCAGGAGGTCCAAAACCAACACTGGACTTCAGCAAGAGATCAACTCACAGGACTTAAAATTAGCAAAGGAGATTTTTTTAAAAAAAAAAAATTGGGAATTCAAAAAGTTGAAGGTGCAAATATAAAATCAAATAGAAAACCCAGGCATTCGGCATTCGTGTGCTACGTGGAAAAAAAATTGGAACATTTATGCAAATTCTCACCCCTTCTTTGAGGGTTGTCACCATTGTGGCAGAAGCCAATCCTCAATGCTATAGGTATGGGGACAGGCAGTGGAGAGCACCTGTCTGAGATGCAGGTGAACATAGATAGAAGGAGAAGAGCAGGCAAAACCTGGCCCAGCCACAGACTGCCCTTGAGTGGACAGGCTCTTGATAGTAGAAACTGCAAAATTTTTGCTGGGAACCTGACTTGAAGTCGAAGAGCAGGACATTTAGGGAAAGTTGATAAAGGTCCTTTTGTGAGTCTTGGAATGAGATCAGGATCAAATTAAATGTGATTGTTTTTAGGCATAATTTGATGAAAGAGATCCTGTAGTAGATGGAATAATAGTCCCCCAAGGTACACACCTCTCCACCCCTGAAACGTGTGAATGTGTCACTTTACTAGCCAAAGGGACTTTGGAGATGAGATTACATTAAGAGAGTGCCAACACTGTTGGTTTGAAGATGGGGGATGGGGCCATGAACCCAGAAATACTGCCAGTTTATTCAGTCTGGAAAAGGGCAAGGAAACAGATTTTCCCCAGTGCCTCTTGAGTGAGTGTGGCCCAGGGAAACCCAACTTGGACTTCTAACCCACAAATTTTGTGTACAATACTGCATTTGTTTTGTTTTTAGCTGATAGAGTTGTGAGATAATTTGTTATAACAGCAATAGAAAACTAACTCTGGTACGGTTTTTTTTTCCCAAGGTATTTGTTTCCTTTAACAGCTTGGTCTAGAACATCCATCCATAAATCCTGTTATTATTATAGTTTGGTATGTATAACATATTAATCACATTCTGTTTAAATAAGGATTTATGTCTTGAAAAGGAATAAAATCATGCTTAGCCCCAAATCCTTTATGTCAATATATGTTGTTTGCTTCTCAGCAGACCCTAATTGTGGCCATACCATCACAGTTAGGAACACAGTTTTCCCTTTAGGAAAAAATAGGTAAGGGAAGCACAAAACACCAGGAGAATTGCAATAAGAAACATTCAAGTAACAAGTCAAAGTAGAGGTTAAGCAAATATCATGTCTTGACATGAAACTGTACCTAATAATAGTTCAGTGGGTCGTTGAGGGTTTTATAAATATTACATGTGTCTAAGACACTCAGAATAATTTCCCTCTCCCCAGATGCATCTAGAATTCTGTAACCTCTTATTTCTGCAAGATCATTTGCTACTCCTGATTTCTTCAGTATTAACTAGGTATCTTTGTGTTCTTAACTATGTCATTAAATATAATAATTACTGCTCCCTTCCCCTAGATCAGAAACCAAGACAAGCTCTGAAAAAAATACCACTTGTGGCCAGAAAATATGGAGTGAGATCAATGCACAGAAACATATATGCACCTTCCCAACAAATCCACGCATAAAAGTAGACGAGGAGGAAATGCATCTTCTACTTTCTTCCTCAACCCAGAGCTGTTTTTGACCCCATTTGGAGTTATCTCTGCACAAGCTGGAGAGAGATGCAAACTGCTTGCTGGTTGTTGTTGCTATGGCAACTGGCAGAGACAAAAGGCCACAAAAATGAAGGAATAAGATGACATGTAAGGATTAAAAAAAATGGGGTTTTCTTTCTTCCTCTCTCCTCACAGTGCCACTATGACTTAGTAAATGCCGTGGTTTACTAAATCAAGGTAGGTGAGAAGAAAAAAGACAGGGGTTTTGTCTTCTGTCTTGACATCTGTTTTCTCTGCATAATTCAATTAAGAGTCTTTAGTTCCTCATCCCCTCTTCTCTTAAGAAAGAGAAGCACCCACCACAGATCTATGCCCAACTCTCATTTTTCTCTAAGGGAGGAGATGTAACTCTCTGGTTCACTGTGAGGACCATCTCTAGCCAGAAGAATGCCTGCCTTCTGACTGGGGTGGCTTCCATCTCCTGAGGCCAAGCAGTGGCCGCTTGCAGCAGCTGGGAGGCCGTGTAGATGCCCACTGAGGTCTTTGCCAGCTTTCCTGCCTAGTGATTCGGAGATGAAGCATTATAGTCCTTTGACGTAGGGGAAACGGGACTGCATAGCAAATGCATCTCCTTTATAACTGGAAAACCAGAAATGATGGCAAGCCTCCTGTTTGGAAAAACTCAGGGAGTGTCCACTCTCTTTCACCAGCCCCCTTCCTTCAACCTTGACTTAAGATAACTTCCTGCACTTGGGATTCCAATGACTTTTTTCCACTTCAGAAATTAGTCTTGACTTCTGCTAGAAATGCACACATTACATTTGAAATATGATCTTAAACATGTTGAATATGAGGAATAATAGATCCTTCTGTTTCATTGGTTCCAACCTCCCTGCGGTTGGATGACTGAATTGCTAACTAGTATTTCTTCTGAGCCAGAAGAGGTGAAATCTTTTGTTAAAAGATGCATATTTAAGAAATCATATTCAGTGAGCCCCTTCTCCGTCCTTCTGAGTGAGGACTTTGCAATGGGCCTGAAGAGCAACTTCTTTTTACTAATGCTCATTTTATCCTTAAGATCAAGTTTCTTCTTCTAGCCCAGGTCTTCTCAATGACCTTCGGGTTGGTTGGAGCATTCAGGATGATGCTTGATGCTCACTTGGCTGCTGGCTTGCCTCTTGGTTGACAAGGAATATCTTTTAGGCAAGTTTAAGCAAATCTACTTCTCTTGGACAGGGAGAAGAGCAAGCACAGTATCTACTTTAAGCAAAACTCTTCTCACATATGGATGACTCAATCACTCCTGCCTTTTTTTTTTCCTTCATTTGAATTTCTGCAGTCAGCGAGGTGTGAAACTCTCTGACCTATCTCACGTTGCATCAGTCTTCAGTTTTTCTCAGCTTGATTGACTACTCTGCCCACCGCTGCTAGGTCCTTCATGCTATGGGGTTTTTGTGATATCTATTCTGATGGAATGCCAACTGCCTGTCATTATTTTGTTTTCCATTGCTCATGTCTAGCTGCTCCTCTGAAACACATCCAATACCACTAGTTCACCAACTTTCAGTAATACTGGACTGACTTGGGAGACTGTGCTGAAGCACAGAAGGTTCAGGACTCAGCAGGGATGGGCTGAGGCCTGAGAATGTGCATTTCTAACTTGGGCGATGCTTATGTTGCTGGTCCAGGGATCGAACGTCACCCACATCACTGGACCACATCACTGGAACTGATTCAGCCCTGTCCTGTAATCCTGGCCTTTCATCTGACAAAGCCATGCATGGTAAATATGTGGAGTTGGGCAAATGAAACAAGACACCTCTGTGCCCTCAGACTGGTTCTGAGATACTGACTTTGAGTTCCCAAAGCCAGATGGCTTCCCAGAGAGGCCTGTGGTTGGCACTCCCCAAATCCGTGGCCTGCTTTTGGACTTATTTGCAACCTCAGAACATAAGGCCAGACTGGTGTCCAGGATGCTGACCTTCTTGCAGCTGCTTAGCTCAGAATCAAGCTTGTCATAGGTTGCAGCTGTGATGAGAACACTTTTTCAAGCCTCTGTGCTCCCTCAACTTGCTCTTTCAAGGCAACTGTGCTGCTCCAGCCCCTGGACTTCTATTGCAACCTACATGGTTTATAATTTTGGCCTGAGGTTCTCAAACTTCCCTGGGAGTAACATGAAACTACTTGTTCATACTACAGAGGAAAGGGCAGCTTGAATTGAGGCAAATTTGAAAATATAGAGTATATTGGTCCCTGGGGTGACATTGTTTAATAAGGATATATAAACATCAGGAGCCATTAACATGGATTATTTCCTTTAACCTCTGATACTATAAGATTTTATAAAGTCCCATTTTACAGATTAGACACCAAGGGTGAGTGCAGTGAAGTAATTTGTCCTCACAGAGTTGGAGGTATTGGTCTCAGGACTCTGACTTCATAGTCTGAACTCGGAATCTCTGGTCCTGTGTGCCTTTAGTCACTCAACTTCTTCAGATGACATTTTAAAGATCCAACTTCTATCAAATTCCACTCTACAGTGAAGAGTTATGATAAATTCCCAGTATATTTCAGGTAGTTCGTTCACTTTGAAATTTTTGAAAAATATGATTCTAAGACTCTTTATTAAGCCATGGATTTTATTTATTTAGCAAAAAGACTCCTTAGAAGGAAGAACAATAAAGTAGGCCCAGAAGACCCAGCACCTCATCCTCTCAGGTCCCTAGAGATTCAGAGATTGATGTGAAAGCCACCAGAGAGGTCAAACTTTGGGGATGAGAGGACCTAGATGTTAGCCATGACTCTGCCACCAGCTGATTGTGGGACTGGAGACAAATCGGGAAACTCTGTAGGACTCAGTGGTCTCAGTTGTGAAGTTACAGAGATAAACAAGGCCCTATCACGTCTCTGCTGAGGACCCATTAGTTGATTAATGAACTCGAACTAATGGCTAACAAAATGTAGTAACGAAATAGCTTCTACTTTTATGAAGAGATTAAAGCTAGTCATTGCATACAAATGTGTCATGAAAAAGATCTTGGAAAGAAATTATGTCCTAAAGTAAGTAAAAAGTGAAAAATAGATTCTCTTATATTACTACTTTGCTTAGGAACCCCACCACCAACACCAACTTTTCCATTTATAGATAGAAGAGCGTCACATTCTAAGCTAACTCTGGTCAAATTGGAACAAGCTCTATATCAGTAGTACCTGAACTAATCAGAGGTTATTTATCAAAATCTCCCAAATTTACCAAGAAAGTTAGGGAGTTAATAATCCGGTAATAAAACCTTTACACCCAAATGTCAACAATCTGAGATTGGTAGTAAAGATTTTTCAGTGAGATTCTAGAAAAGTAGGATGTCTGCCTCTACCTTAATTTCATTTTCTGTCCTCATTATTACAACACTTGTTCTCTTTCC
The DNA here is from genome assembly GCF_045843805.1 of Urocitellus parryii. Classification (NCBI taxonomy): domain Eukaryota; kingdom Metazoa; phylum Chordata; class Mammalia; order Rodentia; family Sciuridae; genus Urocitellus; species Urocitellus parryii. The sequence goes on along the minus strand of NC_135533.1, from coordinate 13,130,003 downwards.
TCACCATGCCACAGTGAAGGTGACACTGTTATAGTGAATGACAAAGTTGTCACAGAGTAAGCTATGGGATGTTTATTAGGGTCATGCTATCCTTTTTATGTTCAAGTATTAGGTGATTTTGTCATTATCCTCAGTAAGTAATGAGTTTGGCACAGATGGTTGGTGTTTTTAAAAAATGCAAAAGAAGATCTGATGTGGCCAGGAAATTAATATTTATCTCATAAAGAGGATAGTTTAATTATCACCTTAAATTATAAATGTTCACTTAAAATAGTCTTACTGATTGCTTTCTATTAACCACCATTTTTTTTTCCTTTGGGCTGACATTTTTAACCTTTAAACTTTAAAAGAGTTTTTAACCAAAAACGACATGCAATTCAATTTAGGCATATGGTTACAAGGTGTTCAAAGACAAGAAACGCTTCATTTTGTGGTAGGTAATACAGATCTTACCTATCAAATTTCTATTTATTTATTTAATTTATAATAATAAAAGCTCTTCACCAAAAGAGATAAATATGGGGAAGAGTAAATAATGCTGTAGAAAATTGGGTAGAGAGATTCTAAAAAATAAAGAGATAATAACAAATAAAATGAAAACCTAGGTACAATTTGAGATCATTTTCCAAAATTCATGGAAAATATTTATCAACCCTACTATTACCACCAGACTTCGTTCTTTCCTAATTTACCTAAGATGTCACCTGGAAAATCAGTGCCTCTTAGGACATGACCCTCCAGGACTTGACTCATGGCCAGCTTTGTATTAGGTGTCTTAGTACCTTATGAATAAGAATTGTGTTTCCTAACTCCAGCCATCCCAGTTATAGGCTAGTGTGTGTACCATATGTGCTCTACACACAACCCTCTGCCTACACACACTCATCTAATTCTTTACTGTCTTTGGAGTCCACCATGCTTCTCTTCCACATGGAAAAAGGAGAAGAAAGAAAGTCACACAGATAAGTATTAATTAGCAGTGTACACACAATAGTCACATACTAATAGAACTGCATTTTTTTTTACCATTAGAAAGTAAATTTCCATTACAAAGTAAATTACTAACAAAGAAATAAGAGGTGTTTCTTATTTAGAAAGAATCTTCTAGACCAGGTTTCACTTAAGTTTCCATAAAATACAGATACAGTGGGCAGTAAGGTTGTGAGATTGGGTACAGATTCTGAAGCTATAGGAGGTGGGATGAAAATCAGCATGGAAGATGGAAATCACTTCCTTGGAAATTCCTCTGGGAGACCAGCACTCAGTCTCTCAGCACGCCCAGTGGAGCCAGTTTTCATTCCGTGTGGGAGAGACCACCCTTGCATCAGGTGAACATCAGATGATACAAATGGCGTGGGTTCAGGAGCCAGTGTCTTGGTCTGTTTTCTGTTGCTAATATCGGAGTCTGTGCAATCACTTACATAGATGTGGTCAATGATGAAGAAAAGAGGTTTATCTTGGCTAGTAGTCCTGGTCCAAGGTTGAGGGGCTACATCTGGTGATGGACTTCTTGCTGGCAGAGTCCTTAGACAGCCCAGGGCATTGCTTGGCAAGAGACAGGGAGTGTGAGAGACCTAGCCAAACTGGCTCTGGTGGCAGATCCACGCTCCAGATAACCCATTAATCACATGAACGGATCAACCCATTCATGAGGGCAGAGCCCTGATCATCTCTTAAAGGTCTCTCCTTTGAATATCTCATGATGGGGATTAAATTTCAACATGAGTTTTAGAGGGGACAAAGCATATTCCAACCACAGCAGCCACATTGTAGAAAAATATGTGTCTTTAAGCGCCAGCATCATTCTTAGTACAGCAAGATACTCATAGCTGAGAGCGATGGTAACTGGGGAAACCTCCAGGCCACTCCTGGTTCATGGTTCCTCATCTGGTCCCCTTCTGCTCTTTTCATGGAGTCCTGCACAAGCACTTGGTCTACCTGTGGTTTATATCTCTCCTACCCTCCACTCCTCCTCTTCTCCTTTGCCTTCTTTATCCGTCTCTCCCTGCCTGTCCTCCTCCTCTCACCCTTTCCTGTCTGCCCCCTCCTCCTCTACTATCCCTGCGAATTGTGGAATCCATTCTAGTGGAAAGCATACGTAATGAACACAACCCCAGGACAAACTGCTGTGACAGTCTTGCTGTGTCTCCTTAGTTACCTAGGAAAGACGATTGCACAAACAGCCTCTGTCATAAAACCTTTCAAAATTTAATTTCCAAAGGTCTGCATCTATGACTACAGAACCTTTAAAAACAATATTCTCTAGATGGCAGGGGGAGGATTTGAACAGATCTAACCACATTTAGCAACAATGTTAAATATGCTGTTGCTTCCTAGTGAGGTTCTTTTTTTATTAGTGAGATCATTTTATTTTGTTTTGTTTTTGTCTTGCCTAAAACCTTGACTTTTGCCATACTGGGTTTTTTAAATTGATTTTTGTTTATTTGCTTCTAAATTTTGTAGTTGTTTTGTTTTACAAAGGTGTAAGATCACAAAATCAATGAATGAAGTCTCATCTGTAATAAAGCTCGAATTTTGTGCTGGTTTTCTGATTCTTTGCTGAAGAAGTTCTGTAACATGTTGCATTTTAACTTGCACTTCAGGTGGGCAGCATGCATGTGGTCCAAAGCTGCTGGACTTTTTCTGAGGACAGGTGGGTGGCAGGAGGAGAAGGGTGTGAGGAAGTGACTGGAGAGTCAAGTGGTAGAAGAAAGACAGGTGAATGGGAGAAAGAGACCATGTCTGGGCCATCTTGGCAAATTGTGATGGAGGGGAGAGCAGTCTGAAAGGAACTGATCTAATTTAGACTGAGAAGACTGCAGCCATTTCCAAAAGAGGGTGTATAATTTCAGGCAGAGAGCAAATTTCCACGGACAAGAATATCTCCAGCCTAGTTAAGCTAATGAAACCTTAACTAGGTTACAAAGAAATCGGAATAGGAGCTTGAAATGGACCAGTAAAGAAAAAGGAGCAATTTTAGTTAATGTGTATTACCCTGGGTGGATGGCTGATTTTGTCTGTAAAAGAATATCTTTAGCCTAGTTAAGTTAATGATACCTTAACTAGGTTACAAAGACATCAGAGCATTAGTGGGCAGCGCAGACACTCAGGAAGCTGTCAGGATTCTGTGGAGAGTGACAGGCAGAGTTCATGACAGGGTCCTGGTGGCAGGGTATCACTGATTGACAAGACCAGGCAGTATGCCCACAGTGACTGATACGCAGCAAAGGAAAAAAGTCAACAAATAATAGTTTGAATATATTTTTGCAGTTTTTCTATCAAACATTTCCTCTGCACTTTATCTAAGAGTTAATTGATATTATTATTGGCTCATAAACAAACAATTTAATGTTTATAAACTAGAACTGCTGTGTACTTTTAAAGTATTCTCTTTCTGATATGCATTTTCTCTTTGTATTGAGCTCGCTTGACTTTTTGGATTGCGCCCCCCCCCAAAAAAAAAATTCTATGTGCTTTTAAATGTCAGTTACTCATAGGAGTAACCTCCAGCCTTTGGGAGAAGAAAAATGACTGATATATCTTCCTAAAAGCAGACACCTTTCAAGAGAGTTTGAACAGTAAAGGAACCCAGGCAGGCTTCAGATCAAGATTCAGATAAACCAAGATGGACAGGGTCACTTTCAGACACTGAACACCTACGTTTTGAGCTCTTGCTGTGTGCTGAGCCCTGCACAACATACCTGGGTTACAACAAGGAGCACAACAGAAAAAGAGCCCTGTCTTCCAGGAGCTTCCATTCTGATAATGAAGACAAACAAAATACACAAATAAACAAAACAAATCGATCAACCACTGGGATGGCAGAAGGTGATCGTTGCTATGGAACAAAGAAAAGATTTAGCAGGACAAGGGGTTGGGACAGAATGTGGTATTAAAGAGCACCGAGAGGGCAAGGCTCACAGAGGTGATAGTCCCTTCGACGTTGACTGGGTTCTTGGTTTTGGTGGAATCTTGGGAAGACCATCTGTTTGTCCATCCACCTACCCATGCATCTGTTTATCCAATAAGATTGTGTTTCCTCTGTGCCTGGCACTGGACTGGAATTGAAGAGGCAGAGAAGAAGAAGATATGGTCTCTACTTCCAAGATGTCACAGTGGGAAAAAAATACATAGGCAAGGAAACCGGAGATCACACTGCAGAGCTCTGCCCTAGTGGCCCCTCATTCAGCTTCATCTCAGACATTCCTGCTTCCGCCTTCCCATACAGAAAAACCTCCTCCACCCCTTCTTGATACCTGACCCAGGCTTTACTTTACTTTATGGCATGTGCCACTCTGACGGTGTTACATTTTTATTTATATTTTATTCTCCTTCGATAAAGAGTAAGTTCTGAAAAGAAAATATTGTATTGTTAATTGCTGTATCCCTATTGTCTAGAGCAATACCTGGTATGTAAAAGATGCTTGTGAAGATTGTTTAAAGAGTGAATAAATAAATAAAATGTTATAAGAGGAATATACTAAATAGGGTGTGAGTGACCTGTTCAGTGGTGAGCAGAAAAAGTAATATTAATGTAGAATCCCCAGGGGACAGTATAAGGGAGAAGGCGAAAGTAATGTTATTACAGAAAGAAAATATATTTTTACCAGGTTAAAAATTTTAATTTTACTTTATGAAATATTCCAGACAAACAAAATAGTATCTAAAATACTATCATTATTATCATTTTTAAATAGTGGGTAAACTGTCCATATATACTCTTAACATAGATTTTTGTTTTATTTTTTCCTGCAGACATTCTATCTCTTCCTTGAAGGTTCCAGAATATTTGCGTGCCAAAACATTCAAAATAACAATAACTTAGTAACAAGCAGCTTCTGTTCTCTTAAAAACTATGAAGGTCTTGTCCATCCTGCAAAGAATGTCCCTTATCTTTTAGCTGAAGTGGAACCCCTCTTAGCTCTCTATGACCTGCTTACTCTCTGGTATCCTTCTGAGCAAATCTTAACACTCTTTGGATGGTAGATGGAGCAGTGTGCCGCAGGAAGTGGTATTAGCTATGTGACGACCAGGATTCTATCTCTGGAACTTGACTCCCGCAGCATTGATTCCCTTCAAAATAGGGAGCTGGGGCTTGGTGTAGCTCAGAGGTAGAACACTTAATATGTGTAAGGCCCTGGATTCAACCTCTTCCCCGGCCACCCACCCCCCACCAAAAAAGAAAGAAAGAAAGAAAGAAAGAAAGAAAGAAAGAAAGAAAGAAAGAAAGAAAGAAAGAAAGAAAGAAAGAAAGAAAGAAAGAAAGAAAGAAAGAAAGAAAGAAAGAAAGAAAGAAAGAAAGAAAGAAAGAAAGAAAGAAAGAAAGAAAGAAAGAAAGAAAGAAAGAAAGAAAGAAAAGTAGAGAGTCAGAGAAGAGTATTTTATATGTTCTTTTAACAAAGAGAGTTTATTCTTAGCTATGGCTACAGATAACCCCAAACTCTAGTGGCTTCTTTATTATTATTATTATTTGGTACCAGGTATTGAACCCAGGGGCGCTTAATCACTGGGCCACATCCCCAGCCCTTTTTAATATTTTATTAGAGACAGGGTCTCACTGAGTTGCTTAGGACCTCACTAATTTGCTGAGGCTCTGTTCAAACTCAAAATCCTCCTGCCTCAGACTCTAGAGTCTCTGGGATTAAAGGCGAATACCTCTGCACCTGGCTCTAGTGGCTTTTAAAGTAACACTTTTTTTTTTTATTTATTTCATAGTGTCTAAGCTGACGTTGCTGACTGGGCTCAGCTGGTCATTTTTTATTTCTAGGAGCTCACTCAAGCATTTGCAGTCAGCTGAGCTTGGCTAAGTGCTGGCTGGTCCAGAATGGCCTCAGCTGGAGTGACTGCTCTCTGCTCCACATGGTCTCCCATTCTGCAGCAGGCCAGCCCAGCCGCAGGTAGGTGGCTGCAGGGCAGGATTCTGAGGAAGAGCCACAGCAGGCAGTGCAAAAGTGTGCAAGGTCAAGGCCACTTTGACTGCATTCCTTTGCTAAGAGCAAGTCCCAAGATCAGCCAAGATGGAAGAGGTCGAGACACTAGTATGGCAATATGTAAAAAAGTGGGCGTGGAACCGATGTGAATCTGCAATATGTATACGGGGTAAAAATGGGAGTTCATAATCTGCTTGAATCAAATGTATGAAATATGATATGTCAAGAGCTTTGGAATGTTTTGAACAACTAATAATAAAAAAATTAAAAATTAAAAAAAAAAGAAATCGACTCTACCCCCTTGATAGGAGGAGGAAGGACAATAGGTGTGGCCATTTTTGCAAACAATCTGCCCAGAGACAGACATCATTCACCATTTCATTTCTTCATCTACCTGTCTGCTTTACTTTTCCTTCTCACATAATTTTTTGAAAACCTAGAAAATTTCCAAATTTCATAGACATTTTGGGCACCTCCTAATATCATGTCCCTGAACTAGTCATTTCTATGGATAAGAAACAATTCGGGAATGTGTTCTACCTTTGAGGTGCTATTGCGAATGAAAATAAAAAAAGAAACTTAAGAACAAATATGATCTCATGGAATTCTGTTGAGCACCCCCCAGATGTGTCAGGCTTGAGAAAAGAGAGAAACGAAGGTAAACATCGTACAATCTCTGTTTTGGAGGCATTCCCAGTTTTCAAATTATTTAGCATTGTTTTAGGTGGCTTTTCTCCTTCGCTTTTACATTCAAACAAAAAGTCCTGTGGATTTTGCTTTTAAATGCCTCTTCAATGGATCCCTTCCACCGCCCCCTCAGTTCAGTCCTCTTCTTCTGTTGCTATGACTACAGTGCAAGCTTCTTGCTGGTCTCCCCACCTCCACCCCTCCTGCTCTGCTAAGCTATTGGCTGAGTCCTGGTTGCTGCCAGAATGGCCCCTACCATACAGACTTGGCCATGACACTCTCTTGGGAGTGTCCTTCCATGGATCCCCTCAGCAAAAAGGCTTATAGCAAAAGACTTGTTCATGTCACCCGCAAATCCTTTTTGAGCCAGCATCTTCTCACTCCACCATCTTACATTTTATTCTTGAGAAAAACCGAACCATTGACAGTTTCTTGGTCTTACCAATGTTCGTCAAATGTTGTGTCATATATTTCTTGTTCATGTGACAAGAACAATCCCTCTCCTGCTCGTCTGCCTAAAGGCTGTAACTTCCTTTGAGGGCAGGTTATCCTCAAAAAAGATATCTATGTTATTTAGTAACTGCACATGATACTCAAAACGGCGATTACTGCTGTGTCTGATGACTCTAGACTTCTATGCCCACCTCATTTCCCACTAGGATGATTCTGCATCATCATGGTCTCTTCTGTGATTTCTTCATTTTTGGTAGTCTCCTTTAAGACAGTGACCCTATCTTTTCAACCTTCTTTCTTCAGCAACTAGCACTTAATAAGTATTAATTGAATGAATGAAATCAAACAAAAAAGTGTAAGATATGAAGTCTGTTTTAGTTATACTGATGGACAGGCAGCAAAGTATCATATAATGGTCATTGGACTTCAAGACAGAACATGCTGCTTTGCCTCTTAATAGCAATTTGACCTGAAGGAAGTCTCATTATAGTCTCGGTTTCCTCATTAGTTAAACAAGAATAAACCTACTCTTCCTACCTCATAGAAGATAAAGTGGAAGAATGAAATTAAGCATTGAATTATGTGCAGAGCAAAGCTGAGAACTATCCAAAATTCTCACAGCAGGCTTTAATGAGATGATGGTCTCTCTCCCCTGACTCTCTTACTCTACAATTCATGGTCTGTGCTTACAAAGTCTCTAGGAGGCGCAGAAATATGTACAATTTGAGTACTAATAAATATTTTGAATTTACAATTGCCTTTTAAATACTGTTGCTTTTATCTCATTTTGCTTTTTAAAGAATAAGCTATCCCCAAAGAATGTTAAAGAACTTAGGGTGTCAGGGAAATGTGCTGTATTCAGTAGGCGTGTCTCTGGGGCTGTGGTGGTTATGTTATGCAGAGTAAGCTCTCATCCACCTACATTACAACCCTAGAACATCATGTCAACATTGGCATGGCATACAGTCTTGACAAAATAATGAGGCAACTATTAATCCCATCATAGGTTAAGGAAAATGAGAAGTTCAGGAATTTAAATGTTTGTGTGCACAAGAAGGTGAGTCCTGAGAATTAAGTGATTTTCATTTGGGAACAGGTTTTTGTATTCTTTGATATCCTCTTCCTACCTATTCACTTATATCCCTTGACTATTAACCTCAAAATTCAAATCTTTTAAAGCTTTGGTCACTTACTATAGCAGCCGGTCTTTACATCTCTCTCATTCCTCCTGGTTTCTCTTTGGTGGTTTTTGTGGTTCTTATTTGTGCAGCTCATTCAGCTCTATTTCTATACCCTTTATTTCTGAGCTATTGCCACTTGCATCACCTCCTCCTGAGACATTGCTCTGAGTTTCTCTCTCTTCTTTCATCTCCTTGAGACTCCAGGTCTTCTGCCCTCTCCACATCTTCTGTGAACTGGTTTTGAATATCTTTGCAGACTTAAAGAGATTCTAGATGCTTTCTATTTAAGATCAACAATTTTCCCCTTTGAGTTTTTATTTTTTTTACTTTGTTTTGCTTAGAAGAAACAAAATTATTTATATTAATGAAAAAAAAAAACTTCAGTAAAGACAGCCAGACCCAAAGTAAACAGTTTCTTCAACCAGGCCTTTTGCATTATGATGAAAGGGGTGGAAGGGATGAAGACTGTCCCTTGGGAAGGCAGAGAGAGTTCCAGGGTGAATACTGATCATTGTTGAGGGCTGTCTCCAACTTTATTGAATGGAATCAAATGTTCTTGCTAATATTGTCAGGGATTTGGCTTCTGTTCAGACCTGGTGACTAACTCAGGGAATAAAAGGAGTCAAAAAGATGGAAAATCTGTGGAGAAAAACAGAACTGTGGTCAGACAGGCTCCCATCCCTGCCACAGAGGCTCAGCAAAGCGTGGGGACCCCTGAGGACTCCCAACCATACGTTCCTTCATCACGCATGCGTCTGCCATGAGTAATCTAGAACAGATGAAAATCGCTGATTTTCTTACAGTGGGGAAGAAACTCTAATAACAACATCAAAGTCTTTTAATTCTTGAGTGATGTGGGGTGGGTATATGATGGATAGTAAGAACATGGGGATGCCTAGGTGGACATTCTGCCCAGGTTTAAGTTATTTGGGGAACAGGATTCCCACCTGCACTGAACTGTCCGAGGTGCTGACCCTCCTGTGCCTTCAGATCCCCTTCCTCTCAGTCATATCCTGTTTGTCTCAGACTTGGAGTCTGGAATCTTGCTACTCTTGCCAGTAGGACCACATGCCTTCTCTTCTTTCAACTTCTTCTCTAGGTCCCACCATCACTCTTTGCCCATCTCACTGCAAATATGGTATTTTGTGGTCCATAAAATCGACACCTGGAGGAGGTGTTAGTGCTCAGTACCTGAAGCCAAGGTCTGTGAGCAATTGCATTTACACAACCATTATAGATAGTATTGTAATTTAATTGAGAAGATTAGAAATAATTCAAAACAAAAGTGGGCTCTTCTAGGAGAGAAATATTGCAATATTGCTTCAGACCCATTGTCTCCAGCTTTGTCTTCTGCTACAAATGACGCCCTCAAATGAAGGTTCTGTTATCTTCCTTAATGTCACCATTAAAGGTTAAGTTGCCTCCAGCTCTCATCTCTTAGGAGTCTTTTCTCACCAAAAGTTGACAAATTTGTCTATACCTTTTTGAATCTTTTCATATTTCCGGTTAGTACTACCTGTGGAAATAAAGGGTATACATCTTTATAAAGCTTGTTGTAAAATTGCCCCTTTTTGATCCTAAACTCGATTCACTCATGGTTCTTATGCTCTTTCCCCACCCTATCTTCATGTTTGTGGACATGTGGCACAGATTTGTTTCCTCTGCATTACTCTTTACATGATAAGCATAGAGTAGTCATTCTCAGCCCTTGCTGTTATAACAGGAATACTGGCCTGGGGTTTCCAAACCTCCAAGAGAACTTTAGAAGAAATGCAGGTGGTTTGTGAATCTGGATGAAAAAATTTTCATCTTTATTCTCCTTAACATTGAATTGAAATTTGATATTTTCTTCCCTCCCCTTACAAATACCATCAGTAGATACCACAGATTTTTATATCATGTTATATTGATAGACTGAAACACCATTTATGCTTACCACACTTTGAAGTCATAGATTTATTATACCTTATATTAGCCCTGATTACTTTCTGTGCTAATAAAGAAGCACATATATCTCTATATCAATAATTTATTTTTAAATATTTTGATAACAAGGATAGCATCATAATTAGTTTCCTTAGCAACATGATCTAGTTTATATATTTAAAAACTTATCCTGAGAGGGCATCCACAAGCACAATAGACTATCAAAGGTGCCCATGGCACAAAAAGGGCAAGGAATCCTGGTTTTATAGACTGAAATTGCCAAGCTTTTTGAAACTCTATCTTCATATACAGCTCCATATTTTGGAAACCATTTTGACTGATCTTACCTGGAAATCCAGTTCTGTGATATATTTTCTGAAAACAGAACTGAACATAACATTTTAAAAAACTGAAATGTCACAGTTTATATAAAAGGTAAGCCATTCTGCCTCATTTCCAATATGTATTTTGATGGTGATCAACATTTTACTGACCTTAGTTCTTAACAGTGTACTGACCTAGGATTCTTAGGAAACCATCCTTTCTTTAACTTACACTCAGTATTTTATTCCACTTGGGAAGTTTGGATTACTTATATTGAAAAGTATTACCTTGTATATAGACTTGTAAGGATTTTTCTATATCCTTTTTCAATCACTTGGACCTTCTCTCTTCACATCAGTTTGGTGTTATCTGCAAGACAATCCTGTCTTTTCTCAACATCTTTTATAAAATTGCTGAACAACACTGGCCTGGTCTCATCTCTGAGAAACCAGTCTCTTCATTTTATGCTTCTCTGTGCAGAGAAAGACACTTCTTTAATATTCTTTTTCCTTAAACCAATTCTTTGTATATGAACCCACAACCCTATCTATCTCCTCAGCCCCATAATAATTCATTAAACTGATCTTAAAAACATTGAATGGGGGAAGCATTAATTAGTGGCTAAGAAATTCTGCCACTTTTTATTTACATTTCTACTTTCCTCCTCAAAGAATTCTAAGGAGGCAAACTTGAGTTTTCCCTTGTTTGAGCCATGTGACTTTTCCCTTAATAGGGAATGTTTAGATTTCATAGCTTTGCATTAAAATGAATATTATTATTTATAAATGTTTTTATAAATATTAGAGCTTAGACAAGACACCAATGGATGTGGAATTCTGATTTTAAAGAGCCTTATCAATTATCCCAGATGTTCAGTCTTTACATACATGCATACATGCACCTCTGCACGGATTCCTGACAGACTGTTCATAGTTACCATAACTAATAATAGCCACACTTGGTGTTTGAATAGAATGGTGCCAAGAAGTGGGGAGATCCCTTCATGTAAAACCCAGGAATCGGGAATCTTGCACTAGTATCTTTTATAAAAAAAATGCTTCCCCGTATTTTATTTATGGTTTGTTTTATTGATGATCTCAGTGTTTTATTGATGCTGTTTTCTTCCTGTCTCTCCGGAGTGCATCTGGTCTCATGAGGTGTACTCCTCAGTTTTGCCCCAGGGTATTACCTACCAGCTTGGTGCCCTCCTTGCAGTTGGGTCCTGCATAATCAATACACCTGGAAGTATTGCCAAACTTCTGTATTGACTTTCTCTTTGCCGTCTTCTTATAGTATCTACCATGCTCTCGTCCAGCTTCTCAGATTTGCTCTATCCAAGCCCACACCCCAGCATCTCCTAATTCACCCATTACCATTAACTCAGTTTTAGTTTACTCTGATCATAATGTCTGTAAACAATTGTGATAATAACCTGCTCTTACAAGGGCTGCTGAAACCATTTGGCTTACAGTGGCTCATATCTACTTATTATAGTTTCTGTTAGCCATTTCTCCAGGTCCACTGTGGGGTTCTCATGAATAGAGGATGCATATTCAACCAAGCAGTATTCAGAGGAGGTGACCATTTACAGGAGTCAGCTGTGTATTTTGGCCAATTTTATTCTTGAGTTCCTTCAGAAGTCTTGGGTACATGTCACTTCACTCTGACAACTAATATGTGTTCATTTTGTTTCACGTTTTGCCCCTGACAACAGTGTGACCATTTTTTTCCTGCTAATGGAACCCTAATTCTGTTCGGATAAGGATGGGGAGGGGAAGGTGAGAAGGTAGTTTCTTTTAACAATCTTGGAGGATGAGCAATGATTGATTGGAGCTATGATGGATATCCCATGAGTATCAAAAAATCGAAACCAAACCAAACAACAACAACAACAACAAAAAACCACGATACCTCCCCTTTACAGCCTTCCATGCATCTAGGGGCATCCATGGGATTTTTATGGCTAGTAAGAGAAAAGGAGACATCTTTTGGAGGTTTCTGGAAATGGCTTTGATTTCAAATAAAAGCCCAGGTCCTCCTGAGGGGAAAGCCTTTTCTTCTCTGACCGTTCCTTTGTGCATGCATGCTGCTTGCTGTGGCTGCAGCTGTCTTACAAGCACGATGGGCTGGTCAAGGGAAGCAGAATGCTGACCCAGCACCCGACAGCCTTGGGCCCCTGCACTAAGGCTGTGATAATCCAATTCCAGACTTAGTATTACGTAAGATAAACAATCAACTTCTCCTGAGTCAGATTTCTGATACTTGTAGCCAAACACATTCTTCACTGATTTGGGCTTAAAATATGTGTTTTGACCACTTTTTCTGTCTGGGCTTCAGGTTAGAATCAAATTCCAGGATCTAGTTTTTAGATGTAGTTTTAAAAATCGAACATGGTAGAAGATGTTTGGGAAGCAAAATAACATCCAATCCTCCTTGGGAGAAGAAAAAGGAAGGTGGTTTGATGATTCTTTGGAGCTACAAGGGCAGCCAGCAATGAGAACATTAATCACTACGGGCAGTTCATCCAGACAAGGCCTCAAAGAAGAGAAACAATCAAAGAATGGAGCTTCTCCAGGCAGACAGAGGAGAGGAAAAGGTCAAACCAGGGAAACACAATGCCTCTCGTGGACATTTTCCAGGGTCGTGTGCCAGAATAAGGAACTATCTCAAAGGAGGAAGTCTGGAGTGGGGTCTTGAACCCTGCCCTGGGTCTGAGACAGCCCTGCCACTGGCTCATGATGTGGCATGTGACTTTGCTGGTTCTCACTCCTCTGCTTGGATGCACCACGGGACCATTTGTTTCCACCATCCTTCCAAGGATTTAGGACGAGGAAGCAGGACGTAGATGAGCAGCCCAAGTGGAATATCAAATAATTTGAAGGATGTCCTTGAAAATCAGTACTAAAAAGTTTTTGAAATAGAAAAAAATCTATTATTTTTTCTATATCCATGGCACAGATGGGGGAGAGCAGCAAGAGAAGGACCAGCCCGAGCCTGAGGGTAAGACAATTCTATAGGTCCTGATTTAGTAAGACAAAAATTGTTTGATCAACACACTAGGAGTTCAAGAGAATGGTTACCAGTGGTTAAAAAATCAGGAGATTTCATATGAAACTCCATATGTCTGGCCTCTCGTAAAAAGTCAGCCATCCTGGTAATATTAGGCCTGCATTTCTGCACGGCACTCTGGTTGGACCAGAATGACCCTTGACCCATGACGTGTGCTCTTGTTTACGCTGTACCTCTGTAATGTCTCTGTGACACTGAGGCTGTGCTAGTTTATCATCGCTCTTGTTATTTTTTCTCATAATAGAGACTGTCTCTTTCAAGAGTAGGAAAACAAAAGAATAGACAGAGTAGGCTGTGGGTTTCTAATACCAGGCCCACTTCATCATTAAAATTAGCTGCCTACCAGCACCTGTAGGCCTCAGAATTTGCAAACCCACTGTAACCGTAGTCCAGACCACAGATAGAAATTTGTCTTCATGACACCTTCACACTCATCCTTCTTGGAAGAGAGAGGGTGAGAAGGTTGATTATTCTTACAGGCAAGGCATCTTTAGTGCACGGCAATAGCTAAATTAATTCAGCTTTCCAGACCCTGGCTGCAAGACAGCTAGTCTGACAAATGTCATTGCTAATTAGTGTACCGAGTCATGGGAGGGAGCTCACTATCTGGTGATCACAATTAGTGCTTTTCAATAGGCCACGCAGATTAAGACATGACAGGCAATCTTGGCCCTGGCCCTGAGACAGTCCTGGATGTCAGCAGGAGGACCTTTACTTTCTACCGACAATCTAGCCTCTGCCAGGGCCATTTGCTGGGACAAAAGTCACTCGATTCCCGTTCAAGGAAATAAACATATGGCACTGCGTCATGACAAAGGGGATCTTTTTTTGGTTTTGAAATATATGGACACATCGCTGTAGCCTGATCATCTCTCAAGCCTCAGAGTAAAATGCTGTGCTCATGATACCTATGAAATTGCTGCTTTCCTCTTCCATTGTCTCCTAAGTGTGAAAGCTTAACGTGTGTACCTTTTTTTTTTTTAAAGATCTGTTAATTAGCCAGACTATTCATTTGTCCACTAAAAGAAAAGAGCTCTCTGGAACTAGGAGGCCTAGATAATTTTATGATCAATGTCAAATCTGTTGGCTGTGGAGAGTGGGGAGCACTCTGTGGGACATTTGGTGCTTTGGACATCAGTGTGGTAACCTTGATGACATTCTGGCTGAAGGACTGGCCTGAGGCCTGGCTTCCAGACACCTGTGAGTAGGTGGGAAAGCATTTATAAGTTCCCTCACCTTAACTGGGAAGAGATACAAGAGCAGTTTGCAAATTATAGGGGAGGTGACAAGGAAACCACCCAGGCAAGTGCTCTGGGGGGCAATGCATGCCGTCCAGACCAGGCAGCTATCTGCCCAGACATCGGCAAAGACTCCATTGAAGTCAGATATGGCCAGAGCCTGCAGGCAAAGAGGAAAATGGCTTGGGCAGGTATAGCAAGTGCTGGGAAGGCAAATGTGAATCTCTCCTCTGGGGACAAAGCAGGCCAAATGCTCCCACGTCAATGGACTTTGGAGAATTGGCAGGGCAGAAAATTTAGAGGGGCACAATCATTAGAAAAGTCCCAAGGGCCTAGAAAAGAGTGTCTCGTTAATGTTTGGGAAAAAAAGAGTGAACAAATCTTAATATGAGTCAGAATGTTATGACTCACGAATGGGGCTGGCGTGAAACCTCGGGGATTCGCCGTTGCTGGGTTAGTAAACAGGAATTCCTGTTGGATCTCACATCAAGAGCCAAATTAATTTTGCAAAATGCAATTGCACATCACTTTCATCCCAGGGTCTATTGCCTGTGTCACAAGAGTTACCCCTCCTGCCTCCTTCATATGCAGGAGTGGAAAAAGGAGATTTCTGTGGAAGTTAGGTCCCTTGTAGTTGCTCACTTTGAAACTAAGTGTTATTTTGAATAAAAGCAAGCCCAGGGGAAGAAAGGGAGGTGATGGACGACTTCCCAAGGCTATGTACAGTTTAATAAGGCCCCAGGAACGGCCTCAACTCTCTCCTCACAGATGTTTATGTGGTTATCAGCCATGGATGTATATCAACCATTTCTGATCCAGTTAGAACTTTATTTTTTTTTTTTTTTTTTATTGGTCGTTCATAACATTACATAGTTCTTAATACATCATATTACACGGTTTGATTCAAGTGGATTATGAACTCCCGCTTTTACCCCGTATACAAATTGCTGTATCACATCAGTTACCCTTCCATTGATTGACATATTGCCTTTCTAGTGTCTGATGTATTCTGCTGTCTGTCCTATTGTCTACTATCCCCCCTCCCCTCCCCTCCCCTCCCCTCCCCTCCCCTCCCCTCCCCTTTTCTCTCTCTACCCCTTCTACTGTAAATCATGTCTTCCATTTGTATTCTCTTGACTTACCCCTCCTTACCTCTTATATGACATTTTGTATAACCCTGAGGATCGCCTTCCATTTCCATGCAATTTCCCTTCTCACTCCCTTTCCCTCCCACCTCTCATCCCTGTTTACTGTAAATATTCTTCTCAAGCTCTTCGTCCCTACCCTGTCCTTGTTTACACCCCTTATATCAAAGGAGTCATTTGGTATTTGTTTTTTAAAGATTGACTAGCTTCACTTAGCATAATCTGCTCTAATGCCATCCATTTCCCTCCAAATTCTATAATTTTGTCATTTTTAATGCAGAGTAATACTCCATAGTGTATAAATGCCACATTTTTTTTATCCATTCATCTATTGAGGGGCATCTAGGCTGGTTCCACAGTCTTGCTATCGTGAATTGAGCTGCTATGAACATCGATGTAGCAGTGTCCCTGTAGCATGCTCTTGTTAGGGCTTTAGGGAATAGACCGAGAAGGGGAATAGCTGGGTCAAATAGTGGTTCCATTCCCAGCTTTCCGAGAAATCTCCATACTGCTTTCCAAATTGGCTGCACCAATTTGCAGTCCCACCAGCAATGAACAAGAGTGCCCTTTTCCCCGCATCCTCTCCAGCACTTATTGTTGTTTGACTTCCTAATGGCTGCCAGTCTTACTGGAGTGAGATGGTATCTTAGGGTAGTTTTGATTTGCATTTCTCTGACTGCTAGCGATGGTGAGCATTTTTTCATGTACTTGTTGATTGATTGTATGTCCTCCTCTGAGAAGTGTCTGTTCAGGTCCTTGGCCCATTTATTGATTGGGTTATTTGTTATCTTATTGTCTAATTTTTTGAGTTCTTTGTATATTCTGGTTATTAGGGCTCTATCTGAAGTGTGTGGAGTAAAGATTTGTTCCCAGGATGTAGGCTCCCTATTTATCTCTCTTATTGTTTCTTTTGCTGAGAAAAAACTTTTTAGTTTGAGTAAGTCCCATTTGTTGATTCTATTTGTTAACTCTAGCGCTATGGGTGTCCTATTGAGGAATTTGGAGCCCGATCCCACAGCGTGTAGATCATAACCAGCTTTTTCTTCTATCAGATGCCGTGTCTCTGATTTAATATCAAGCTCCTTGATCCATTTTGAGTTAACTTTTGTGCACGGCGAGAGATAGGGATTCAGATTCATTTTGGTGCAAATGGATTTCCAGTTTTCCCAGCACCATTTGTTGAAGATGCTATCCTTCCTCCATTGCATGCTTTTAGCCCCTTTATCAAAAATAAGATAGTTGTAGTTTTGTGGATTGGTTACTGTGTCCTCTATTCTGTACCATTGGTCCACCCGCCTGTTTTGGTACCAGTACCATGCTGTTTTTGTTACTATTGCTCTGTAGTATAGTTTGAAGTCTGGTATCGCTATACCACCTGATTCACACTTCCTGCTTAGTATTGTTTTTGCTATTCTGGGTCTTTTATTATTCCATATGAATTTCATGATTCTTTTATCTATTTCTACAAGATATGCTGTTGGGATTTTGATTGGCATTGCATTGAACTTATAGAGAACTTTTGGTAATATCGCCATTTTGATGATGTTAGTTCTGCCTATCCATGAGCAGGGTATGTTTTTCCATCTTCTAAGGTCTTCTTCTATGTCTTTCTTTAGGGTTCTGTAATTTTCATTGTATAAATCTTTCACCTCTTTTGTTAGGTTGATTCCCAAGTATTTTATTTTTTGGGGGGATATTGTGAATGGAGTAGTTGTCCTCATTTCCGTTTCAGAGGATTTGTCGCTGATATACAGGAATGCCTTTGATTTATGCGTGTTGATCTTATATCCTGCCACTTTGCTGAATTCATTTATTAGCTCTAATAGCTTCTTTGTAGACCCTTTTGGGTCTGCTAGGTATAGAATCATATCATCTGCAAATAGTGATAATTTAAGTTCTTCTTTTCCTATTTTTATGCCTTTAATTTCTTTTGACTGTCTAATTGCTCTGGCCAGTGTTTCGAGGACTATGTTGAACAGAAGTGGTGAGAGAGGGCATCCCTGTCTTGTACCAGATCTTAGAGGGAATGCCTTCAATTTTTCTCCATTCAGAATGATGCTGGCCTGTGGCTTATCATAGATTGCTTTTACAATGTTGAGGTATGATCCTGTTATCCCTAATTTTTCTAGCGTTTTGAACATAAAGGGATGCTGTACTTTGTCGAATGCTTTTTCTGCATCTATTGAGATGATCATATGGTTCTTATTTTTAAGTCTATTGATGTGGTGAATAACATTTATTGATTTCCGTATATTGAACCAGCCTTGCATCCCAGGGATGAATCCTACTTGATCATGATGTATAATTTTTTTGATATGTATTTGAATCCGATTCGCCAGAATTTTATTGAGGATTTTTGCGTCAAGGTTCATTAGAGATATTGGTCTGTAGTTTTCCTTCTTTGATGTGTCTTTGTCTGGTTTCGGAATCAGGGTGATGTTGGCCTCGTAGAATGAATTTGGAAGTTCTCCCTCTTTTTCTATTTCCTGAAATAGCTTGAAAAGTATTGGTGTTAGTTCCTCTTTAAAGGTTTTGTAAAACTCTGCTGTATACCCATCCGGTCCTGGGCTTTTCTTAGTTGGTAGTCTTTTGATGGTTTCTTCTATTTCCTCTATTGTTATTGGTCTGTTTAGGTTGTCTATATCCTCCTGGCTCAATCTGGGCAGATCATAAGACTCAAGGAATTTATCTATGCCTTCACTATCTTCTATTTTATTGGAGTATAAGGATTCAAAGTAATTTCTGATTATCTTCTGTATTTCTGAAGTGTCTGTTGTGATATTGCCTTTTTCATCCCGTATGCTAGTAATTTGGGTTCTCTCTCTTCTTCTCTTCGTTAGCATGGCTAAGGGTCTGTCAATTTTATTTATTTTTTCAAAGAACCAGCTTTTAGTTTTGTCAATTTTTTCAATTGTTTCTTTTGTTTCAATTTCATTAATTTCAGCTCTGATTTTAATTATTTCTTGCCTTCTACTTCTTTTGCTGTTGTTTTGCTCTTCTTTTTCTAGGATTTTGAGATGAAGTATGAGATCATTTATTTGTTGGTTTTTTCTTTTTTTGAGGAATGAACTCCAAGCAATGAATTTTCCTCTTAGAACTGCTTTCAATGTGTCCCATAGATTCCGATATGTTGTGTCTGTGTTTTCATTTAACTCTAGGAATTTTTTAATTTCCTCCTTGATGTCTTCTAAAACCCATTGATCACTCAGCAACCTATTGTTCATTCTCCAGGTGATGCTTGCTTTTTCCTTTCTTCTTTTATCATTGATTTTCAGTTTCATTCCATTATGATCAGATAAGATGCATGGTATTATCTCTACCCCTTTGTATTGTCTAAGAGTTGCCCTGTGACATAGTATATGGTCTATTTTTGAGAAGGTTCCATGTGCTGCTGAGAAAAAAGTGTAGCTACTTGATGTTGGGTGGTATAGTCTATATATGTCAATTAAGTCTAGGTTGTTAATTGTGTTATTGAGTTCTATAGTTTCCTTATTTAACTTTTGTTTGGAAGATCTGTCCAGTGGTGAGAGAGGTGTGTTGAAGTCTCCCATGATTATTGTATGTTGGTCTATTAGACTCTTGAACTTGAGAAGAGTTTGCTTGATGAATACAGCTGCACCATTATTTGGGGCATATATATTTATGATTGTTATGTCTTGTTGGTGTATGGTTCCCTTGAGCAGTATGAAGTGTCCTTCTATATCCCTTTTGATTAGCTTTGGCTTGAAATCTATTTTATTAGATATGAGTATGGACACTCCTGCTTGTTTCCGCGGTCCATATGAGTGATATGATTTTTCCCTACCTTTCACCTTCAGTCTATGTATATCTTTTCCTATCAAATGCGTCTCCTGTAGACAGCATATTGTTGGGTCTTGTTTTTTGATCCATTCTACTAGCCTGTGTCTCTTAATTGGTGAGTTTAAGCCATTAACATTTAGGGTTATTATTGAGATATGGTTTGTTCTTCTATCCATATTTGTTTATTGATGTTACTAAACCTGATTTGTTATCCTCTTTGACTACTTTCCCCCCTTTACTGTCCTACCTCCCATTGTTGGTTTTCAATGTTGTTTTCCATTTCCTCTTCCTGTAATGTTTTGCCAAGGATTTTTTGAAGAGATGGTTTTCTAGCTGCGAATTCTTTTAACTTTTGTTTATTGTGGAAGGTTTTAATTTCATCTTCTAACCTGAAGCTTAATTTCGCCGGATACATGATTCTTGGTTGGAGCCCATTGTCTTTCAGTGTTTGAAATATGTTATTCCAGGATCTTCTAGCTTTCAGAGTCTGTGTTGAGAGATCAGCTGTTATCCTGATTGGTTTACCCCTAAATGTAATCTGCTTTCTTTCTCTTGCAGCTTTTAAAATTCTCTCCTTATTCTGTATGTTGGACATCTTCATTATAATGTGTCTAGGTGTGGATCTCTTATGATTTTGCACATTCGGCGTCCTGTAGGCTTCTAGGATTTGGGATTCTGTCTCAATCTTCAATTCTGGGAAGTTTTCTCGTATTATTTCACTGAATAGACTGTTTATTCCTTTGGAATGGAGCTCTGTGCCTTCCTGTATCCCAATGACTCTTAAATTTGGTCTTTTGATATTGTCCCATAATTCTTGGATGTTCTGCTCATGGTTTCTTAGCAGACTTGCTGAGCTGTCTATGTTCTTTTCCAGTTGAAATACTTTGTCTTCATTGTCTGATGTTCTCTCTTCTAAGTGATCTACTCTGCTGGTAGTATTCTCAATTGAGTTTTTAAGTTGGTTTATTGTTTCCTGCATTTCTAGAATTTCAATTTGTTTGTTTTTTATTATCTCTATCTCCCTGTGAAATTGATCTTTTACTTCCTGGATTTGTTTGTCAATGTGATCTTTCATTGTCTGATTTTGCTGTCTCATGTCTTCCTTGAGACTCCAGATCATCTGAAGCATATATATCCTGAACTCTTTATCTGATATTCCATCTGTTGCAGCTATTACCTCTTCTAAAGTTGAGTTGACCTGCATTGCTTGTGGTCCTTTCTTTCCTTGTCTTTTCATACTGCTCGCGTTTCTTTCTGCTTGGTGCAACTGTTGGGTTTTGAAATTTACCCCCTATTTATTTATGTTGCTCTTGTATACTTGAAAAGTCTCCCTTGCAGGTGCGGGCGGCGGCTGTGCCCCTACTCCTATTGGGGTGACGTGTCTACCACGCTGGCGGCTCTCTGGGCCTGTTCCGGGAGTGGAAGGCGGCTCTGCTCTGTCCCTATTCCAATTGGGGTGTCGTGACTACAATGCTGGCAGGACGCTGGGCCTGTTCCGGGCGTGGGCGGTGGGCTTGGCTGGCGGGATTCCACCTAATGGCAGTCCCTAACCTCCCTGCTTGCTAATTAATGGCTTCTCTGAGGCGCCACGCCTTCTGTAGCTGCGGGGCAGGCCGCGCGAATCAGTTGGCCTGGATCTCCGGGGTCCTGCTGCTGGCTGTTTTGATGTTGCAAGCTGTTGGAGAGTGGTGGTGTATTCTTCAGCTTTCCCGGATGGTGGCCGCTGACTGCCTGGATGGAGTGTCCGCTGTTTTGATGTTGCACTCTGAAGGAGAGTGGTGGTGTATCCTTCAGCTTTCCCGGATGGTGGCCGCTGACTGCCTCGGTGGAGTGTCCGCTGTGGGGGATGGGACTGTACCGCTTCCTTCCCCTTCTGAGATCCCGTGCTCGGCCCAAGGGTCCGTGTGGGCTTGGCTGGTGGGATTCCACCTAATGGCCTTCCCTAACCTCCCTGCTTGCCAATTAATGGCTTCACTGAGGCGCCACGCCTTCTGTAGCCGCAGGGCAGGCCACGCGAATCAGTTGGCCTGGGTCTCCGGGGCCCTGCTGCAGGCTGCTGGGATCCCTGGCACTCTATCACTTTGATTTTTTCTGCTTGCCCCTCCCCCAGCGCTGGCTAGCCAGGTTTCCTTTTGGCTGCTACTGGGAGGAGGGGTTGGAGGTCAGGTGTCTCTGGTTTCCCCCTAGCCTGTATGGAGGCTCAGCTTGATACTCCCTCTCCCGGCAAGCCTAGGAGAGATTTTATGCGAATTCCCGCTGTCTGGGGGGTGAGCTGAATGACACCGACCTGTTTTGATGTCGCACTCTGAAGGAGAGTGGCGGTGTATCCTTCAGCTTTCCCGGATGGTGGCCGCTGACTGCCTCGGCGGAGTGTCCGCTGTGGGGGATGGGACTGTACCGCTTCCTTCCCCTTCTGAGAACCCGTGCTCGGCCCAAGGGTCCGTGTGGGCTTGGCTGGTGGGATTCCACCTAATGGCCTTCCCTAACCTCCCTGCTTGCCAATTAATGGCTTCACTGAGGCGCCACGCCTTCTGTAGCCGCAGGGCAGGCCACGCGAATCAGTTGGCCTGGGTCTCCGGGGCCCTGCTGCAGGCTGCTGGGATCCCTGGCACTCTATCACTTTGATTTTTTCTGCTTGCCCCTCCCTCAGTTAGAACTTTAAATTGAATTAATTGACTGATATGTTTTCTACCTAAACTAAAAAAAAAAAAGTGACTTCTTTTGATTTGTCCTATAACTAATTCTTCCAAATCCTACTCCACCAGGTGAACAATCTCCCTTTATTGCCCTAAAATAATTTCCCAGTAATAGTACCATCTTAGTACAGTTAGAGATTCATTAATTTGTGGTGTGCTCCCAGGTCATACCCCCTAAGGTTAAAAGCAAATATCTCTCCCCATTTATTTGTTCCCAAATATTGGGAACACATTAAAAATTTGGACTAGTGATAACATGTTAAAAGCTCTGCTCTATAGGC
Source organism: Urocitellus parryii (assembly GCF_045843805.1). Classification (NCBI taxonomy): domain Eukaryota; kingdom Metazoa; phylum Chordata; class Mammalia; order Rodentia; family Sciuridae; genus Urocitellus; species Urocitellus parryii. The sequence goes on along the minus strand of NC_135533.1, from coordinate 13,107,272 downwards.
AAGTAGGCAACCCCAAAGAGTGAATTGGGCCAGATACAAGAAAAGCAGCCCTGCAAGAAGGGTGTAAAGTGCAGCTGTCACTCAGCTCCTGTGTGGAGCCACGGGAAGATTTGGAAACTGAGGATAACATGCTCTGCCACTTCTCAGCCTCAGCTCCTGATGCTGTGTGAGAAGGTGGACCTGATGCTGTCAGACCTTCTGGAAATCAAAAGTTGAAGGTAATGTTTCCTGACATTTTGATGTTACTACTCATTAAAAAATTTAAACCCATTTGGGTTAAACACACTACATCTGTGGCCCGGCCATAGTGCCGAGGCCTGGTATGTGGAGCTGCAGGCCCATCTCAGAATTCCCAAGTCCCTTCTTTTATAGGGACACTTGGTGCTTTCTCAGTCTTACATAAACTACTGGGTGGATGCCGCTTTGAAACTCCCCCTTTTCAACTGGATTGCTGTCTTCAAACCCTTTCTATAGACATTACGGGTTCATGTTTTAGTCAGCTTTTATGTGGCTGTGACCCAAAGACCTGACAAGAACAATTAGAGGAGGGAAAGTTTATTTGGGGGCTCACAGTTTCCGAGGTTTCAGTCTATAGGCAGCGGGCTCCATTCCTTGGGTGAGGCAGAACATCATGGTGGAAGAGTATGGTGGAGGCTCAGGACATGGCCATCAGGAATCAGAGAGAGCTCAGCTCAACAAGGACAAAATATCTACCCCAAAGGCACACCCCCAAGGACCCACCCCCTCTAGCTGCACCCCACATGCTTTCAGTTACCACTCGGTTGATCCCTATCAAGGGATTGATGCACTGATTTGGGTTAAGGCTCTCATAACCCAATCATTTCGTCTCTAAACCTTCTTGCATTGTCTCACCCATGAGCTTCTGTGGGATACCACATATCTAAACTGTGACAGTTCAAATTGGCCCTCATGGTGTGAATTAAAGTCTAGGTTAGAGTGACTTTGGCAAAGATAAAGGACAGGTTCCTTACTTGTAAAATGTAGCAGCCAGGCTTGAAGGCCTTCGCTGCTGATCTAATGATCTTGCAGCACGCCGTGTAATGGTCATCATGGGCTTTGGGATCAAGGTCCTTTGATTTACATGCTGGCTCCTTAGGACCTGCATAAACTGGAGCACATTTCTTTAACCCCTCTGAGCCTCAGTTTTCCTATCTATAAAATAGGGATAGTGATGATCCCCACTGGAGTTTGTAAGGATGGTCTAGGGATTAGATAACATGGCCTTCTCCTCTCTGTGTGTAGCTGTCTCTTTGTCTCTTGTCCTCTTATAAAGACACCAGCCATATTAAAGGCCCACCCTATTCCAGTGTGACCTTATCTTACCTGATATCTTGACTAAATCTCCAAAGACCCTATTTCCAAATCAGCTTACGTTCACAGGGTACAGAGATTAAGGTTTCAGCAGACTTTTTTAGGGGACACAGTTTAACCCACAGCAGTGATCTCAGCAGATTATTTAACCCTTGGAATGCCACGTCTGTCTTTTGGGCCTCACCCATCTCGTGGAGTTGTTTGGCAGATCAGATGCATCCATGTTCAGGGAAACCCTTCTCTAAAGCAAAGAGCACTTTGTAACTGTAGCGTAGTTTGCTCTCACCCTGGAAGGGATGTGATAAGGTCAGAGATGATGATTGTTGAACGTGTGCCTTCCTCTGGAGCTATCATAAAAATAAAAGCTTGTAGTATTTATTATTAATAACCTGCTCGCTGGATCCCTGAGGCCAAGGAGCCTGCTGATGGAATCCTCGGACACTCTTCTCATTTTACTTCTCCTGACCCACCCCTCTCCTTCCTGCATTGAAAGCATGGCCATGAGTTCTGTCCTGAAAATGAAATGACCATGCCGTTTCCCCTCTCAAAGAAAACACAGGCCACACGGGGATCCTGGCACGTTAGTCTCAAGGTCTCGCTTTCAGACTCAGACCTATTGGCCAGAGGGATAGATTCCCTTGTGTTTAAGTCCTACACATTTCTGAAACTTGAAGGTAAAAACTTCACGCAGAGGTCATTTGTTTTTAGAAAAAGAAAGTGCACAGACTTCCGGGCATCTCGGCCCCTTAATGCCCTTGGGCAGCCTTTCCCAGTCTCTCTTGGATTCCCCCTGATTCTCCTTACGCCACCATTTCGTTTGGTTTCCCATTGTTTTCTTCTCTCCCCATATTCCTCCCCCATTTTCCTTTCCCTTTTCCCACTTCACATTTGCTCTCTTTAAAGAACATAAGTGTCCTTTCCCTTCTCCCACTCACATCCTTTTCTTAATCGGGTTTGGACGAGATCCTGGGCTCAACTCAGCTCTCTTTTCATTCTGAGGCCCTGGTAGGCCGGTCAGCCCACAGTATACTCTACCACGCTTCTGTGACAGTTTATAATCTGTTTTATGGACCTTAACACTATTCAATCTCCTTGCCCCCTAAAGGAGATTGCTGACACTAAATTGAATCCAGAGGGTTTTGGTGGTAGGGCTGCTCCTTTATAGACAGCTTTTTATTGATGTCCCTTTATTGTTCTTTGGTTATCTGTGCTGCTGAGGTTCTGGGCCTCACCTCTAAGCAGGGGACCACATGACTGGAGGGAAGAGGAAAGGCCACCTTCCCCCCAGGCTCTGTGGAGACAGCACTAACCCCCCAAAACCAGCCACCTGTACCAGGAGAGGGTAGGGGAAAGACACTGTCTGTCTCTGAAGGTTCGAACTTCTTTTACAAACCACTTGTTTGATAATAGGGCGGGAAGATTCTATTCATTGATTTAGCAGTTACTTTTTGAGCTGTTCTAGGGATCAGGCATCAAGCTGGGTGCTGGGAGCACAAGGTTAGGCAAAACATCCTCCAAAACCAGAAAATCTTATTGGTCAATTCACAAATAATAACAGAAACATTGTGTCATTCCGGCTGTGCTGAGCACCTGACCTCATGGAATGGAGTGGAGGGAAGGGACTGCCGATTCCTGAGGCAGAAACCTTGAACTGAGAGCTGAGGGGTGATAGAGCCAATCAAGGAAAGGCAGAGGGGATCGAGGGACACTGATGCCAAGGGCTTGAGGGCAGGTAGAGCTTGGGGCGTGTGAAGATCTGAAGACCAGCAGGACCTAAGACCAGGAGAGCAGGGTCTGAAGACCCAAGGCGGGCCAGAGGACAGGCTTACTCTGGTAAAGCAAGGAAATGCTGAAAAATATAAAAAGGAAAGTCATCTGAAATACTACTAAGCCACTCTTCAAAATTGGTATCCTACTATATTTACATGTTTTGAATTTTTCTGAGATATACAATAAAGTACTTAAAGTGCACTTATCTGAAGTGTGTATCTCACTAGATTTCTACACAGATAGACTCTGTACTTACCAACTTGTGATTCTGTTTTCAATGCAACATGATAACAATTTTGAATACCTTGAAAGTGCTTCAAGAATATGAGACTCACAGACTACCGTTCTGCCACAGGGTGTCTTCTAACTTCTCCCTTCCTTGGCGTGTATGTTTCTCTTGTCTTCATTGTCCCTGTTGCCGTGGGCACTGATGATTATGGTGTGTAAATGTTGGTGCATGTCTAGTTATCTTCATAGAAATATTAGAAGTAAAACAGGTGTGAACATAGTAGAGCTCTGGGTACATATTGCCAAAGTGCAGGAAGGTGAGTTGTTTTGCTCTGGATTTCCAGTAGTGTGACAGCATTCCTGAATCTTCATCTGGTGGTCTCTCTTACCTGCTTCTCTCGTGAGAGGACTCACACTTACTTCCCTACAGTTGAGTCTGAACAAGGAAACATTCTTAAGCTAGGGATTGTCAGTGAGTGCCTGACATCATGTGAGAGGCCTGGACCCCTCCTCCTTCCTGCCTGGGGGCTGAGCCAGGAGCAAGGTCTGTGGCCTCTGCTCACCCTTGCCAACAGGCTTTTACTTAAAGAGGTTTTCAAGCTGTAGAAAGATGTAGACACCCCTTTAGTCTCTTTACATATGAGGCATCCCCCAAACTCATTGTGAGACCATGCAAGAAAGTCTAGAGGTAAAATGATTGGGTTATGAGAGCCTCAACGTAATCAGCGCATTAATCCACTGATAGGAATTAACTGCTTGTTAACTGCAGGCAGGTAGGTGCGGATGGAGGAGGTGGGCCACTGGGAGCATACTGTTGGGGTATATAGTTTGTCAGTGGTGAGGGCACTGGTGTGATGTCCTGAGCCATTTTCCTCCTCCATACTCTTCCACCATGACGTCCTGCCTTACGTTGGACCCTGTGGAATGGAGCTGGCCTTCTGTGGACCGAGAACTCAGAAACTATGATCCCCAAATAAACTTTTCCCCTTCTAAAATTGTTCTTGTCAGGTCTTTTGGTCCCTGTGGTGAATAAGCTGACTAAAACAACCTCAACTTGGTTTCTTGATGGCTTCCCTCTGCTATTTTCTCCCACAGTGAACCCATCCTTCCCATAAGGAGAGACTATTTAGTATTTGTTGAGTTATTAAGATGCAGTTTCTCAAATGATATGGTCTCAGAATTTCCTCTGAATTCTCTCTCTCTCTCTCTCTCTCTCTCTCTGTGTGTGTGTGTGTGTGTGTGTGTGTGTGTGTGTGTATGTGAGTGTGTGTAAGGGAAAGAGAAAATAAATATCACATAGAGAAGGAATTATTCTGTTGATCTCTGGCTCTGCCCTTCCGTCAAAGCAGCAACACGTTGCTGGGTTTCTGGGCTTCTCCAGCTGTTCAAAATGGCTGGCTCCTGTTTACTTCCTTGTTTGTATGTCTGAGCAAAATGGAAAATTCAAAAGAAGGTGTTTTGCTTTTTCCCAGAGCAAGAATGCTGAGCAGGGAAGCACTTCCACCGCGCGTTACTAATGGCGCTTGCTCTCTGCAGATTGGCTGTGAGCCCAGGTTGAAGGAAATTCACTTCAGACAAATACATTCTGCCACTTTCTCTCTTGGGGACAGACATGGCACAATCCCAGTGGGTCATCCCATCTGTCCCCTGGAGCCAGGATTGCTTCCTGCCTCATCTCCACAATGACTTTTTAAACATGACTTTTAAATAAACCATAAAATGAAAATATTCCTGGCAAGTGGAGAAAATATTCTTTTAGTTGAAAAGACTCACAGAACGTACAACGTAGAGAAATGCAAACAAACAAACCATATAAAAGCAAGAGCAAGGAACAAACCTGTGCTTATTTTGTCCTTCTTTCTCTCAGCAAGAGGCCAACCTGGACCTCAGTCATCCCCAATAAAAATGGATTTCATGTGGATTTGCACTTGTAGGACTGAGGTAAGGAGGGTCTGCCCAGGGGGAGCTGTAAAGGAACCCCAGAGTATGTTACCCAACCACAGAGGAAGGGAGCCAGAGTAGACATAGCAACAGGAAGGAGAGGAAAGCTTCAGAGAAATTCATTATCAGAGAAGACCCAGTCTTAGGATGTTAAGCCTGGAAGCCAGAAGACTCACAAGAGGGGAATGAGAGTCCAGGTTGCTCCCTGGACACCAGTGTAGGAAGTGATGCCAGGGAGCAGAGGACATGTCCTGGGAAGGCATTGCCAAGTGGCTATGCAGGGCATATCTCATATCCCAGGAGAGGCCATGCAGGACCTTGCTAAGCATGAGAAACATGAGAAAAAGGTACACAGCATGGCATCTGCCCTCAGCCAGCTTTCACTCCAGCTATGGAGGCTGATGTACAACAGGTGGAGCGTAAAACAGTGTGTGGTGAAGTGTCCCAGGGCGGGCAGTAGATAAGGAGTTAGTTCCATTAGTGCTCAGCAGGAGGATGCACTTTAACAGTTGGAAAGGATTTCCTGGAAAGGAAGAGGATTCACATCTTGGAGGAGAATGATATCAAGACAGGGAGGACAAGGTACTTCAAATTCTGGCTCTGTGACATTCGCCACAGAGCAATTGGGAGGTTGGGTGTTTTTTGCCAGCATGACCTCTTAGCAGTGGATTGCTTGTTCATAAATGTTAGGAAAAAGAGCTTTCTTCTTTGCACAAGACAAATGCAGAGGACATGCATGTTGGTCTCCAACTGGGTGAGGGCATCTGCTGCTGAATCTCTAGACGTGGCCCTCAGTTGCATGGCTCAGAAAGTGAAGTTGTCAGTGATCTGAGAAGGGATCCATCTGTCCTGAGAAGGATGCATAGTTACCAAGTTCAGGAGACCGACAGAGAAACAGAGCTGCACTGTACACTCACAGTGACAGATTAATGGTCCGATGGGTAGGCATATTAAGTAGCTCATGTGACCAGATCTTAAATTTTTCTCAATGTAGGCAGGTTGATGAGCAGAGGTGAATTATAAGCAATAGAAACTACTGTGTGCACATGGAGCAAGCAGGACTAGAAGGGAAAAGGGCTATGACACTAGATCAAAAACAAACTAGGCTCTTCATCTCTCAGCCATGTCTGACAATGAGACCAGGTGTTTGACATCAGAACATGTCTAAAGCAGCAGGATGCCGTGTGTCCACTGGCCAAAGCCACCTCAGCCCACCTGCCCACGTGTCTACACAACTTGCCTTCCCCTTCCCCCTTCTCCCCCAACAGTGCCATGTCCTGTGACTTGTCTACACATTATTCTGCCAATTCTCCACTTCTCTGCTCTTCTTTATTCCTTTATATCCATTGGACTAGTCTCAGGAACATACCAGTATCTGTTATTTTCTCATTTTAAAAACATTTCCTCTTGAACTCCTTTCTCTGCCAGCGAGTCCCTTGTATCTTTCCTTGTTGGGAAAGCTGTATAAGAAGGATCAGCTTTTCCTCACTCTTTCCAACTCATCTCCTCCCTTCCTCTCAGGCTCACTTTAGTCTGACTTTCACCACTCACCTCTTCTCACCTCCTCTCACCTCACAAAATCTACCCCTGGACAAGTTGCCAGTGGCCTCCAGATTGCCAATCCAGCAGTCAATCCTCAGTCCCCTCACCTGGCCTATTGCATCATTGAGCAGAATGGATCATTGCCTGCACCTGATGAGCCCTGGCTACATCTCTTATCTCCTTCTCTCCTCTCCTTTATTCTACCTTGGACTCCCTGACTTCCTGGCCACTCCTCATGCAGGCTGGGCAGGCTCTTGCCTCAGGACCTTTTTAGAGATATTTCCTTTCTGCAGAGAGCTCTGTGGCTCGCTGTCTCACCTCTTCAGGTCTTTAATCAAATATCACCCTTCTTAGGGGCCACTATTCATGCAGTAGTTACATTATAAAATGTACATGTGCAGGTACATTTTTGGTTCCCAAAGATCATTGCCTCTCCCTGATGAGAATCCATTGCTCTGCAATCCCAAGATGAACCTCCCTCCTCATCTATAGGAGTTTTAGAAGAGACCCATAAGAAGTTGCTAGAGGTGTCTTATGTTCACATACGGAATGTAGGTTTTAATTATTTTAAAAGTATGAACCAAATTTCAGAAAACTGCTTTGAAAATGCAGAGAGCTGCTTTGAAAATCATGTTTTGTGTAGCCCTAAAGGAAACATACCAAGTAAATATAAAAACTTGGTGATTAGATTCAATGTGAGAGCACCAGACTTGGTGCACAAACAGTGGAGGACCGCTGGACACGTGAGCAATGCAGGATTGGGAGTAGACTTGGGGCAGCAGGGATGAGGAATGGGGCAGAGATGATAAAAAAAAATTAAAAGGCTATTAAAGAGGCATTGAAAAAGTAAGAGAAGGAAATGGTTTAGCAGTTGAGACCATTGGATTTGGAGTCAAGACTGCCTAGAGTCCCACTGTAGCTCAGCCACTGAGTAGCTGTGTGACTGGAGGCAAGCTTTTTGATCTCTCTGAGACTTGGTTACTTTGTGTATAAAATAGGGCTAATTGTGCCTTTCCCACAGGACTTCAGGGATTAAATGAAATTGTGCATGTGAGGTGCTTCTAGCACTTTCCAGCATATTGGGAGTGTTCTAGAAATGTGAACTCTGATGTTCTTGCTGTTACCCAGACCCTGAGAACAGACAGAGGCCAGAGCAGATGGTAAGAGAAAGGTTCTGGATGTGGCCATGTCAAGGATCATCAGGCTCAAATAAACAAAACAACAAATCCTGTGACTAGGATCAAATCCCAGGGCCGCAGCTGGTCGCAGAGCTGGCTGTAGGTCAGATTTTCCTGAGAAACTGACTATGAGACTCTGAGGTTTGTATGTAGGAGACCATCTGGGATGCTCTCAGGAACAACACCTGCTGAGGAAGCAGGACAGGTCAGAGAGGGGGGCTGGAGAGCCACGCAGTGGCAACCAGGGACTTTGCCAACTTATGAGGTGCTCTAGAACTCTTCAGAGAAGAACCAGTGGAGTCTAGGGGACTGGACCTGTCATTGGATGTAGCTTTCCTCAGGGAGTGGGTGTTCCCTCTGGTGAAGCCCTGACTTCTGTGATTGGCAGCTCTAGGAGAAGACCTCCACTGTGGACATGTGACAGCCAAGACTCCCTGTAACAAGGTGAGGGAGGGCTTAGTCCTGAGGGGAGAGCTGGGTAGTGCACTCCGGTATCCAGGACCAAATTCCCTTTTCCACCAGAGTCCAGACATAGACTTGAGGTTTGTGGAAGGAAACTCTGTGTCACTAAATTCCTTACATGGTCAAACATTTAGTTAGGTATTAAGCTTTCCTCTGTTGGGTTGACTTTAACAGACAAGGAAGGGAATGGCTGTGATTTTAAAAATACTTTCAGTTGACACAGTAATTGTACGTATATATGGGGTACCATGTGATATTTTTGATACATGTATACAGTGTGTAATTATTAAATTAGGGTAATTAGCATATGTATTGCTTTGAACATTTATCATTTCTTTGAAAACATTCAAAACCCTTTCTTCTGTTTTGAAATATACAATAAATTATTGTGAACTGTAGTCATCCTACTGTGCTATAGAACACGAGAACTTATTCCACCTATGAATTATAGTTTTGTACCCGATAACTACCATCTTTCCATACCTTCCTCCCCACTCCCCCTTCCAGTCTCTGGTAACTACCATTCTACTCTGGACTTCTATGAGATCAGTTTCTTTAGTTTCTATATGAGAACTTGCTGCATTTGTCTTTCTGTGCTTGGCTTGTTTCACTTAACGTGATGATCTTCAGTTCTATCCATGTTGTTGCAAAGGATAGAATTTCATTTTTTAATGACTTGTTTAAAATGGCTATAATTTTTAAGGGACCCTCCCCTTATTTAATTTTATGCCTTAATGAGTGGTTACGAAGAAAAGCCCAGGTCTACTATGTAGCTGGTGATACAGGAGCCCTGAACTGGTTACCAAGGACCTCAGCTCTTCCTAGTACTTCTGATGTGAGCCCCAGGACTGTAACACCCCAGGACTACATTATCTCCATAGTCTTGTGATGCTAAGGTGGTGCTCAATACATATTCTTAATTTGAAATCAGCACATTTGAACAGGACTCCACCAGTACACCAATGCTCCAAGAGGAGAGACTGTGGCATCTTTCAGACAATTTCCTAGTGCTCCAGGGTGCCAGGTACACCTTTAAAACCATGACTTGTGTAGGCACACATATAGATATACGGTATGGAACACACTTGCAGATGCTCTGCTGCATACAACCTTCTCACAGCTCTCCTTCGCTGTGTGCATTGCAGTGGAGAGAAGAGCACGTAGGTGGGTGAGAAAGAGCCATTGTTCTTGGGAGATAAGAGGCTGAAAGGAGGATGTGGACTGAGAACAAACCCAGTAGTACAGATCAGAAACCCTTATATGCATCAAGTGTATGCGTCTGTCATTTGTGGAACTGCCTTTCTAAGTGCTCCTGTGTATGTCATCCCATGTGATGATGACCTCAGCATTCATGGGACTTCCTTTCTCAAACCAACAACTTGTCACTTGAGTTTTACTCTAGTGTTTATTTTTGCAGGCAGTTTTCTTTGTTTGACTCTAGATTCATTTCCAATATCTGAACTAAATTTGTGAGCATTCAATCTGATAGACTAGATCATTACTAGAGACCTTCCATACCTGACTTGACCCAAGCCAGATGTCATGGGGCAGGGTACCTACGGCATTTCCAGAATCCCAGGGCACTCAGCACCTCCTGCATCCTACTCAGTATGCCCTTTGTATTTGTTGTAAGCTGTGTGTCCCCATGTCCCCTGGCTGGGATTTGAGAGTCTACCTTCCCATCCTGTTTATAATTTAATGTATTCTTGGATGCTGACAGATCCTTTTCCTTCACAATTTTACAGACTTGATGGGCAGATTACCCTCTCACTTTATATATTGAATGATGAGTATGACTCTTTGCTTTCATTTGTTCCTTTAAACCATTTACATGTTCTTCCATCTCCCCCTGATTTTAATAATTAACAGGAGCAAATCATGTCTATGATGGTATAATTTTGGCAGACTTTGATACAATGAAAAGGTTTCACTGTGACCCATATTTGAAACTGCTTGCAGTCTGCAAATACTGGCCCCATCATTTCAGGGTCAATCTGATGTGCCATGTGGATTGCAAGAAGTGAATCCTTCCATTACATCTACCTTGACTGCACCTGCATAGAGGTTGTCAAAGACTCTTATTTTTAAATGAAAAAGACAAGGAGTTAAAAATACAGTAGAAACCTTTTATGATGCTGATTTTAGCAGACAGGACTAACATCTGTGTTGGAAGCAGACTGTATCACACCCTATTTCTTATTACAGTAGGTAATAGTTGTGTTCCAGGGGAAATAATTTGACTCCAGGGGTTCTTTTACCATTTTCTGTTAAGAAATCCATGAGGCAATGAGCCCCCTGGTTACTCTGAATAATTCTGTTATTGGATGCTACAGTTATTCTGTTGTATTTGGGAGACACAGTTCTCAGAGTGTATTTAGAAATGGCCATGTCATGGATCTATAAAAATTTGATGCTCTACTGTATTAATTAGGACACAGTGGGGCTCATTTAAACAGGGAGGCCATTCTTGGTGAAAAGAACAGATTCTTCGACATAAAATAGAAACAGAGAGGGCAAACCCTGGGTAAGCAGCAGTAGGTAGTCCTCTTGGCCTTAAGTCAAGTTTAGATGGGACCAACCACAGGGAAGGAGCCCAGGCGTAGCAACCCAGAGACAAAGGCAAGGTGACCCTAAAGTTATAGCAGTCCTTTGGGCACCTATCATAATCTTCACGAGCCAAAGTAAGTTCCTATTTTATGTTTGTAGTACCTTTAACATTTTTCCCCTTTTGTTCTCCATTAAATCTTTAAAATGCTTAAATCTTTTGGAAGCCAGCATTTCTCTTGTCTTTTCTATAAGGAATGTATTTAATAGTAACCTAATAGCCCCAGTTGAGTTCTGCTTTACAGCTAATAATAATGGGAGGTATTAAAAACATTTTCACCAATCCCAATGAAATTATTGATTCAGACAAATATCATTGTTATGAAAATCACTAGATATATAGTTATGAGGGAAAGGACATTTGTTATACTTCCGAAATTACATTGGCTACATGTTTCTTTCTGATCCCAAGAGGAGAACACAACTAAGTATGCAACACAGTAAAGAGATTATCATCACCCTAATCTGGCAGCCAATCCTAATACCACTGTTGGATAAGGGGCTGATGGGGTATGTATGTCCTTGATGTAATTCAGCACAACTCTGCAGCATCACTTAGGACACAAAGGTTAGACATCAACTCATCAGACCTTTAGGATAGATCTTCTGTTTCTAGGAGAAATATAGGAACAGGTTAAGCATCACTACAGGGAAGTAAACACATAGCTCCAATAGCTGAGATGTGCTGCGGCCCATTTGCCTCGTGTTCTCACAAACCAGGGTCAAAAGGGAAAGCTTGCCAGATTTAAAAAATACTACCACCCCTGGATTAAAGACTGGTTTGAATAAACTAGCTGTAAGGAAATGGGGGTGGGGATTAAAAAATGGTGAAAACTTACTGAAATGGAAAAAAGAAATCTGACCAAAAAAAAAAAAAAAGACTCTGGGCATTGTACTCTAATATCTCTTATTGGTAAACATATATGTACATAAATATTAGAAAAAGAGTCAGAATGTGCCCAAGAGAGCAGTAACAGCTGACTTCCAGGTGGTAGTAATGTGATGTTTTATTTTGACTTTTACTTTCTACTTGTCTGTATTTTACAGTTTTCTATAATGCATGAGACTGTTTCTGTTATTTTAAGAAATCATCATAAATAAAATATAAAAATGGAATTAAGATATCAAGACTTATCCATTCTTTTGGAACTTGAGTATTTTTAAAAATAAACTTTATTTTGGAGTAATATTAGATTTATAGAAAAAATACACTGTTGTGTTTTCCCTCTAATGTTAAATACATTTGTTAAAACTAAGAAATTAACACTGATATGTTCTCATTACCTAAACTCCCAGCTTCATTCAGATTTCATCATTTTTTCCATTAACGTTCCTTCCTACCACGTTGCATTAAGATCTCTTTAGTCTCCTCTTGACTTTGCCAGTTTTTAAAATTTTTCTTGACCTTGACAGTTGGGAAGAATACTGTCAAGGTATTTTGTAGAATGTCCCTTATTGGATTTTTTGGATTCTTTTCTTGTAGTCAGACTGGGCTTATAGGATTTATGAGAGAATTCCATGAAAATCAAGCGCCCTTCTTATTATCTTACATTAGAGGGTCAACAACACAACTTACCAGTGGGAGAGTTGACCCTGATCAATGGATCAAGGTAATATCTGTCACATCTCTCCACTACTTTTCTGATCACTTTTTGTGAGTTACTATTTTTCCCATTCCATAGTTTATTCTAGAAATGAGTCACTAAATCCAGTTCATATGGTTCTTTCTGAAACCCCCCACCAAGTAAACTAGTTAATTTTAGCTAAGCTAAGACAAGTTAACTTTTGCTCACTTTTGAAAGAACATCATCTGATAACCACAGACAGTTGGGTCATGACGTTGGTAGAAATGGAGGCGAAGTAAGAGCTGCCTAGGAGAAAGGGGACGCTTAGAAAGCCTTGTTCTTGGCTAGCCTCTGCTTCTCCATATGGACCCTCCCCCCAACTTGGAGAGTCTCCATCCCATGCTCAACTTGAAAAATCTGGGATTCATTTTATTAGAGCAGTGGTCTTTCCTTATAGGAGCTATATGTAATTTCTACGGAGCTTCACTCTGACTGGAAAATGGGTAGCAGTGAAAAAAGGGGATGATGGTGAGGACAAAAGGAGGCTTTCTGCCAAGTTCTCTTGCCTGGTGGACATCCCTTCACTCTTGGGAAGTGGGCTATGCTGCCATTAGCCAAGCACCATTTCAGTTATTTCTATCTTAGGCTCCAGTCCTGACACAATTACAGTCTATTAAATAGTGCAGAAGAACACCAAGGGGTAGAGACATGGATGTCTCAGAAACATCCTCTGCCAAGGTGAGTGCAGACCAAGAAGAGCTATACTGAAATCAGAGAACCATGCGGGTGCCATTTTGTTTCTCTCTAGTCTTCTGCTCAGCCAGGCTTGCAGTTCATGAGCTCTGTTAGACTACCAGATAACAGGGCATTCCTGAGCCTTCTAAAATGGTCAGAGCATCACCAGAAAACCGACAACATTCACATTATATTATGTCTGAAACTATTTGGCTTATTAGTATTTTTTAATTCTAGGTCTTTCTGCTCTTTTATACTGCTTTACCCAGTAGAGAGTTTGTGTCTTTTTCTAGGTTTTATGAAACACTAGGATTCTTTTATGATACCCAGATGAGGTGTTCTCCACCAACATGAAGCTTCACGGATCCACGGGGTCCCTTACATCTGTCTCCTTCCCTTCTTTCTCATCTATCTCTCTTCTTACTCTTTCTTCCTTTGTCCATTACAAGTAGTATTATATGAAAAACAAAAGCCTCCAGTTTAAGAACATTGAAACAATTTTTGGTAGATTTTTCTCAAATTGGGAGATTGTTCAAGTATGTTATAATTCTATCAGAAAATTCTTTTCCCATTAGAAAGTTTAAAAAGGAATGTAAACCTAACAGAACTTCTCATTAAATGACTTTTTAAAACACCCATCTCTTCTTACCACTCTAGACATAGACTAAGAAATTACTTAATGCCCCATCCCCAACCACAAGTGTAAATTTGAAAACAAATTTAGTTGAATTTTGCAAATCTATATTTCAATGGCACACTTTTTAGGCCTAGATGTGTATTTTAGGGAATACTTGATCAAAGTCTCCACATTTCTGTTGAGCACTTCAATAGTCTAGATTTTCTGAAAACTAGGATCCTTTTATGATACCCAGTTGAGGTCTCCAACATGGAGCTTCATGGATCCATATAGTCCCTTATGTCTGCCTGCAGTAGTTAGCGGGATGGGGAAGCAGCAAGAAAGTGGATTATGTTGATATTGTTGACTGTGCACAATGTGATTTACCTGAATGTTTTATATTGATAGCAAAACACTGAGAATAATGGAATCTTTCAATCATATCCTACTTTTTGTGAAGACCTTTTTAAGGCAGTTGAATAGGAGACTCCATCCTGTTGATGTTTAATTTTGGGAACCTTTCTACAGTTTAAGAAAATGATACCCCACACTATTTCTTTGTAATGTCAACACTTAGTGGGATTCATACCCAACCTTTTTAGGTTATCTGTGTTTTTGCCTTCCTGACTGGAATGCATTTTTTTGAATACATCTTTTATCAAGTATCTTACTCAAATAGAATATCTTGTGTACTGCTAAGATTATTTTGTGCCATGTTCAGGCCCAGTATTTATTTTTTAAAAAGTGAGCACTGTTTTTTGCCCTTCTGACAGTGAAAATCCAGCTGTTTATTGTGCAATGTTATGTATATGTATATGTGTTTGCTTGGGGGGGCATCCTGTGCCTTTGTATAAACAAATATTAATTGGATGCATTTATCATCCACTCCTTAAGATGGTCATTAGTTTGTAATCATCCTCAGCTCTGTTAAAGCTCTTCAGCTGATCATCCTACGGAAAGTGAAGGCCTCTGGGTTTGTTAATCTCTCTGCATTTTAGAGGCAGGATCTCATCTTCAAAAAGAAATGTATACCTCCCAGTCTATCAAGAAATTTCAGATTCAAATATACAAATCTAGAAGACAGCAGACCTGTAACTGGTATTACAGAGGCTAATGTTGTAGCTGCTGCACCTAGTGACAGACCCATCACCATCTCCACCCTCTGTCCCCTTCTCATAACCACAACACAGTGCACATCTTACCTGCACACACAGGTCACTGTCCCATGCTACAGGGAATGAGGTGGGTGGGTGGCAGTTCCCAATCCCAGGAGTCAGGGCTAGTGCAGCATCTACGTGACTATTACCTTTACATGTAATTCAGTGACGCGCCCCCAACACACACCATTTGACTCTTCTAGTCAATTTAGCAATGGCTTCTCCTGATTTTTTTCTTGTGGCCTTGCTCACACTTCTTAAGTTCTTCAAGATTCTTAGCTGAGTAATGCATAATTCCAGTCTCCCATTCAGAATAAAGATGTAGATGCTCCCTGTTATAGTAGAGGAAATAATTTCTATTGAGTTTTCCTATGCCACACTTGGCTTACCAGAGACCCAAGTATTATGTGAAATTTTTCCTTCCTTAGAAGAAGCAAGTCTCATTTTTTATATTCTTTTTCCTTTCTGATTTTCAAATATTTAATTATTATTTAAAAAGTTTATTTCTATTTTTCTTTCTTTCCAGATATCCCTGCCTGATTAGGACGTAAAGAGTCTCAAATATATTTAAGTGAGTCAAGAAAATGAAGGCCTCAGTAGTCAAAATTCCCTACATTAAAACAAAACAAATCCTAACTACTTCTTTGAGGTTTTGTGTAATGAGGGTAAGTTGGCAAGTGTAGGAGGGACTTTCATGCCTCAGGATAGTGACAATTCAGATTCCCCCTTTTTTCCCACAAGGAAAATACATTTTATCCTTTAACTGAGGGTAACAGAATCCATTTATACTCCTCTATTTTGTCTTTGCTAGAACCTTTTCCATTTTTAATACAGAGAGCAGACCTGATACGTCTGTTTTTCCTTTTCAGTCTTATATTGAAGTCTCCAGCTCCACCTCCTTCTCTGAGTTCCAGGGTCAGACACCTCTGCTTTCTAATGGATGCCTTAGTGACATCTCCACTCAGTGTTTAACACCCGCCTCAAATTTGACATGCCCCAACGGAACCAGAGTCTCCTTCTCCAAACCAGTTTCTCCCTCAGTCTTGACAATCTCTGTAAGTGGCACCACCACCCATCCTGTTGTCCCAGTTATGTTTTATCCTTCTCTCCTCGGCCCCTCACCTAGTCCATCAGTAAGTCTGTTGGCTCTAATCCAGGCCACTCTGACCCTTCACCTGTGCTCTTCTAGGAGCCTTCTCCATGGGAGATCTGGTCTACCCCTTCATACCTGCCCTACCTCCTCCACCAGTGCTCCTCCTGTCACCTGTTCTCCATATGGTGGGTGGGGTGGCCTTTTAAAACAGAAATCATGTTATGTCAAAATTACGTAAAAATTCCTGGATGCTTCCCACAGCACTTAGATCAATATCTGATGCCACATCTGACCTACTAGGTACTGTGGTCTTGGCTAAAGGTTCGTCAACCTCCTGTGTGGTAGCACCACTCTAGGCCCAGAGATTCTGTAAAGGACTAGACAAAGTCTGTTCTCCTGCAACTGAGAATCTGGGTTCTGAAAAGATAGGTCTCGAGAACTCTGACAATCTACCAATTTGTGAACATCACTGCCCTACTAAAAATCCCCCATAAATCAGTTTTTGCTCTGAATGGAACACTCATAAATTTTATTTTCTAATTTCCCCACTCCATGTAAGTGAACTTGTTTATTTCACATGTCTGATCTGCTGCCAGATTCAACATCCCACTTTTTAATTTTATGCAAAACATCCCTTTCTAAGACCTATTCTCATTTATTACCAGCATTAGCAATTGGCTTTTTTTAATGGACCTTTTTTTCACAGAAAAGACAATTTTGAAAAATAGTCATTTTATGAGTGTCAATACACATGTAACAACAAAGGGAAAACCACACTAAGACATTGATGTGTCCCTACCAAGTGACAGGCTAGCCTTTCCATCTGGCTAGGCAATTCAGTCCCCCACAAACCCAATGATGCATATAGTTCAGAGGTTTGTCTCAGCAGACCACTGAGCTCCTCTGTGTCTCTGGAGTCTCTGGAAAACTGTAGATATCACAACATCCCTCTACCCACAGAAGCCCCCTCCACCACCTTCTTTCCATCCTTACCACCACTGCCCCATCCTCCCACTCACCCCCCTTGGAAACCTGGACCTTGGCAAGCAGACTCATGGCTCTCCCAAGCTGTGCCAGCCCTGGGCCAAGGCAAGAGGCTGCCGCCCGACCTTTACTTCCTTAGTGGCCTCTGGTGCCCTCCTGAGTTCACTACTTAACATCAAACCATTGCTCCAGAATTATTTTATTTTTAACATGTGGAGGAGATTCTTTACCAGCACAGTTCTTCATCCTTCTGTAGGTTTTGAAATATGTTCTCAGGGATCCACTTTCTGTAGGTTAAGTTGTACTTGAGATCTCACTGCCATTTAGTGTTTTGATAATCGATATAGTATGGCAATTCATCATACATAATTCATCTGCTCACCTCTTACAGACGGTGCTGGTACCCTTATATTGCAATTTCCAAATTTCTTTGTTCCCAGATAAACTGACACTTCTATGTTTCTTATGACTCCATCAATTCAAAATTAAACCCTGAACACGTTGTTGCTCCAAGTCAGTGTCCTAACTCAAATTTATATAGGCTTTTAGTTATTTGAGTTAGGACCTATTTTTTTCAACTAAAAAGAATTTTCCTGCTACTTTCTGTATTTTCAAGATACATCTCATGACACTATTCCTGATGTTACCAGATCCCTAATTATGTCAGAACTTCAGCATGTGTAATATGTCCATTACTGAAATAAAATAGCATGTCATAAGACTAAACCCTTAAAGCTGAGCCAGATCATTTAGAACTACATACATAAAGATGTCCTACCATACAATAGTTCCTTCTAGAACATTCTGGAAGACAGGCAGACTTTCTGAAAGCCCAGTTAGGATTTGAAGAGATATTTCACACAATTCAGCCATTTAGACTTTTTATATAATTTTTTTCCAATAAATCAGAAGCACATTACATATAACTTTGACTCTCGTTATTGTAACTCATACTTTAGAGTGAATAGCGGGAAGATACTTCTAGTAAAAGCAAACCATAAATGTTTATGTGGCTATGAGCAGCTTTCCATAATCCTTTCTGTTGGGGGGTCGACTGTTCTGTTTTATCCACCTCCCGCCCCGCACCTGTCCTACTTATTTCCAGCCATGTTGTAAGGCATACATTCTACTTACCCCATTGGAATATCTCCGGTTATTCCTGGACCACCTGCTGGTTTTATTCAGCCCTGGCCTGGAGATCTGTTACCAACTGTTTCCAGACCCTAAGCTCCACTCCCATGGCAGTAAAAAGTTCGCCCCTTCCCTCTATTCTATGCTGTTCTAAAAAATGACCCAAACTCCCAGTTTGGCCCCCACCCAGTCCTGTGTGTAAAACTAAGAGATGGGACCTTCTTCTGGAGTCTCTTTCGAACTCATCACACAATGATGTCAAGACTCTCGGTGAGGCCAGGACTTCCCACAGCCTCCCCGTGCCTTTCAGCATCAGTTCATCAAAGTCAGGTGGACCAGAAACCTGGTCCCCTGGAGCAGGTAGCCTCTAAAAAAGTGTGAGGATTTTTAGGGGTGGAGGTGGCTTTAAAATTTTGTCTTCATCTCTGGGCTCTGGATTGTCATGGGTTTAATTAGTGCTCCCTAATTCCTCCTTCAGCTCCTTTCTCTCCTGGGTAATGACTCGATTAAAAATCTTATCTGTTTATTGGTGGCACTCTAGTACAAAGGGCCATTTGGGGACTTGGCAGGATCTTTAGCACCGTTCCCTGGACTCCAAATTATGGGAGAAGTCAGAAGCATTAAGATCTGCTCCAGGAACCTTGCTCTCCAGCTGATCCAATGAAGTGCTAGTGAGGTTCTCCTTGGAGCTCTCTCTATGACCTCACTACATGAAGGTCTTGAATTCTTGGGTTTTTCACCATGGGGGGAGGTGGTCAGGAATACTCTGAAACTATCATAATAGCTGTGAATTGTCTTCTCAAATAATGTGATTATGTGTACACATGCTATCATTGAGCAGCCCTTTGTTTGCAAGTGAAGGAATCAGCTCTGGCTAATGTAAATTCTGGGGTTGTTCCTGGATTCAGAAAGATAAATAAGCAGCCTAGACAAGGGTAGGGCAGGAACCAGGGCCATCCCTTGGGATCAGCAACTGGCCTTTGGGAGGTTTTCACCTGGACTCCTCTTCAATAACTCAGCCCAGATAATGCCCAGTGTCTGTATGTGCCCCCAAACCCCAGGAGAAGAAGTTAATTGTCCTAGCCTAAGTCAGAATCTGTCCACTTTTCCAGGGTGGTGGGATGCTCATGAGGACAATGTGTGGCATGAGACCATTCCAGTGATGGGGAAAATCTTTGTGAGCTGGGCAGGCAAGTTTCCTTGAGCTTTGCATGTAATTTTGTGACATTCAGTCCTTTTGCTTTGGAGGAACATAAAACTTGTTTGGACAGAATTCATAGAATCTGAGAATATCAGAGCTGGATGGTAGTTAATATTTATATTGGATTAATGCATGTTTACCATGTGTTACACATTAGGCTAAATAGTTTGCATGCACTCTGATCTTATTTTTGTAGTAATTCCATAAGACAAACGCATATGACTATTTTTATTATTCTATGGATAAGAAAACTAAACCACCCACTAGAGAACCAGATAGCTTGGGCTCCCCCAAGTTTCTTACAACCGGTCCTCATAACTTTTTGCAGTCAAGGGAAGAAATTCTACTCCACCTTCCAAGTTCCTGGAGATCGAAATCTGATTTCTAGTTGATCCAAATATGTCAGAGGTAAACCACTGAATGACACTTTGTCCTCACCTACAGTGGATTTTGGGACACACAAATCCCCCTGAAGCCCATCTTTTCTTCTACACTACATATGAGGACTTTGAAGAGGTTTTCAAGCTGAGAAGCTATATTTAGCAGAATCCTTTTAATAAAGGGAAGAGTGCTCAGCCTTGGTATCTGCATGCCCCCATTTCTGTCACACCGTGGGTGGCCTCACTCTGCCCACCGCCCACCTCCTGCTGCGTCTCCCTGTGGCCTCACACTTGTCTTGCCTCACCACATGCCTCACCCACAACTGTTCCGTTTCTGGGACTCTCAGCCACCCACTCCTGCTCTGTTCTTCTGTCACATAACCCAAAACTCCTGCAGATTCCTCCCCCCAGGGCCATCCTGTTGGCCACTCCTGCTTTCTACATGAAGTTGCTCTCTCACCTTCTGTGCACCTGCTGTTGAAACCTGCCTTCTTTCACTTACCTGTGATGACTTGCTCTAGCTGCTGAGCCACACACCCTCAGATCCTCAGCCAAGGGTGTGCACCTTCGTGGGCATGTGGTTGTGTCCACCAAGGCACTTAGGTACATCTAGCTGACCATATAGGACATGTCTGCCAGTCAGAAGCGTTTTTTTTTTAACTTGATATAATTATTTTAGCTCAAGTGTGCTATCAGGTGACTCTGAAGTTCCTGGAGTTCAGCAGGAAGCAGGTCAGCTGTGTCTTTCCTTCCTCCAGACCTGGTTCGATGCCAGGCTGGGGTGCATACTCGGTGAGAACTTGCCATGCACTACCCCAGGTGTGTTGCTTAAACCGTCAGGCTCCGTATGGAGACGTCTGCCTGAGATAAATGAGAGCATGCTTTTCTGCTTCAGAAAGACTATCAATGGGCTGGGATTGTGGCTCAGCGGCAGAGCACTTGCCTGGCACATGTGAGGCACTGGGTTCAATCCTTAGTACCACATAAAAATAAACAAATTAAATAAAGGTATTATGTCCAGCTATAACAAAAGCCATGTATATATATATGGAGAGAGAGAGAGAGAGAGAGAGAGAGAGAGAGAGAGAGAGAGAGAGAGAGAGAGAGACTATCATTAATATAACTGCCTGCCTGGTTTGCTGTGAGCATAAGATAAACTCACTAGAGGTTGGCCTACTTTTCCCTAGATGAAAAGTATTCTTATCACTTCAATTAATTTATGACGAATTTTTCTAAAAAACAAGAAAGAAAATTAATTATTTCTTCCCCCCTGAATTATTATTTTTTTGCCCTCCCCACATTCCACCTGCAAATCAGAAGGGTCATATCATCATATACAAAACCCAGTCCCGAAAATGGTTTGAGAGCTGTTTAAAAGGAATGAGAGTAGTAGCTACGTCAGGTTGTTAGCTTTCTCCATCAGCCACTGCAGCACGAGAGCATCCCTGTGTTCCCAGCTCCACTGCTGCCCTAAAGTTTCCCAGGGCTAGAAATTGTGTGACTAGTTTGGGGATGATTAGATAGAGGTCAGGAAGACTTGCCCTCATCTCCAATAATCTACTCAAACAAGCAAAATCAAACACCCCCGGGCTTTCTGGAATTTTTATGAAGAGTTACGGATGTTTTAGATAACACCACTTTTGTATGTATATCTGCATGACTGTATGGGGACAGTCCACAGACTGTCTTGTGCGCCTCACAAGGCGAAAGGCTAAACTGTCTCTTAGTAGTAATTGCTTGGGCTAGAACAAGATCCTTCCAGTATACGCTCGGTCCCCAAAGCCCAGCTGAGTCTAGCAGAGTATCACCACCTCTTGAGCAATAGGGCCTGGGAACTGGGCTGAACAAGGTTTCCGTAGCAGGCAGAAACAGACTCCTTAGCCTGGACACAGTCACCATGTGCACACCAGCCAGTTTATCAGTTTTTCTTGATACCACTGCTCACATCAGATCCAGGAGGTATAAGTGGGAAATTCATAGTAAAACATGGGCAGCTATTCTGGGCTTTCTCTATCAATTATACTGGCATGTATAACTTAAAAGGGAAGGAGTATCTATTTTTCTATTACCAGCTTGCCATGAGTAGGCCATATCTGCTCTCCTAACAGCCCCTTCTGTATTCTGCAGTGGTCTCTCTCATAAATTGGTTTTGAAACTGGGTCATATACAGGCTTGGACATCCATTTGTGTAGCCAAATGGAAGAAAGAGCGTACAGCTGTACACAACTTAATATAGTAGAGTAAAAGACACAGTGGTGATAGCTGTTATGTATTTACCACTTAGAGCTCAGAAAGATTGATGGGTGTGGGAGGCCCTGATGTTCCTCTGATCTTAAAATCTCTGATTAGCCAATAATAACACACCAGCACACCAATTATACCAGCTGTCACTAGGCAGCACCATGCTGTCAAAGTCATCAATAGAGTGACAGTCCCCTTTGCTTTCAAAATTGTCCTTGATCAGTCTCAAAAGCATTAATTGTAGGGAGATGTCTAAATGAATCTAGACAGAGAAAATTGTGTAGTTTTACAAGGAAGTTGTGGATCTGAACAGGAATTTGTTCAGAGATTTTTTGGGGAAATGATATTTCCAGAGATCTCTGTGTTTCAGAGGGGTGACTGGCATGAACACCCCAAAGATTTGCCTGGAATGTCTAGAAAATAAGAAGAAACTCCCCTATTCTTTTGAAACTACAGGTGCTCTGGGAAGTGAGCAGGAAGTTATAGGAGGTTGCCTTTGGGGACCGAGCGTATACTGGAAACATCTTGTTCTAGCCCAAGCAATTACTACTAAGAGACAGTTTAGCCTTTCACCTAGCAATACTTCAAGCTCTAAAAATCCATTTCCTTTCAGGTTAAAATTCCTGAAAAAAAGAAGAGAGAAAGAAAGAAAAAAGAGGAAGAAAGAATATCATTTAGGCTTAAAGGACAACAGGAGAGAGGAAAAGGCAAAGTTGAATTAAAGGGTAACTCATTGCTTCTCTGCAACCTTCCTTTCTTAGGGTTTTGAGGGGAGCGCCTGTTTTTGAAGTTAGAACATGGTTCTGTGCTCTTCTTCATAACATGCACTGTGGGCTCTGAGCCCAAGCCCACATTTTGGGAGTTTCTGTTTGTGTTTCCATGTGCTATATCTCATTCCACAGAAATACATTAACGTAGTTTGAGAAGGATCCATTCCCACGCAGAACCAAGTGGGTTTTACTTGTTGGTAAGAATCCTCTCTCTGAAAGGGGCAGCCTTGTCCCCAGCCTTACAGGGCCAGCTGGTATCCCAGTGGGGCCTTAAGTTGCAAGTTAGTCTATAGTTGAGCTTGCCTTGCCTCTGTGTTTTCAAAACCAGAAATTCTCAAATTACCTGGCCCATTCTGAGATGACATTTGGTTAGCAGTTTTATGTAGGGCTTGGGATTGAGGGTAGGGATCATAATTTCTCAGTTCTGACCTTTAGCTCTCAATCCCACGTGACCCATAACCTTTCTCATGTGCATATTTCCTCGAAGGAAAAATTTATGGTCTGCTACCTCTGAAGGGAATCTCAGGTGATCTATGTATACAATGTACTCATCTCAATCAGTATCTGAACATTGATTTTGTTTTTAACAAAGCATTTTAGAGAATGCAAATAATGTACAGAAGGCATTAGAGAAGAAAGGAGTCAGAATGATCAGGAGAACTGGGGAGGGTTTGAAAAAGGAGGTGGCATCTGAGCTTGACTCTGAAAGTGGAAGGGATTTGGCAGGTGAAAAGGAGGAGAGACTTCAGAGGAGCGCCTGCAAGAAGAAAGGGTGAAGAGGCTGGGGAGGAGCCGCTTAGGAGAGCAGCAGCCTGGGAGGGCAGGTTTATTTTTTGTGTGCTTAGTTTCTTTCTTTCAGTTCCTTATTGTGAATTTTTTTTTATTGTGGCAAAATATTCATAACATAAAATTTACCATTTTAACCTTAACACTTAAATTATGTAGCTCAGTGCCCTTAAGTACCATCACATTGTGGTACAGCCATCACCACCATCCATTTCTAGGACTTTCTCATCTTGCAAAACGGAAACTCTGACCCCATTAAACACCAGCTCCCAAATGTTCTCCCTCAACCTGAGATAACCACCACTCTCCTTTCTGTCCCTGTGAGTTAGACTGATGTAGGTACTTCATGTAAAAAGTAAAAGGAATCATGCAGTAGCTATCCTTTTTGTGATTAGCTTATTCTCTTAGCAGAATGTCTTTAAGGTTGTGGCATATGTCAGAATTTTATTTCTTTTAATAATTAAATAATATTCCATTATACACACACACACACACACACACACACACACACACACACACCTTTTGTTTGTCCACTCATCCATTAATGGACATTTGGGTTGCTCCACCTCTTAGTCACTGTGAATAGCGCTGCTATGATGGTGTGTGTGCAGTATCTGTTGGAGTCATTGCTTTTACTTCTTTAGTGAATATACTCAGAAGTTGAATTCTATGTTTAATTTCTTGAGAAATTGCCTCGTTTTTATTATGAAAATTTGAGATATTCACAAAGTTGAAAGAAAACTACAACAAATACCCATATACTCAACACTTAGATTCCAAACAAAATAAGAGTCTCAAAATGTTTAGCCCTAGCATGCCATTCGATAGATTTGATACATATAGTTTGGAAATTGAGAAACGAGGATCTTAAATTCCTGTGTTGTGATATTTAGCACTCAACCCCATATCATGTACAACGTTTTGATACTTACTTAAAAACTTTTGCTTCCCTGCCTTAGAAGTCAATAGGGAACAACTATAATTCAAATCTAACAAATGTAAATAACTTGCCATGTTCTCTTCATCTTTCTATCAATAATGTTTGATCTTTAGTGAATCACTTGAATGTAAATTGCAAATATCATGACCCTTCATCCCTAAATACATCAGTGTACCTACATATCCACACTGACATCACATCCAAAAAAATTAATAATAATTTCCTAACAACTATGCCTAGTTCATATTCGAGTCCCCCAAATTGTCCCCCAAATGTCATTTATGATGCCTCTTTTCAAACCAGAATCTAATCACAAACTATCACATATCACAGACCTTTGACTCTGTCCCGAGGTGAAAGGGAATCTCTGGAAGTTCTGAGCAGGGAGAGGTAAGACCCAAACTGTAATCTGGCCATGTGATCCTCAATACTTCTTGTGGTGGGGAGGGGGATTTAAGAAAGCTACTGAAGGGTGGATTCCCTACTCTGGGGTAGACCAGATACATATTCTGATAGGACTTTCATCTGGCATATATCTATGCCAAATCTTCAACATGTCTGAAACAACAACAAAAAAAGACTTACAGTGAGTCATTACCAAGCAACCAGAAGTTCTGCCTTCACAATCTCCAAGTCTTGTTATCTAAGTAAATAATGTGCCAGTTGCAGCAATTTCAGCTTGTGCTTCTGTGGCACATTTAATACTGAGAATTCACAACTTGTACCGTAGCTCATTTTCCTCTGCAGCACTCCTCTGTGCCTCTTTGGTAAAGAGAACGTGTTCCCGGGGAGGAATGCCATCCTGGGGCTTGAGTGGGGTATCTTTCTCCCCGAGGACCACTCCACCTTTACTTTCCCTACCACAAAACCAAGCACCCCTGAATTCTTCATTTGTCACTGAGTCAGCAGTACGTTTACTGAGTGACAACTATGTACTCAGCCTTGAAGGGGAGTCAGAGGAAAGATAAAGCACTCAAAACCAGAAGAGAAGGAAGAAAAGCATCACAATTACAAAATCAGTGCTTTCAAGCAAGAAGGCATCAGGTAGCAGATGTTCAAAGATGGGCCAGAGGAACAGAGAGCATGAGAACGTCTGAGAAGAGATGGAGGCTGAAGGTCTTGAAGGATGAGTTGGGTGTGGATGGAGCAGGGGAAGGATTCCCCGCCCTGAGCACGGTGGAATCAGAGATGTTCTCTCCCTGCCTCCCAGTGCTCCTCATGGAGGTGCTCCACGCCAGGGACATGCCAGCAGCTGGTGCTGCAAAGAGAGAGGCCCCTGAGACAAAAAAAAAAAAATGTTCAGGAATCTCCTGAAAAGATGCTCTCGTGTGCTCAGGGAAACCTAATTTTATTCCTCCTGATTGTGTGTGCTGGTGGGCATCACAGACCACATGCGTCCTTCTTAGGAAGCTGGATGTAGGGTGTGGAGAATATCCAGTGGGCCAACCAGACAAATTCATTTCAGGTTGATAGCACTCCATTTTGGGGAATTCATACAAAGACATTAATTTAGGAAGAACGTATTAGCCTAGAATTTTTCTTTTCTTTTTGGACACGAAGGACAGCTTAATTCTTTAGAGTTTACCCTCTCTTGTTTTAATTTATGATTTCTTTACTTTCAAAAGACTGGATGCTGTGGAGGGAATGCCTCATTTAGTCTCAATAAATTGTGGGCAACCTCTGTCCCTTGTCTTCCTCTTGACTTGCGGTTGCATTTCCAGGGGGTTTTGTCTTCGGACGGATGCTGCACGTTTGGGCTAAGGTTTCCCTCTAGTAATCAGTAGCACCCAGCATGTTGAAGGTGACCCTGGAAAGACTGGAATAAAGGCAGCAGCTCTGAAGAGTTGGGTCCCACTGGTTCCCAGTGGTCTTGGTGCACTGCTGAGCGTGGAAATGGGATGTGATGGAAGAACCCAGGCGTGGGCCTAGTAGTTTGGTGTGATGTGGCCTCTTTTGGCCCCAACCCTGTGGATCTGATATAAAGCTGAGTCCTTCTGTCTACCACCCAAGGTCCCTCAGTGTGGCAACTCAGGAGTTGGATATGGGTTTGAAGTCTAGCCCTGCCACTTACTGGCTTGTGGCCTTGGACAAGAAACTCTTCTTTTCTTGAGGCTCCATTTCCTGATCGTTAGACTTGAGATAATGATAACTAACTTTAAGGTTGTTTGGAGGATTACAAAGGATATCAGAAAATTCCTCATCTTCTAGAACATATGATAACACAGGCCAAATCATGGCCCCTGCTAGAATATGAAGCTGTGGCACTTCTGTCCCAAGGCTGCTGTCCCTGATATCATCTTCTGCCTCCCCCTGCCCCATGCTAATGTAGATATATGGTATTTGCAGCAAGTTCTATCATTTTCCATTTGGCATCTATGCTGCGGTTAGTTTGCATATTCTCAGACTCTACAAAGATCTAGATGAAAGGAATGACATAAACAGTTCTTTTTATATATCTGCAAGTATTTTCTCCTCAGCCACATCTCACCCCAAATCCTCCTTTGCCTCTCTGCTCTGAATTTCTTCTCCTGTCGGTTCCATTTTGGAGTTCTTGCAGTGTTTCACGAGTGCACTGCCACCTGTGGTACCTCTGACCTTTTGTTCTCTTTCAGCTCTTGGCCAAGCCCCAGCCTCCCACTGCTTCACACCCACTGTGTCCCCCTTACTCATTGCCATGTCCTGACCCTGAATGGCCCACACCTCCATCCCCTTGTTTGTATTTAATTGTGATTCTAGCTCCTCAGTATTCAAAGAAACCTGGCTTCAGAAGACATCCTCCAGAAGAATCCACAGAAGGAATCCAGCGGAGCTCAGAGTGGACCTCAGGAGCTGAACCTCACATGTATCGTCTTGCAGTCTCCAGAATGTCATCGTTTTGAGCCTCCCACCAAGCTTGGAGCAGAAGCATGGCTGGTTTGCCATTTTCTTCATAGGACACAGAAGTTGAGGCTTAGTGACACTTGGTGACCCTCTCTACTGAGTCACGGTGGTGCCAGAATCTGAGCCCACGTCACTAGCTAAACGCTTGCTCCATGACGCTCTGCTCCTCCTCAGCAGATCAGCTCTATATTTACTCTGCTGTGGTTTCTATATCAGGGGAATGGGAGAGGGGACAGGGCTGGGGGTTGGGAAAGGGTTGGAACCACAGCGCTATAATTAATTCTGTCTCCCACACAAGCCACTAAAATATCACATATAATAAACAGCATCACCCCCCAAAATGCCATGATTACACAGCATGGCTTCACGTTCAGGAGGAAAGGGAAGGGGTGGCACTAATTAACAGGCGGAGATGGAATATTTACAACATACTATTCCTGCTAATAGGATTATCTTCACCCTTGTAATCATGGTGGAGACTCAGGGTCCTCCCAGCTGTGTGGCTAGCCACGCCCCGTGGGACAGGATGCCACGAGAGGCTTGGGGGCACCTACATCTTTGGATACCTACCAGAGAGGAGGAGTGAAGAGGGAGGCAGCATCTTGGGTGGAGGAAAGAGTGACATTCTCAAGCCAGTATGCCACACCCATGTGTCATCTTAAGTTGTTCCCAGTTTTCCTGCATAACTCCAAGGAGTTTGATGCCCAAAACCAAAGCAAGAAGACCAAGAATCTATTTCCTATGTCAAACGAGGCCAGTGAACCTCCACTTTTCCGTCTTCAATATCCACGCCTACCTGCCTGTTTCCTGAGGCATCTCTTAGGACTCAGCAGCTCCTCCTCAAGGAGTCCCTGGTCCTGCAGAGCCTCCGAGGTCTTGAGAAGAGCCTCAGAAAGATGCAGCAGTGGGACTGGTCACAGAAAAGGTTTAGGTCACACCCAGCTGCCCACCACCTGTCCCCCACCCTCCTAGTAGCCACATGGGTTCACAGGCAAGGGAGCACTCCAGTTGTGGCTTTAAAGAAGAGAAAAGTGAGATAAGGTTCTAGGAACAATTTTTTTTTTTTTAACATAGAGAATTGGTGTAGTGACCACTTAGCAGCTATTAAAAGTCCACATGATACCAACAGAATGATCATAAAGAAGGTCACCATTACAGAGTGACACTGAGAGAGGAAGTGATGAAGGAGCCAGGGAAAAGCCCACTTCAATAGTCCCTGCAATTGAGGTGTCATTGAAGTCTCTCCATCCATTTTGTATGGGGACAATAACTCTCTAAGACATTTGTGATGGTTGTCATTCAGGGAAGAGAAAGAGAGAGCCAGGAGGACAAGGTGTCATCAAGTTGAACTTTTTTTTTTCCCTCATGAATGTGTTGACCAGGGGAAAGGAGACGTGGGAACAGTACCGCTGTGGCCACCACCATTACCCCAGGAGCACTGAGATTCTGGCTGCCTTCAGGGAGGGCTGAGGGTCAAGCAGAAGATGAATTTCAATTGGCGCTTGAAGCCATAAGCCTGTAGAATTTTCTCTCCATAATCATGGAGATTAACTGTTGTATTCTGCTTCTTTCCCTTAGAAAAAGTGCGGTGAGGAAAACAATCAAACTAAACATGGCCTTGGGAGATTAGAAAAGGTCCTTCTCCCCTGGCATTCTTGGACTTTCTTTAACAACACTGTCCTGAGGGAATCTGGGCTGTGATCCTCCCTCTGTTGGCAGATCAGCCAGGAGGAATGCTGCTTCCCTGAGCTGGACCCTCCAGCAGGTCCTGAGACTGTCAGCCCGTATACAGAAAGGCTGGCCTCCCACTTGGAGCCCGTTCTGATTTTCTCTGTAGTATGCTGATTTGGAACTCATAGCACATTTGCTGAGAGAAGCCATGCTATAAATAGTAGGCAGGTTCCGCAGCCAGTTACTAAGCTGAGCCCATCCGCTGCTGAGCTGGGAGCAGGGAGCCCTGGCTCTGTTTCCGCCCTCCATTAGCTCCTGTGTGACTGGGAGCGAGTCATTGAGCTATTGCCCTGGATTTTATCACCTGAAGACTTATTATTGATCTATACTGAATAATATAGAATTTCAATGCTATTACAAATACTCCCATGGAAGTGGTATTCCAGTTTCCAATGTACAATTGCCCAGTGAGGGGCAGAAGTGAGGGTTCTGTCCTCTCTGTCTCCGGCAGTCCAGAGCCTGGCTGCAGCAGCTCTGGGCAAACTGGGTCTCTGAGGAGGGTTTGGGCCGCAACATTAGCCTTTGGAAGCAGGGAAATGAGAAAGGGTCCAATCTGGCTGTACCAGGTTCTTGGTCAGGAAATAGGGGTGGTCATGGGGAGGGTGGACAAGAGGTCACTAGGGCAAGCTGGGGAGGGTGCCACAGGGTGTACAGAAGGACTTTCTGTTCACTCAGTAAGGAGGTTTTGCCCAGGGTGAGGTGTGTTATCAAAGGCCAAACTTGGGATATTTGAGACTTTTGCTTGACTTTTAAAGTCTAAAATTTCATAGTAACTCTGAGAGACTAACCAAAGTTGGAGTCTAGTCAAGTTCTGTGTGCCCATTTTGAAAAGAAAGAGCCCTCTTCATGCCAGAACTTCTAGAAAACCTCTTATACCCAGGTACATGGAAGACCAAGAGGGCCCTGGTTTTGTAGCACTGCTGGGGTGGCAGCTGGGACCCAGCCACTGTGCCAGAAAGTCTGGGAAACACCCGGAGGGTAACAGCCCATCCCCCACCTCATTTCCCTCCCTCATTTGTCTCTCTCCATGCCTCTTCCCACCACAGTGGGGTTTCTCTTGTCCCCAAGGCTTGGAGCCTCAGATGCTAGTTTGGTCTTTTCACTGGGCCATCTGCAAGAGCACATGGGAGGCAAATTAGACTATTAGGCAGGAAGTATAAAGTAAGATTTGCTAGGATGGTTTGATAGAGAAACCCGTGCTTTCTGGAAGTTGCAGGAGCTGCTACAGAAGGCTCCACTGAGCTGTGCTCTGTCTCTGGTGGGCACTTTCAGCACTGGCTGACAATGCAGTGGCTGTTGTCCAACCCTCTCAGTCTAATGACGAGGAGGCTGAGATCTGGAAAGGTGAGCTGAGTTCTCTGAGATCACAGAGCTAGGCAATGACAGGAGCAGGACACTGACCCCAGTGTTTGCCACTACCCAAACTTCTTGTGCACTTCCAAGTAATGGGCAAGGAGGAGAGCCCATGCAAAGGGCCTTCTCATCAGCAGAAAGGCTCACCACCACCCTGTGTCCCAAATTAGAGAGCACCCAATTGCAATCACCGTGCACTAAATATGCAACAGCTTGTTTGCCTTCTTTGAGGTTCTTTTTAATTTTGGAAAGGTTTCACATCCATGCAAATGCTGACCAGATTTAACTCCTCCATCCGACTTTCCTCTGGCTTTCTCCATTCTCATCTTAAGGTGCCTACCACATGTGAACACTCTCAAAGTCATTGCAGTCAGTGGAAGAAGGACTTTTCTCCTTCCTCCTAGATTTCAGCTTCAGCCATCTAGAGGGTCCCTGGGCCTCAGTCTGTCTCTGACGTGGACAACACTGTGCCCAATTGTCAGCAAAAGCATGTTGGGGGAGGTGGTGGGGAATACGGGGTTTGGTGGGATCATCTTTGAATATACTTGCTGATGGGAAGACAGGGAAAGAACCCAGGCTGTCTGACCCCAGGCCTGGGCTCTTTACCCAGCATTCTTGCCTGGTGAGGAGTTGTGCAGGTTCTTTGGAGTTTATGGTAATGAAATGTTCCTGATAGTCACAAATGTCATTGGCAAGTGATTTGACTTTAACTAAGTTTGTTAGTCCCCTCAGCCTCTGCGTGGTGAGGACTTGCTTACCTGTTTTCTAGATGTGTGTCCCTGACATTTCGGGACATAGTTTTTAGGCATTGGTTTGTCATTCTTCTCTGCTTACCTGTTGAATTACATCACAGGGAGAATCCTGTGCCTTGCGGTCTGCGGACTCATCCAGGGGAGGACTACATCTCTGTGGCTCCTTTTCTTCCTTCCCTAGCCCTAGGCACTTTCTGTTTTACTTTCCATTTTAAAGTTCTGTCTGACTTCGGGTCTTGGGATTTTCATTTCTCCTTCCTTCCTTGTTATATCTAAAAATAACAGCACAGGTATTCTCTATTTGAAAAGAAAACTTAGTGGGCAACAAAAATATATATTCAATCACTTTAAATACAGTCTCCTGTGTGTCAAACTCTGATGGCTACTGGAAACACAAAGACCAGCAGAAGCCGATATCTGATCTCTATAGTCCATGGTCAAGTGGCAGCAAGGGGCATGGCTGCAGATAATTAGAACACGGCATTCCAAGGGCTGGAGTCACCACTCGCCCCCACAGGCCCGCTCCTGCTGGCTCTCTAGGAGCGCTAACGTCTCAGGCCAGGCTGAGTAGAGCTTACTGATCTATTTTTTATCTTTCCTAAATCTGTTCGCCAGATGACAAGAACAGAGATACATCAAAATTAACCAAGGCTGGAGTTCAGAAGTGCAGAGGAGTTTCCGCACCCCTACCTGTCCTTCCCTGGCTCCAGGATCCTTGTGCCCAGTTTTTCCTCGCAGACACAACTGCGTGTCTCCGCCTTGTCCCACTGCTTCAGTTTGGACCTGATGGGCAAGAAGCTTAGCTTGGATCCCACTTACTCTTCCCTCTCCAAGGCTGTTCCCTCTCTCCCAGAACCTTCCATCTCCTCTTTTTGATTTGAGGCTGGGAATACACCCACCCATTCCCGGAATAGTGTCCTCTACCCATAACTCTCATTTAAGGCAGCCGCAGCCTTACGATGGAGTTAAGTCTAACACACAATCTTGAGAAACGGTGTGTAAGTTCTCTTGGAGCATAAGGGCCTCCTTAGCAAGAAGCTGCTGCCTGCTCTTCCTGGGGGGCAGCTGTTCAAGGGGGGCTTCGGGAGAAAGCAGCCTTTGAACGGGGCCCTGAGGTATGAGTGGCAGAGCAGGAAAGGATTCTAAGTATGGGAGTCACCCATGGGGCACTCAAGAAACAGGGAGTGTGAAAGGGCGTAGTGTGTCACTGTCATGGCCCCTGGCCTGTCCCCTCTGCCCTCAGTTCAGATGGTAATCAGTTGTCCCAATAGTCTGGTTTTTCTTCTCTTTTATTGTCTGAAACCTTCTCTGAAGGCCTCCTGAAAGACCATCCAGAACACTGATGAGGGGGCCAAAGCATGAGTTAGAGTGCCACCAGAGATCCAAGTCTCACATGGGTAGTGGATTGTCTAGGGTCACTATGGAATAAGTCCACCTCCCCTAATTCTAGCCAGTGTCAAAGAATAATTTTTAAATAGCTCAAAGCTTGATTTTCATAACATTAATTAATGAAGGAAGCAGTAAGATAGTAAAGCTGATTCAAAGGTCATTGAAGAATAGGCATTTATATATTCTGTAGGGAAAGACTTTTAAAATATAGAAGACTAAGATCTCTAGGTAAGAGACCACAGGACAACAAACAGTAAGCACTGCGTTCTTTTTTACAGACAGAAATCACCTGTGTCTCTACAACACTGTTCTCCTTTGCCGATTAGACAGAATCACTCACTTCACTATCAGTTTTCTAAAAGCCCACATCTACATCTGACAAGTTATAAATATCCTAATCGATAGGAAATAGCAAATCCAACCAAAGTGCACACCCCTAAGGAATCAGCTAACTCAGACACCTTCCAACGCCCTAGTAAAAGGACCCACAAGAAATCCTTTGCTCCATTTTCATATCCTGGACACGTTTTTGAACACCAGGAAAGATAGCCCTAGGAATTTCTTTCTTTATTAGTAACAACAGCAAACATTCATTGAGCTCTTCAATGTGCCAGCAATTCTGCTCTGCAGTGGAGTCACAAGGAAGGTGAG
The DNA here is from genome assembly GCF_045843805.1 of Urocitellus parryii. Taxonomy (NCBI): domain Eukaryota; kingdom Metazoa; phylum Chordata; class Mammalia; order Rodentia; family Sciuridae; genus Urocitellus; species Urocitellus parryii. The sequence continues at coordinate 13,073,860 of NC_135533.1, read as the reverse complement.
ACACAGTCCTCCCCCCCCCAGCCCCCGCCTCCTCCCCCGGGGGTGATGATCAGGAACTAAATGACACGACAGGGAAGGGTTAAAAGGAGGAGTGCACAGGTAGTATTCAAGTTCTGGGGGGAGAAAAATGCACCCTGGCAAGAAAGAAGGAGCAGCCTTCTTGGGGAAGCTCCTTAACGCCTGTGGGTTTAGCTAACCTCCTTTCCTGGCGTCTGGGGCGTGGGTGTCTGCTGTCTGCCTGTGGAGACAGAGGCGCCCTTCTTTGCAGGTTCTGCAGAGAAGGGAGTCAGATTTCTTTTGTGATCCTTTCCTCCTTCCCTCCCATGCCTGTCATGCCTGCCGACATTTCACCCATCATGTTGGGGGCTGCATCTTGGCAGCGATCAAACACTGTGATCCACAGGGTGCTGCGGCGGTACTCAGAGTGCCACACCGTCAGCAGCCTAGGACCCAGCGTGTCAGTGCTCGGTGCAAAGACAAAAGCAAGCGTGGGGCGGAGAGGAGAGATGAAAGGTGGGAGGAGGGAAGCCAGTATCTGAGCAGTTGCCTGGAGACAGGTGGACAGATGTGGAGTGAGCTAGACGGACAGACTCTGGGAGATGAATGTCACAACCTTGGCTAGTTGGGTCTGTAATTAGCTGAGCTCCAACCAGCCTGTTATTACAGGCACTTAGCCATGCCAAGGTGAACCCGAGGCAGTGAAGCTTTCCAAAGCCTGAGTGTTGACAGCAGCCGCAGATCTGCTGAGGGCTCTGGGCTCCGCACAAGAGGAGGAGTCAATCAGATTATTAGGATCCTTTGATTTTTATTTAGCACCTATGAGACAGAGCCCACTACCCCTGATAAGCTCCATCAGATGCTGTTTTCTATAATCATAAGGAGGATGGTTCCAAACAAGAAATGGGAATGTTGTCATTCTTTTCTTTGTGGCTGGTATACATTTCATTTGCCCTAGGTTTGTGACTATTTAAAAAATAACTTTGGTTCTGGGCTCAGTGGTGCATGATTCCAGTGGTTCAGGAGGTTGAGACAGGAGGATTGCAAGTTCAGAGCCAGCCTCAGCATCTTAGGGACGCCTTAAGCAACTTAGCAAAACTCTGTCTCAAAAAAAAAAAAATGGGGATGTGGCTCAATGGTTAAGCATCCCTAGGTTCTATCCCTGGCACCAAAAGGAGGGAAAAAAAAACTGACTTTGGGACCATGGAAACCCCAGAGATAAACCTATATGGCTGTTAAGGCCAAAGCAAGACACCATAACAGAGCCATTCCATCCCTGCTCTTCCTAAGGGACTTCTGGGAGACCGGCAGGCAGTGGTGCACACAGCCTTGTGTGATCTGTGTGTGATGTAAAGAGCAAGGGTTTGGTGTCAAAGGGACCTAGTAGGATCCTGCTGTGCAATCCCAGAAATCAATTTTACCCTTTGGTTTGTTTTCTGTAAATGGATGTGTTAAGGCTGCTATGATTTCATCTGATAATTTGTCAAGAGCCTTTTCCAGTGCTGAGTGTAGATGCTCGTAGCAGAATTTAGTTAAGTGTCAGAGCTTCCAGCTGCCTGTTTGGGGGGATACAGCCCTACAGGAGGGGAGTGCCTGGTGATTATTCACCCAGTGAAGGGGCAGAACTCAGGCAGTCCTGTGGGGATCTTGCCTCTGTTACTTGCTAACCCTGATCTTGGGTACTCAATTTCTGTTTTCTCATTTCTCATTTGTAGAATGGGAATACTAATGGAACCTATCTCAGAGAGTTGTGAAAGCACTAAGTGAGATAATCCACTCAGCATCACATATTTTGGTTCAGTGTCTGGAGTGTAGTCACCTCAGTCATTATTAGCTCGTCTATTGCTGTGGAGAATCACCACTCTGAGAGCTCCTCATCTCCAGGGGGATGCTGTAGTTACTATTCATGTGCCATTCCCCAGAGGGACCAAAGAGTCTCCCAGAAATGGATCCTTTCACAACTATGTCCCTTGCAGTTCATTAAGGCTGGTCATTTACAATACACATTGGAGCTCGTGGCCAACCTGGGAGGTTGGCGGGATAAGCTGTTTATCCCTGTTGTATTAGTTTCTTAGGGTAGCTGTAATGATTTACCACAAACTGGGTGGCTTAAAACATCAGAAGTTTGTTTTCCCACAGTCCTAGAAGGCAGAAGTCCAAATAAGAGTGTCGGCAAAGTCGTGCTCCCTCCGAAGGCTCTGCGGGTGGGGACAGGCTCCTTCCTGCCTCTTGCAGCATCCCTTGGCTTGTGGCTGCATCACTGTGATCTCTCTCTTTCTGTTCACATGATCTTCTTCCCTGAATCTTTGGGTCTTCTCAAATTTTTCTTCTCCTTTCTCCTATATGGACAAAGTCTTTGGATTTTAGGGCCCGCCAAAGCCAGGATGCTGTCCCTTAGATCCTCAACGTAGTTACATCTGCACTAAAATATATCCACATAGAACCTATTTCCAAATCAAGCCACATTCATAGGTACCAAGGGTTGAGGCTGGGACGTGTATCTTTTGAAGGACACAATTCAATCTACTTCACCCAGATTGATGACTCGGGTTTCCTGTCTTTTCTACAGTGTGTGAATACTTTGTATCACAGGCAAGATGGGACCCAGGCCTACTGGTATCTGGTCCTGTGCTGGGTTCCTAAGTGAATACCCCTCTACGCGCATCCAGCACCCTCAGGCCAAGGCTGCAGGTGGAATGCATCCTCCCCTGTGGTAGGTTTGCAAGTGGTCCTTCTGTTTTGGGCCTTTCTACTTCCTTTCTTTCTTTCTCCCTGGTGGTGAGATCAATAAGGCTTTCCTAACTGCTCTTAGGAGCTCTGTCCAGCGGATTTTTTATGATGCAAACTAACCTGTTTCTGTGACCCTCCCCAGTCCACTGGGGCACTTGAACCTCAGCCAGATCTGGAGACACTGAGTTCTAACCCAAGGGAGAGAATTTGGACATAAAAATTGTAGCTCCTTTGATCAGCTGGTGCTGGTTGGCCAATGAGCCTTCAAGGGCCTCACTTCATCTCCATGGAGACAGGGAGCTGCCTGGTCCATGCCAAGGGTGGGGCCTAGCTAGGGCAGTACCACTGAACTCGTGTCTCTGCATCAGAGGAGGCAGCCTCACTATCCTGGAGGCCTTTCCTGAAGTTCAGAGACAGGCTGTGAGCTACCTATAAAACTCACCTTGACCTTGCCCTCACCTGACTTTGACCATGGGGTTGGTTTCCCAACTTTAGAATGAGAAAAACACTCCCCATCTGTCTCCCAATCGGTGAGGATCAGATGAAGTCATTTATACAAAAGCATGAAGATTAATTATGTTTTTATTTCCCCCACAGTTCCTCTCCCTCATGATCTAGACTTGGCCTCCTGAAAAGCTGGATTCCTTCACCAGGTTGTACACCTGTCTCTCTGCCCCAGGCCAGGGCTGCTGCCCCACCTTCCAGAGGAGAGAGGGTCTAGCCTGAAGGAGGAGGCAGGAGCCATGACAATGGCCCTCGGGTTCCTTCTCACACTGCCATGGAAACCTTTGGGTCCCTTAGGAGAGGAGATGGGGCTTCCTGGTGTTGAGGAGCCGTGGTGACAGGCTCTACAGATAGATTTCCATTTTAATGGATGTGTCAGGGCGTCAAAATGTCTATGTTGCATTCAAGCCTCATTAAAATGGAAGCCCATTGCCACAGGGCACAGAAGAGGGTGCTGCATTATTTATTGTTTTTTTTTTTATCTGTTTTCCTAAAACTGGGCTGTTCAGGTTCAAATGGCAGATAAAATTGCCACCCACCTCTCTCCACCCTGTCATTTTCCAGCTCACATCTGTTCATTGCACATTGTATGTTAAATGTTACATTACCAGAGTGTCAGAAGCCCTGAGCAGTACCTCTGAAATCTGATTTATCTAGCTTCCTGGCATTGTGCAGGGGTTATTTCTGTTCCTTCCTCTCTCAGGAGGGTCTCCGGCTCTGGTTTCCATCTCCGGCATTTCAGCCCCTTCTCCAGGCCCGAAGGTGTCAGGAAGCTCCTGCTTCTTTTCCCCCATTCCTTGATCCTTGCTTTCCATCTGGACCCTGCACTTGACCAAGCCCCTGATCCTCCCTCCCAGACTGCACCAGAGTTGGATGTGATAATGGGAGCTCCTCTGCCACCATGTGTCCTGACGACTTCCAAGAAGACAAAACTGCTGGCAATCACCTGGAGAGCAGTGTCTGCATTTGTTGAGATTATTATTACACACCTACTGCACACATATGCTGGATCCAAAGGACCATGTTTCCATAACTTTAACTCCTAGAAAGATAGAGATTAGCATGTAGTAAATTTAAATCTTCACTTTAAAATGCACCATATTACACTGGACGAGGTAGTGCACGTCTGTAATCCCAGCAGCTCAGGAGGCTGAGACAGGAAGATCGTGAGTTCACAGACAGCCTGAACAAGGGTGAGGTGCTAAGGAACTCAGTGAAACCGTTTCTAAAAAAAGTACAATATAGGGCTGAGGATGTGGCTCATTGGTTGAGTGCCCCTGAGTTTAGTCCCTAGTACCAAAACAAACAAACAAACAAAAAAACCCAACCACCATATTCTAACTAGGATGAAAGAGAAATAATCTATGTAGGCAGATAAAGAACTTGTATTGTTCTGTAGTACTAGACCTTCAAATGACATTTGTTAAGTTAGAAATCTGATAATGAATACTGTATTACTCAAATTCTGAAGTTGAAGTGAGGTTTTGTTATAGCTCTTATATTTCTAGAACTCACACCCCCAGCCTAGAGAGAATAAAGAATAGAGTTGATAGCAAGTTTCATTATAATGAACTAGAAAAAAAAAATGTTTTGAATGAGGCTGGGAAAGAGAGGGAAACGATTCTATTACCTCTAGCTTCTCGGTTCTCTAAGTCAGAGGCCAACAAAATATGGCCCACTTAGGAACCAGACACACACACACACACACACACCTGTTGGCTCACAGATTGCCTAGTGGGTCTGTGCTATGACGGGAGAATTGAGTAGCAGACTACATGGCCTGGGAAGCCTTTAGTAATTACTGACTGGTCCTTTACAGAGGAAGTCTGCTGACCCCTGCTCCTAGCTCATGGACACGGTGCTGTTTAGCATTCATGGATAAACTTCTTGGCAGTGATCGTCCATGAGGTGTTTAAAGATTGCAAAGGCTTCTTTATTGGTTATTTGAACCAACCAAATACAACCAAATCAGAAGAGACAGTACTTCACCGTCTGAATCACAAATATATCTACATAATCAGATGTCACATCCTTAGAAGATTGCATTCCCTAAAATTATTCTATATTGATGGTTTATGATCAAATATTTTCTTATTTTGTGCTATTCCCTTCAGGAATGAAAATATCACCATTAACAATAGCAACAGTGCATTAGCAGTGATGCTTCCCAACATTTACTAACTGCTTACAACATGTTTTGAGAGTCCTACATATATTCAGATAACCCTTGGAGGTGGAGGTAGTAATGATCCCTTTTACACATAAGAAAACTTCATTATAGAGAAGATAAATAACTTTTCCATGTCACCTGGAAATAGCAGAGCTGGTTAAAATCCAATCTCATGCTTGAACCTGCATCATGACCCACCACTCTATGAGGAGCACCTCTTTTTATAGTGTTTCTTGAAATTGGAATTTATCTGGATTTCAGAGTCTTGGAATTTTAGAACTGAAGCATTCGGTTACTCTTAGCTCAACATATCTCATTTTGTCAGTAGTGACTAACATGTAAACAGTGCTATAAATTTGAAGGAGTGCATTCACATGGATTCCCTTATCTGATATGCATGCTAAGCCCATGAGGTAGACATGTTGATTAGTCAGCTCTAACAAATACCTGAGACAGTCAACTTATAAAGAGAAAAGGGTTATTTGGGCTCATAGTGTTAGAGGCTGCAGTTTGTGATCGGTTGACCCTGTTGCTTTTTGGCCCATGGTGGCACGTCATGGTAGGAGCACATGGTGAAGCAAGACTTCCCTCCCAACAGGGACTGAAAAAGAAGAAAAGACCTGGGTTCCACAGTCCCCTTTGAGGGCATGCTCCCAGTGACCTGAAGACGTTCCACTGGGCCCAACCTCTTAAAGCCTCCACCAGCTCCCGAGAGCCCCAAGCTGGGGACTGAGCCTTCAAGACATGTGTCTTTGGAAAACACTTCACATATGATAGCCACAGGTCTCCTTTTCAGAAGAGGAATGGAGACAAGAGAAGAATACACATCACCTAGTGAGAACAAGGAGGGGGCCTCTTATCTGAGTTCTTTGACTCTGAGGTTCGTAGATTTCCAGGCCACATAACCCAAAGATTCACTGACTTGACTTGGTCCAAAGTCACCAGCTAATTGTCATCGGCACCAGGGCTAGCACAGGGTGGAAACCAGGGGAAGCTGAGCCTCTCCGGATGAGACAGGGGAGGTAATCCAAGGAATCCAATCGTCTCCTTGGGGAGGATGGAGTAGCACGAAGTCTCCAAGGCCCAGGATGGCTGGTTTCTTGGGACAGCCATGAATTCTGTCCTTCCACATTTACTGAAAATGATGTGCCAACATTGTGTTAGAGCAGTGGCTCTCCAAATGAACAGCCTGTTAAATTCCTGGAGAGCCCCAGGAATTTCTCACTTGGTAGATTTGAGGTAGGAACTGAGATTTTTGAATTTATAATATTTCTCAGTTCCCAGGTGGCCATGTTGACAGCAGGGACAAGAGCCACTGTATCAGAGACTAGAGACACATCCAGCATCTAATCAAGATGGTTGAGGTCCTGTCCTCAACAGAGCTTGTGTGTGTGAGTGAGTGGATGGACAGATGGACTCATGGGTCTGTGTTGACAGTGAATTAAGAGATCATCACAATTCAGTGTAGGAAGAGCTCTAATAGGGGTAGGGTGTTTGTATCATTCCATTTTTACTCCTATAACAGGACATCACTGTCTGGTCATTTACAAGGCACAGAAGTTTACTGACTCACAGTCATGAGGCTGGGAGGTCTGAGATTGAGGGGCCACATCTGGTGAGGGCTCTCTGGCTAAGTCACAATGTGGCAGAAGACATCACATGGGTGAGAGGGGGCTGGACATATTTTTATAACAAACCCACTCTGAAATTAATGAACCTTCTCCTGTAGCGATGACATGAGGCCATTGAGAATAAGTTTCTAACACAGGAACTTGGGGGATCCATGAAGACCATTGAAGTGTGGAACCAAAGGAAAGAAGCCAGAAGTCTGCCTGGGGACAGAAGGCTTCACGGAGAAGGTGGCCCCTGGATCAGTTCTGAAGGCCCAGGCAGAAAGTGGAGATGCTTTATGATCAAGGAACAGCCATCAAAAAGGCCCAAAGGTGGGACAGCCTGGGACCTGAGAGCCTGGGATGAGTTAGGGAATTCCCACTGAAGGAGTCGGACATGACTGGCCGGATGGGTCGAGTCTTGGGCAAGAGACGGGAACAAGAAGAGAGGGGGTTAGAGAGCCAAAGGCTCCAGGGGCATCAAGGAGCTGGGATTTCATCCTTAAGGCAATGGAGGGCCACTGAAGGATTTTGAGCTGTGGAATGGCAAGACAGAGGTGTACTGCAGAAAGATGTGAGACTGTGCAGACATTCTGAACTGGAACGAGGCCACCACAGATCACTTCAGTGAGAGATGACAGGAGCCTGTGAAGAAATGGCCAAGGCATGCCAGATGGCCAGTGGGAAAAGGGACAAAAACTTTTCTCTGCTGCATTTTATTGGGGACTGTTGCTAATCTCATTTGGGGCCATTTTTTTTTAATCATAAGTGCTCCTGTGGGTCTAAGAATGGGAGATAGAATGTTTATGTTGATTCTCCCTTGCTGTGTGACCTTGGGAAAACCATTAGCTCTCTGTGTTGCTGTTTTCTCCTCTGGGAAATAAGGATGGTAGTGGGTGATAGTGAGGATGACATGGGATAGTGTAAGTAAAATGCCACCAACTACATTCTAAGTGCTCCACACTCCCCTTTCCCAGGAGAGATGACACGGTTGAATATTTCTGTTTCTTCTCTGGTCTCTGTAATTAGCCTTGTTTTCTTCAAGAAAGAGAACAGCAAGAGTCCTTCCAGTACACAAATACCAGTGCTTGTCCTCTTTGACTGTCTTTGCCTTTTTGTTTTAGAAGTAATTTCATGGCTCATGCACTTGAGATTCCATCAGGAAAGCTGGGCTCCTCCATCAAGCGGACGATGGTCCTGCTGCGTGTTCATTGGCAAATCACACTTCTGTTAATTAACACAATGTGGGCTCCAGCGCTCAGCTCCTTCCAAATGCGCCCTTTCTCACTTGGGGTTTGAATTGTGGTCTCTCTTTTCTTCTGAGCCCCGGGGACAAGCATGTCTGGGCTGCCCCTTTGTCCTTGCTCCATCCTGGGCTCAGCAGCCTGGGGCCTCCCCCACACCCCCACCACATCCCTGGTCTGCTGTCCTCTGGCTTCCCGACATCCCCCTCACCTATTTTCTGGAAACTTTCCTGATTTCTCCCAGGGACATGCGTTTCTATTCTGAGCACTCTGCTTTGACTTGGCCTGCCTTCCTGAGCTTCAGCAGGATGTCTGGGTGGGTAATAAGCCCCTCTCTGCACCAGTGCTGCACCCTGATGTGCCAGTGTACCCACCACGAACTCCACCAGCCCAACTCCCAGCAGGGCCGTTCACCGTCAGGGCTGCCTGGTCTGTCTTTCCTTCCCTTGAGACTGTCCTTGGGCATTTTTTTTTAAACCAAGGGTGGCAATTGGTGGTAATTATCACCCACATCCTCTGGCCTGATACCTAGTCACTGAGAGACCTAGGAATAGCCAGTGAGACAAGGTGCCTTGTGACGTCCTCCGCAGAGCCCATGTGCCCAACCATGACCTCCTCTGTCTTAGCTCTGATCAAACTTTGAAAAGTTAAGAGTAGATACTGTGCATCTCTGGTTACTTTTGCTGTGACTAACGCGTTCAAAGGGAACCACCGTGGCCACGGAGCTGTATAGTTAGAAATGCCTGAGATGCCAATTCTGCATGTGCTCTTACCCCAATTTTTAAAAGAGGCCACACATCTGAACCTTGAAAAGATGCTAATAAAAAAAACCAGACACAAAAGAACACACGTGGTGTGGTTCCCTGTGATTGAGATACCTGTGGTGGCTGCCAGGGGGCCTGGAATGGGGATGGAGAATTGGTGTGTCATAGTGGCAGAGTTTCCAGTTGGGAAGATGAAAAGTCCTAAAGATGGTGGTGACGGGGGCACAACAATGAACGAGTCCAGTGCCACCCACTGTATGTTGAACAGTGCTTAAAATGGTGAATTTTAATTTATGTACAGACAAAATTTTCAAAGGAGGAAGGACTATTATGAAAAAACTTAAAGCATCAAATGAATATTTGGAGGAAATCAAAAATATAAAAATAACTCATTGAAAGTTCCATTTATTGATTCAAAGTCATTCTCTTGGTATTAAGATATAAAAAAAAAATTGGATCACATATAACGTGGGCTGTTCACAAAGTCATATTGGGTAGATAGGTGCATTTGCAAGTGCAGCTAGACGGCTTAGCCAGCCATCCAGCTCAGCCAGGAGCCCTTGGGGAGACCTGGTGGTCAGTGCTGAGTAAACCAATCAGTGCAAACACACCAATTTGAGTTGAACTGGAAAAAACTGACGTTTTTTCTTACAGATGGCAATGAGCTGCTGAACTTGAGGAGTCCAACATCTCTTTGTTTTTGTGGGTTGGTCTGTGAGTCTCCTTCAGTTGGCTGGGAGGAGGCAGGTCAGGCTTTTGATGCCAAGATGTAAGGGAAGGACATGAGGGAGATACGGCCTCCCTGGATCTGTTGGTTTCTGAGGTTGGACTGGATGGAAACTGACTCAGTGGGCTTGAAGTGACCTGCCCCATCTCTCATTCCTGTATCCCCAAAGACCCTCTGACTGAATGGACTTGTCTTTTTTTCCTATAAGAAGAAGCCCCAATGGGCAGGGTGTTCCTCCAAGATGTCTGAAGCATAAGATTGTTATAATGATTAAAATGAATTAAATGTCAGGTCCGTAGAGCCTTGCTTTATTTGGCATATATCTGGTTAAGAAGCCAGGCCAATGTCAGACTCCAAGGATAAGAGTGGGGAAATGCAGGAGCCCAGTGTAAAATCTGATAAAAGTTGTAATTCTGTATGGGCCTCATTCAAATATAAATTGCCCGTCAGCCTGCTCTGATGTGTCCTGGAACCAAGGCAAGTTCAGTAGCAGCATGATCCTACTTTATATTTCTGCCTTTGAATCCTGGGTCCGGGAGATCTACAGCAGCATGAACTGGTCGACGACACAATTCATGCTGCTTATTGACAAAAAAAAAAAAATCTTTCACTTAATGCATTTAGATTCTGGAAAAGGTTGAGTTTTATTTGATCTGAACCATTTGCTAAAGAGAATTTGGGTAGATTCAGATGAGAGAATGAAAAGAAACTGGTTTTGCCAGCAATGGGAAGTGTTCAGGGGAACTCAGAGGGAGTCAAGCTCAACCAGTGTTCAGTTCCCCCAAATAGCTCGCAGGCCTGGAGGGCACAGTGCGCATCGCGCGTGATCCCTGCTGTCTTGGTGTAGCCTGTGCCGCTGTATCAAAACACCTGGAGCTGGATGCTTTATTTTTAAAGAAGAGGTTTATTTATCTCACAGCTCTGGAGGTTCAAGAGCATGGTGCCAGCGTCTCCTTGGCTCTGATGGGGGCCTCCTGGTGACAGTGTCAAGCGCTCTTGCAGAATGTGGCGTGGGAAGGCAGGAAGCAAGAGAGGGACTCCTGAAACAGACTTGCTCCAGAACAACCCGTTCTTGTCAGAACAAATCCACCCTGGGAGAGCAGCTTAATCCCCACTGAGGGTCGTACCCCATGACCCCTCTTCCCCAAGGGCCCACCCCTGGAGTTCCTGCCTCAGTACCACCAACACCATCACTGGACCAAAGCCTCCAGCACATGAAATGTGACACACTCAGACCATATCCAAACAATAGCACTCTCTAATCCTTACATTCTGGGCAAGGCACTGTTGTTAGCTCCATTTAATAGATGAGGAAACCGAGGCTTAGAGATGACCAAAGTCACATGGCTGACAAGAGCCAGTGCTCTAGCCCAGAAGTCTAACACCACACACTTCTGGGTTTCAAGATTCTCAATGTTTAGTTGCAGGTAAGAAGTCTCACTGTGATTGGTGAAGTCTTTGAGTCTTCTTTAGGTCTCTGGAAGAATGCTCAGCTTCACATTGCCACAAAGAAGCAAGCATGATGGCATCTTATGGTAAAGTCTTTATGATCTTTCATGTCATAGAAAGTGTCTGTCTGTCAACCAAGAATAGGACTCGAGCACCTTTTGGGTGCTGTGCACGGGCCGTGTTGGAGTGATGGTCTGCGCCCCTCCTCTGTCTGGCATTCAGGACTTTGCAGCTGGCTCAGCTGTTTCTCTCTTCCTACAGAGAACTGACTGATGTCACATCCCAGTGTTTTCTCCTCCTCCAGTCCCAACACTGATCCTCCAAGAAGACTGACTCAAAGATGGCCTTGGGCAGCAAGGGCAGACTGGTCTTAAGGATGTGAAAAAGTAGATAAATAAAATAAGGATTTTACCAATATGCCTTGTCAGTCATGCACAGAGGTGTTGGAGAAGCACACACTCTCTTCTGCAAGTCCTTGAATCCGCTTGCCTCGTGTTCTGGGGTCCTCTTGCCCGTGCACAGAGTCGAGTCACCGGGGGGTTTAGTATGCGGCTGCTCACGGTGTTTGGTTCACAGCTGCTGTGGCTGATGAGGAAACTTCTTTGTGGAAACCAAGCGCCTCCAGGAGGGACAACTTCTGGCTAGACAATGCTGAGAAGAGCTGTTTGAACTCCCTCTGTCCCTATATTCCTTATCGAAGCACAAGGAGTCTGTTTATTTTTGTGTTGGTTTTTAACAATTCTTTTGGTAGTTTCCTCTTTGATGTTAGAGCAACACATGCCTTGGTTAGGACTTTAGAAACCAAAGAAAGGAGAAGGAATATAAAATGCACCCATAATCCTCTCCCCTCACTATTAACCTTTTAGGATATTTTGTTTTGTATTTTTTCTTGCTTATTATTCTTATCATTAGTGTTTATGATAATTATAATTATGTGTCCAGGAGCAGATAAAATATACAACTTTGCATCTGCTTTCTTTTTTCAACATCATTTAATTTCTTCGAAAACATCATCTTTATGGCTGCATAATGGCCCATAATGTGAGTCAATCATCATTTATTTAACTATATCCCAATTGTTGGAATAGTTAAGGTTTTCAGTTTTTACAGTAGAGTTTTAATATCTGCAATGGGCTTTTCACATAAAAAGTTTGGTCAGTCTATAGCATTTGAAATTAATACTAGAGAATATGTGCAAGTGACTTTTATTTCTCAAATTTATTCTATAGAAAGATGGAAGTTTCTGTATAGAAAGCTAGTATCTAGCTTCCATCTCTATCCATGTTCTGTATCTATCTGTATCCACATGCCCATAAATACACAGAGCTACAAATTTCTATATTTAGTAGTGGCATCCCCTTAACAAAATATTATCTGGCTTTGATGATTCAACAGTCCTTGCAAAGTACCAAAAATTGGGTAAATCAATTTGTGTGCATCATTATTTATTCAATTATTTGCCACAAATCAAGCTAAATCAGCCGCTTCCATGTCATTATCAGGTGAGCATCTTTTTGAAGGGTTGGGGTTGGGCTGAGTGAACAGGACACAGGGTGCAGAAGAGCAGAACCCATACCAAAACACCCAGAAAACCAGGATGGTATAGGCCAGCAGCCCAGAGAAAAAGCAGCCCTGCTGAGACAGACTTAATAGACCTCTGGTTCTTAGAAATTAAATTCTGATTTATGTAGGTGACATATATTTGAATGCAGCTGAAGTACGATCTAATATTAAGAGTTTAGATAAATTTAAACCCTCACCTTTCAATAAAAAGGAATGCTCCTTTCAGATTCTTTGGTGAGTCAGGAGCTCCAGAGCCGGAAGGAGCCAGGTTTCCATATCCTTCCAGTTCTACGGCCTGGATCTTGCCCTGTGTCCTTTCATGCTTAGTCGGAGGGCAGCCAGGACCATGAGTTCCTTATCTTTAACCTCCTCAAGAACATCTGGAGGTCACCAGGAGTCCACTCTCCTCACAGACCCCTGAGGAGCGACCTAGAGTGGAGGAACATTGCCTGACCTCTGTGTCCAAGTCCTGCAAGCAGAGAAAGCCCTGGCCCCCTTTCCTTCGCCACTGACAGGATAGTGTCTCCACAGGCAGCAATGAATCTTGAACTTGAGAATTGTGCTGTGTGGCCTGATGAAATCATCTGGGAACAGAAAAGGCTGGGCATCCAAAATGAACATCTTGCCTCAAATATTTTATCTATCATGCTTTAAAAAAAAAAAAAAAAAAAAAAAAAAAAAAAACCTCCATGATCCATTTAGTGTTTTTCCCAACCTGGTCAATCAAACACTTGATCTCTTTTGGGAGACCTGAACAAAAGTTCTTGCCCAAAAGTTTCCTGTTTTGTTCTGGGTTTTCACATATCTGCCAATGACCTTGGCCTCATTAGTGAGCACCTGGCTCGAGTGGGCTTCGATAACCTGCCACAGAACAAAGACAACATGGAGGGCAGAGGGAGAGACCGGCACACCCGGGCCAAAGGGATGGGGCTGCTCCTCTCTTGTCAAACCCGACATGAAGCACATAACAGGTATTTATTTAACAAAAGACACAACGGCAAAACACCAGCCAAATTCAAAAGTGACTGACTACACGTGAAGCATGAAAAATGTTTCCCGTCATGTGAGACACTTCAGGCATAGAAAGCACACCAAAGAAAATGGAAAACATTTGAGAACATAAAAGGGAAGCCATTAGGCACCACTTTTCAACGAAACAAACAGAAAAGCCTTTCTCATCGCCCAGCTCTGAGTGAGCTGTGTACTGTGCACCATCAACTGTGCCTGACACGTATTAGGCACTAGATAAATGCCAGCTTCTCTCTCCCTTTCTAACTGATCATCAGAAGAGACACCATGGGCTCCTACTAAGTCATGCTCCTACCAAATGGAAGGGGCATGTTCCCTCGCTCTGTGGAGAATTAGAGCTGCTTCTCCATATTAGGTGCTGAGTGACACAGAGAAGAAAAGGGAAGTGTTGGTTCCCTAAGCAACTGAATGACAGCAGAAGACACAGCAAAACAGTAGGAGAGAGAGGACAGTAGAACCCCAAGGCTCTATGATCAAGGGAAGAGCTTCTCGAGGGAAGAGCTGGTGTCTTACCTGGTATCTTCCGTGGCTAGAATAATACCTGGCTGGGAGATGAGCCTTGGCTAGCAAATGAATGAACCTGTACTAAGTGAGTGAACCCGCCCACAGCCATGCTCCATGATTGGCACTTCTGGGTAGGAGCACTCAAGAGAGAATGCAGAAAGGATGAGGCTCTGAGCTGAGCCTGAGTTACCTGGAAAGAGGAAAGATGTCTCTCATCTCTAAATTTATCCACCTGGTCCCCGCTGCCCTCCATTTACCAAGCTTTATCCCTCCCTCAGCCAACAATTACCACTGAGCGTGCATGTGTGGGTGTACGAGTACGGCGTGTGTCTTACTTTCTGAGCACTTACATAGCACTTACTTTGTGCCAGCCTCTGAGTGATATACAAATATAATTTTCATAACAATCAGATGACATAGGTGCTATTATGGTCCCTGCTTACGATATGAAGAAACTGAGCCACAGAACCAGGAAGGTTACATAGCTATCTAGGCCCCACGATCTGGAATGGGGACCCAGATAATCGGACCCCAGATTCAGGGTTCTTCAGCACCAACCTCTGCTGTCCGTATGTCCATGTTTTTAAGTGGAACCAGGGAGGGCTCTCCTGAGTTTTGTGTGTAGGTCTGCTCTATTGATTTGGATAAGATTCAGAGCAAGTGAAAGGCTGTCTCTGGTATCTACAGGTTCATCTTCTCTTACATTTTTTTTTTTCTCTTCGGCATAGAAATGTATTCAAGCCTTGCATACTTTTCAAAAAAGTGCTCCCTCTCACTATGTCCCCCCTAACTGGGCCTCCATCCCAGGCTATTCGAAAGCCTCCTTTAACTGACTTCAACTGACTTCCTCTAAAAGAGCCCTTGCTGGGGTCACCTCTGGGACCTTTTCCAGTTGTAAATGTGGTAAGCTCCTGGTGCCCAAATCCATGCAATGGTAGGAACCGTGTTCCCTATGGCTAGACTGATGGCTGACATACAATTGGTGCTCACAGAATCCTTGTTGAGATTGTATTCAATCCCGGCACCATTAGCCAGCCATTCATTTTTCTCTTTCACTCCCATGATATCCCCATGGTAGGATGTAGCCCTATCCTTTTTGACTATCCATTCTCCTTCTCCCTTTCTTCTTCTCACTCCTGCAATAATGCTTCTCAAATTCAGTCCTGAAATTTCTCTGCTTCTCACTTTTTGTAATAGCTCTGTCAGAGCAGGCATTCCGTACCTGTGCTTTAACTCCATGGGACCAAAGTCAGTATCTCAAATCCTGATCTCTTTCTCATGCACTAGACCCACACAGCTAGGGCTAGTGCCTGAGAAGGAGATTAGTATGGGTGAGCCTCTCCAGTTAGACGCATGAATATTAAACAAGTAATTAATTGAATTTGACATCTTCCTCTTCTCTTACAAGTTTTGTGCTTCTGTCCTTCCTCTTAGCAACCCCCTCATAAAACAGAACAAGAAAAACAGTGACAATCCTATGTCTCCTCTTTTATTCAGTGTCTTGGTCAAGGATGTTGCCGTTTTTCTATCATCCAACCCAGAAACTTGGAGGTCATCAATGGCTTATCCCATTTCTTTGTTTCTCACATGTAGTCACCAATGTCTGTCAGTCTGATTACTTTATGTTGATCAATATAAACTTAGAGACTGCAAAATTTTTTTTTAAAAAAAAGACTTTATTTGGGGCCTTAGGAATTGCAGTCTGGTAGACACAGTTTCCAATAACTGTGAATCAGTGTTTTTGAAGAGGGACAGGGAAGTGAGAACTTAAATGGACAAGCGGTTTTACAAAGTGATAAGAATTCCCTTATAGGGAACTTTTATTGAAATTGAGAAAGAACAAGCTGCTGTATGACAAGGGCCGTGTAACTGATAGAAGATAAAGAAAAGAATATATATACTTAGTACAAATGTCCGCAGAGCAATAACCTCTTGATATGCATCTTGAGTCTCTGGCACAATGTAATTATCTGTTCTGGCTGCCTGCCGTCAGGTGTCCAAAGTCCACATTCCCAGGCAGCCCTGGAGTCTGGAGTCCTTCTCCCTTGATGGCCCCCAACTGAATTTGAAAAGCTCTTGCCATGTTCTTGCCATAATTTTCCTTTCATTTTTCTCCTCTTATTCCTGTCCTCTGCTACAGTGCAGGTCTTCATCATTTTTCCGCTCTAAAGGATTGTCTTGTCCCTAGATTCCCTCCCTCCCAATTAGCACCCCACTCTGCAGCTATGATTATCTTCTTAGAGTGAGCAAAATCCTAACCAGTTTCTCCCCTGATTAGACTCTTTTTGTGGCTCACTATGACCTGGATGGAATCTAAACTCCAAGTATGGCATATGAAGTTCCTGGCAAATGATGGGCCAATGAGTGCTCCATCAAAGGCACTTTAAGCAAAAATCTCCTGTTCTTCTCCCAGTCATCACAATGGAAAATTGAAATTGTTTTAATTCCCTGGACAGAACACAGCTGGTTACAGGAGGTACGTTTTTGTTTTCAACAGACCACGAAGACTGTCCAAATCATAATATATAATAATTATTCTGTGAAAAACATTACACTGGAGTATTCAGAACATGCAGTCTCCTTACTGTTCCTCAAATATGGTAAGCAGATTCCTGCTTCCAGGGTCTTTGCACTTGCTCTTCCTCTGCCTGAAATGCTTGTCCTCCAGACATCCATGTGCCCATTTCTACCCTACTTGAGGCATCTGCTTGAAAGGCATGTTATTTTTATTTATTTATTTATTTTGGGGGGGGGCAGGTACTGGGGATTGAGCTCAGGGGCACTCCCCAGCCCCCTCCATGTTTGTATTTTATTTAGAGACAGGGTCTCACTGGGTTGCTTAACACCCCGCTGTTGCTGAGGCTGGCTTTGAACTCTTGATCCTCCTGCCTCAGCCTCCTGAGCTGCGGGGATTACAGATGTGTGCTGTGATGCCCAGCTGAATGGCATGTTATTAAGAGAGCTCTATGGTCAATAGCAGTTCCCCCAAGTCCATCACATCACCTATTTCATTTTTCTCCATAGTGTTCATCCCCACCTGACACGTATACATATATGTGTATGCATCTATGTATATAGTTAGTCTCTCCCTGGAGGGCACATTTTATGAAGATTCAGTTTCGTCCACTGCAGGATCTCTTACATAGCAGTGCTTGATAACTAGGCACTGAATGAATTTATAAAAATGAATGTTTGATGTCTCTATTTCTACTGAAGAAAAAAAAAATTCAAGCAGGAGATAGGATATAGGCTTTAGTTTCCTTCTACAGGGGTCATTTTCTGGGCAAGATTTTTACTTGAATGAGCTTTTACTGTCTGATACAGAAGCCTGGGTCACAGGCTGACAGTAAATCAGTAGGACCACAGAGAAGGGGCTGGGGAAGGAGAGGTTGACTGGGTCACTGGCTCATTACTGGTTACGAGAAGGGAGGGAACCACATTCAGGAGAAGGGAGTGTTTCCCATGAGGGAGGAAGAAGAGATGGCCCTGCTCTCTCACGCATAGTCACTCCCAGCTCTGTGGGAAGTACACACCCTGTTATCATCTACTTGATTTACGATCCCTCAGCATTCTTCAAAAACAGCTCCATGATGTATTATTAGTGTTTTAAAAACATGCTCTTTATTTTCAACTTCTGCTCTGTCTCTCGAGGTACAGACAGGCTGGCGTATTGCAAAAATGGCGTTGAGAATTACAACTTGAAACAGAATCCTCTGGTCTACACCTAGACCTCCAGAAGGGCATTGTTAGCCCCACTTGAGAAAGTAGTCATATGGATGCAGAAATTGTGGGACTTCTTAAGGTAGCAGAACTAGTGAACCCATCAGAGCCCATCCCAGCACCCTGGACCAACGCATACCAATATCTCACATTGTTTTTTGTTTTAACTTGAAAGTACCATTTTTATCCTGCCACACTGACTGTTCCTGCCATTCCATGCACAAGGCTTGGGAAAACATCTTTGCTTACATGTGGCTGGAGGCAAGCACTTGCCTTTTTAGGCCCCTTCACTATCATACTTCTAAATTGGAAAACAGAATTTTCCAGAATTGCAGCATTTGATGATTTGGGGGAAGATAAAAAGAAGTTGCTAGTATTATATCTCCCATGTTGTTTGGGAAGACTAGTTTGCTCTGGGAGTGCCAAATACACATTGGATGATACGGATAATAGCATGAGGTCCACTGTATTACTCCCCCTGTCTTGCAGCCTGGCAGTCAACATAAGTGATCACTGGCATTTATGGTAGCACTTTACAGTTTACCAAGGGCTTTCACAGGTTTGCTTTGATCCATGACTTTACCAGGCTGTAGAACACAGTGATTAAAAGCAGGAGCCTTGGAGTCAAACCAGGACTCTCTACCTTAAACTATGGCTTCCAAGCTGCCAGCTTGGGGAAGTTTCTTGTTATCTCATCAGCAAAAGGGAATGATAATGAACTTACTGATTTGGGGGAAGATTAAATGTGATGATGTATATGATCATGTATATATATTTTACTGCTTAGGACATGATAAAACATTTAAAATGCTAACTTTATTATTATTATTATTGTCTATCATTATTATTCTTGTCTCAGATATGATGTGCATAAAGTCATCTGTAATTAATTTATAAAAAAAGACCATAACTTTATTTTTTTTCTTATTACAACCTTAAAAGCCTGTTT
Source organism: Urocitellus parryii (assembly GCF_045843805.1). Taxonomy (NCBI): domain Eukaryota; kingdom Metazoa; phylum Chordata; class Mammalia; order Rodentia; family Sciuridae; genus Urocitellus; species Urocitellus parryii. The sequence goes on along the minus strand of NC_135533.1, from coordinate 13,054,900 downwards.
GGTCCTAGTCTGATTTTCCATCTCCATTCCTAGATGACATCTGTGGAAGATAGCACAGATTTTTTTGATAACTTATCAGGTATTAAAAACTTTCATTTGTAGCTAATAAAATTTGAGTCAAATCTAAGATCAGAACTTCACTCCTATATCTAGTTTCAACCTTTTCTCTTCCCTAGCTTGGTATCGATCCACTCTTGGAAACTTGTAGGAAGAAAAGAGATGTGTCCAGATTCTTTAATCTTTGTTTCACCTGCTCCCTGTTAACCCCAGAATTTCCTGTTCCTCCAGGGCTGGATTTTTGGAAAGGAGGGCTGGTAAGAGACCCAGGGATCAAATGAGCCCTGTGTTGCCCTCCGAGGTGCGCCCTCCAGGTGGCAGGGCCAAATGCTGACTCTGCCTCATGTAGGAACATTTTGTGATTCTTTCAAGAAAGCTTTGTAGGGACTGACAACGCCCTATTGTCTCCTGATGTGGACAGGGCATTGTCCAGGTGACCTGGCTCCACTTCCTCCTCAGCTCCCATTTTTGGTGCTACCACCTATGGAGAATTTTTGATGGAGTCATCCCAACATGACAGGCGAAGCTGAAGGACAGTCTTTTTGAGGCGTGTTAGTCCCCATTGGCATGTGCTTGGCCAGTGGAGAGAGCATGAGATCCTCCCCAGACAAACTCTGGGTTCAAGGCTTTGTCTTAGCTCCATCTACACAGGCAGCTCCAACCAACCTCTTGTGTCATTTTTCTCAGGCCACAGATAGGTACCATCCCCTGAGTCCTCTAAACTCCAGCGTATCCAAGTGCAGTTTTCCAAGTGATTCTCTCCAGGGCTCTTTCCTTGACTTGAGTTTGAGGTGGGTAGGAGTGGGGAAGTCCCCGCTGGGAGGAAAAGGGAATGCAGTTCCCTGAAGACTGAAAGCGTCACTTCCCAGCCTCCTTCTCCAACCTTCCCATCTTTGTTTTTTTGAGAACTGAAGGTAGGGAAAGCACAAACTTCAGAGGAAAGTTGAGACACTTGGTAGCAAGGTCAGCCCAGGGCCGCATTGTTCTTTACAACAGTGCCTTGACCTACAAACAATTCAAACCACATATGCAACTTAAAATCTTCTATTAGCCTCATTAAAGACATAAAAAGAAGCAGGGAAAATTAAATTTCAGAATATATTTGACTTAATCTAATGTGTCCAAAACATTGTCATATCTATCTATCTATCTATCTATCTATATATATATATATATGGGTTAAAAGATATTTTAGACATGCCTGCTGAATTTTTGACATCTGATATGTATTTAACTTAAAACATGTCTCAGTTTGAGGGTTCAATAGCCCTTTTAAGGGCTCAATGTCCTTGTGATTATGGCTATGGATAGCATATTGGACAACACAGCTTTATCATTATGAAAGCAGATTGTCATCTATTGTCCTCAGCTTTGAGGCCTCAGAACTAAGACAGTTTGGTTGTGGTCTGTGCAATGTATTCCAATCAATATATGCAGGGCCAGACTCATATGCTGGGCTGTAGCCTCAAGTTCTGTATTTTGGTCATCATGCTGTCCAAACAGAAATCACTGTGCTTTGTTCATGGGGACCCCAGTAGATGAAGGGACATTTGAGGGTGAGAAGATTTCTATAGAAATCCTTGTGAGAGTTTTGTTTGAGGTTCTGGGAGGTCCCAACACACCTTGTCCCTACAGTGTGGGGTACAGTGAGAGAGACTTACTCAGGGAACCATGCATATCTCACTGAAAGTACTATGAATGCAGGGAGCCCCATTCCTGGCCTGCACTGGAGCTGCCGTGTCAACTCTGACCTCCAACAGTGAATATGCCCACAGTGCACACTGTTGGCCAAAGAGAAGCATAACAGGTCTTTAGCTTTCACTGTTGAAAAGAAAATTTTCAATGGCAGCAGTACACTAATCCCCCTTTTTCTGCAGGTCCTACATTTCAAGACCTGTAGTGGATGTCTAAAACCATAGATAATACCAAACCCTAGGAATACCGTTTTTCCTATACATAAGTACTTATGATAAAATTTAATTTATAAATAGGCACCACAGGAGATTAACAACAATAACTAATAACCAAATAGAACAATTATGACAATATACATTAATACAAGTGATTTAAAACTTGTGATTTCTCTATTTATTTCTGGACTTTTCCATTAATATTTTCTGACTGTGGTTGACCACAGGTGACTAAAACTGCAAAAAGAAAAATCACAGATAAGGGGGTTACTACTGTGAGTCTTTTGAAAGACAGTACTTCTAAGAAGGAATCTGAAGCCTACGACCCGTCCTCTCTCATTGTTCCTGTTAGAGAAAGTTGCCTCCTTTGTACTTAGAACTGTTCAAAATCACTAAAGCTCACACCTTCCAAAGAACTCAAAATCTGATTTTTAAAAAAATATATTTATTTTTTAGCTGTAGTTGGACACAATACCTTTATGTATCCACATTTATATGGTGCTGAGGTTAGAACCCAAGGCCTCATGCGTGCTAGGCGAATGCTCTACCACTGAGCCACAACACCAGCCCCTGATTTTTAAAGGAATACATTCTCATATACAAACAACAACAACAACAAAAAAAAAATCATAAGGGCTCCCTGTTAACATTTGGTACATTTCATCATTGCTCCTCTCACGTGGGTACACGCGTGGGCACACATATGCACACCTGCAGTATAGGGGTCATCTGTAGTGTGTAGTCTTGCGCATTACTTTTCACTTAATATTCTATCATGAACTTTTACTAGATCATTGACATTCTTCAACAGAATGGTTTTAATTGCTGAATAATATCCCATTATGTTTTATTGAATGTTAAGTTCTCTTCTGGGGGTTTGAAGTGGCGTGGAATATGAAAAGCACCGAGGAATTGAAAGGCCGTGATAAGACCCTTTCCCAGAGCTGCCTCTTACTGGCCATGTGAACTTGGTCAGTTAAAATCCCCTTGTCTCCGTTTCCAAAGCATCTACCTTCTAGACTATTGGGAGGAGGAATTGACATGTCCTGTACAGATTGCCCATCATACACCTAGATGGAATGAATGGACAATTATTGTTAATTCCTATTCAATCTCCTCTTTCCTCTGCCTTTTCAAATTCTTCACCATCAGCTGGTTCCCAGGCACCTGCGGCATTTTTCTGGGCTGTGTAGCACATCCAAGGTGGCTGTGTTCTTTCAAAGCTCTTATCTTCTGGTTGCTTTGTGGTGACTCTCTGGGTTACATTCTTCTTTTTTTTTATTGTTGGTTGTTCAAAACGTTACATAGTTCTTGATATATCATATTTCACACTTTGATTACTCTGCATTAAAAAATGACAAAATCATAGAATTTGCAGGGAAATGGATGGCATTAGAGCAGATTATGCTAAGTGAAGCTAGCCAAGCCCTAAAAAACAAATGCCAAATGTCTTCTTTGATATAAGGAGAGTAACTAAGAACAGAGTAGGGAGGAAGAGCATGAGAAGAAGATTAACATTAAACAGGGATGAGAGGTGGGAGGGACAGGGAGAGAGAAGGGAAATTGCATGGAAATGGAAGGAGACCCTCAGGGTTATATAAAATTATATACAAGAGGAAGTCTGGGTTACATTCTTGCCAGGCAACTGCAGATCTCTGGACTTTGCGCTCAGACACTGTCTGCACATGATACAGGAAGCAGGAATGGAAGCTCCTCTCAGGGGGAGGAGCCTGCCCTGATCTACAGCTGTACCTGAGTGGCTGAGCAGCCACTTGCTTCTCTCCTCCTGTGGTCCCACCTGTACTTTCTGCATTTGGCTCAGCAGCGTGCAGCCAGAGGAAGCCAGCCCTTCTTGCCTCTGCCTCTTGTTTCTGGGTTTTCTCTCCTCCTTTCTTCTCTACAGGCACTTGCTTTAGCTGCTGGCCCAGCTCTCATCAGGCGGGTACAAATTTTGTAATTTGCCTCCCATTGTTTTGACAATGGATGTGATTTGTATATGGCAGTCACATAATATCCCTATTTGTGGCAGCTCTCTAATCGGAGGTAGGATTGAAAAGGAGAAAGCATGGAGCCTGTCTTCTGACCCAGAAACCACTTCTTGTTTCTACAGCAACTACCTTCCCCCACTGTCTCTTCCTGGTGGGGGGGGGAAGGGGGGGAGGGACAGTGCAGAAGGGTCTGCTGCTTTCATAATCTCCGGGGTATCGTGTGTGCTTATTAATCCTCATGGTTCTGTGTTATCTGGAACCCAGATGCATGCTGATGTGTCCTTTATACAATAAGCAACTAGGTTGAATGGTTAAGCAATGGTTAATGCTGGCTTTTAAAACAATGAGATTGGCGAGGAGAATAATTGACTTCTAGTCTCGATGACATTTGAGTCACTGAAGCGGGCTGAGTCGTGAAGGTGTGCTCCTCTCACCCTGGTTGTTCCATATGCACAGGTTTTGGTAATTGTTACAGGGTGGCATGGTGATCTCATTTTGCAAATATTTGTTGAGCACCTGCTTATGTCAGGCAATGTGCTAGAGAGTAGAAAGACAGCAAAAAGCAGACATGAACACGGCCCGGAACCCGCTAGAATGTATTATAATGGCACAAACAAGTAATTATAAGAAGATTTGTTAGTGATGTCAACCAAGTGCTACAGGAGCCCCAGGAACTGGTTCTTAGGGGCTGCCACAGTATCACAGAAGCCTCCTGGAGACATTTGCTTTTTGGGAAATCTTCAAGGATAATAAAAGCTTGCCAAATGATGGGTGCGGGGAGCCATGATAAGAGCATGGAGTCTTTGCGAGGGAGGCAGGGAACTGCAGTGGGGAGCCTGGAGAAGGATGGAGATGCAGGGGATGCAGAGGAACGTTCCAAAGGGCCTTTTAGGGATCAAAACCTGACATCAGGCAATTTCTTGTAGAAACCATTTTATTTTCGCCTAAAAATAATTCCTTAAATAAATAACCAACCTAGCCTCTAGAAGAGAGTCCTAGGTAAAGCCTCCTGACAGATACTTCATCATTTCTGCTTCTCTGGACAGAAGCACTGACACCTTCCCAAGAGCTGTGATCAAACCCCATTTCCCTTCCTGCTCGGTGGTGTGGTGCTTGCTGCCAGGGCCCAGGGGTTCTGGCCCAATAGCTTCTGTGGCCACCAGCACCTCTGCTGTTAGCTGCGGTAGCCTCCAGCTGTTTTGGTCCTTGGAGGACAGCAGCACCAACACACAGGGGTGGATGCATTTCCATATCAACAACAAATCAATAAAACCTACACCCAGACCTCTCCAGATACCTGAAAGGCAGAAGAAGACTACTCACTCTGGGTATCAAGTCCTTGGAGGATGCTCCTCAGTTCCTTCTGTGGTCAAGTGCAGAGGAAGGAGCAGGTGAAAAAGAGAATTGCTTTAATTGAGGTGATTTCCATTTCTGTCCACATTTCTATACCTTCAGCATTGTTTATACATATTAATTTGTTTAATCCTCTTAATAACTTTTTGAACTAGGTAATCACCACACACAGATGGTGAAACTGAGATCCAGTGGGATGGACTAATTTGCTTACATTTCTATGACCAGGGGCTGGAAGAACCAGGATTTGAACAGGAGCAGCCTGGTTCCTTGCATTCCCACCTGTTATATCACTGTATGGTTCCCCAGGATCAGAACCCCACTTCCTTCAGAGGTAATGACTGTGCAGTGATGTCCTGTGCTTTGAGTCAGCCTATCCTGGGGTTGGTGCCATAACTTGTCAGTTTGCTGCAAACCTCTCTACCAAAAACTGTGGTCAAACCCTGTTTCCCTTCCTGTTCGATGGTATAGCGCTTGCTGCCAGGGCCACCAGCACTCTGCCCTCCAACAGAGTGACCTTGATTCAGAGGGGACTGATCACTTTGTGAATGTCTGTTCAGCCCCCCGCCCCAGGGTAGCCAACCCTCACCCACCCTTGTAGCCAGGGCTGTGTGCCTCTGTGGTGAAGAGCGGAGAGGGGCCACTGTGGCCAGCAGAGGACCATGGCTTGGGTGGCATACAGCTGCAGAGCAGCCCTCTGAGCTCTTACTGCTGGGGCCATTAATACTGCGCTACCTTTTCTAGGTCCAGTCATTACCCTCGAAGCAAAGTCTAATGCACACTTACCCTCTTTTCTGCTTTTTTTTTTTTTAAAGAGAAAAAAATTCCAATCATCATCATTTTTCTGTGCAAGGTCTTTAAAGAGCAAATAGAAAGACATTCAGAGCCCAATATATATTTTCCTTCTCTAAGTGATGTTTATTTAAATGCAGATATCCTGGTTTCCCATGTAGAGTTGCAAGCAATACCTTTCAATTTAAATGTTAATAGGAGTGTAAACTTCAAAATCAAAATTTTTCCACAAGGGAGAAGTGCTTTTTCTGGCTCTGTTTAATGGTTCTCCTTGCCATTCCTCCTCCACCCTCCCTCATTAGCAACCTTCCTCTGCCCACTCCTTTCCGCCGTGCTGAACCAAATTCAAAAGAGTTTAGAATGCACCTTTCTCATTTCAAAAATTAGAATGTTAAATATTAGGGTCATGGAATACAGATAATGGACTCAAACCCAACACAACTGGTGAGAAGATTTTTTCATCTAGGCCTTTGCCTGCAGAGTCAAACTTAACGTACAAGACTCTTTCCAATGAGATTACTTAGGCCAGCCCCAGGAAATATTTTTCCAAATCTTCAGAGTTAGGTTAATTAGGGTTTTCTACCTCTCCTTTTCTTTCTCTTTCCTTTTTATTTTTTCTCTCTCTTTTTCCCAGAATGGCAGGAAGGGATGGGGGAGAGAAATACAAGCTATGTACTGTGTTGGGCACAGTGAGAAATCACAGAGAATTAAATGGCCATTTCTACTCCTCAAGAGAGAAGATTGACAGTAGGTCAAGGCAGATGGGTCACATTGGTGCCATCTGCATGTGGCCATCCACAGACAGAGTGGCAGCTGGGACTCACTCGAATTCGAACTAAAAGCAACAGATTTTAAAACAATGGAAATAATGTACAAATGCCTCCAAGTTCAAATATGAGGTATAATACCTTCCTACGAGCTGATGGACCAAGTTTTGTGTGTGAATGTATTATCTGGCTTCATCTTCCTTTTCTGCATTTCCTCATTTTCCTGCCATTTTTCAGCAGTTTGTAAGCCTCCTTAAGTCTTTTGGAGCATGATAGGACCATTAATACGTGAGTTAGAATTGAATTTATAATATAAACTTCATAGATTTTGATTCCATTATTTTATTTCAAGGTATTGTTTTTGTTCTCCAGCTTGTCCTTTTTAATAGCATTCTGTTTTTATTTCATGGAGGCAATATCTTTCTGCTGTCGTCTCTCTGGGGATGTTAATAATAATTTTGAATGATGTTTTTATTCTCCCTGCAGAGTTTCCCACGTTGTTTCCCCCCCCAACTTGTAGGCTGTTCTCAGATATCTGGAGATAATTGGTTGTGTGCTCGTGTTTAAAAGCGGGGTACTAAAGAGCTGCGTAGGAGCTCTGAGCCGGCTGGGGAATCCCGAGACAACTTAGGGCTTCATTTTGAGTGGTCTGAGGGACCATGCATGGGGCAAGCATCACTCCCAATCTCTGGGAGAGGGCAAAGGCCTGGGAGCCAAGGTGGAGGAGTTGGACTCTCAATGGTGAGGTTCAATGTCAAGTATACACATAGTCAAACACCCCCTGAGGGTCTGGTTGTGAATTTCTTGTCCAATACCTTGACCCCTAACTGTGCTGGTTCACTCTCACCTGAGCATATTGACCCCATTCCTAGGTACTCTGTTTTATGTCCCTGGGGGTGGGGGCACAGAGGTGTCCCTCAGTGGTGTGGAAAGTGGGTCAGGAATCTAGGAATCTAATTTCTTTTCCAATAAACTCCACCAAATCCTTGTTTGCTCTCCCTTCCCTGTGCTTGACTTCATGATCCCAAGAGACCTTCGTGAACCTTTGGGGACTCTGCAGGTGGGTTTTCAGCTCCTTGATGTTGGCTTTAGATTTGGCCCTTCCACTAAGTAGTTATGGAGTCTGTCAATTCCAGAGCTTCAATGTTCTTGTGGTGGTCACAATTTCTTTCTGAATGTTTTCCCCAACCTTGGAATTTCTGTTTTTTTTTTTTTTTTTTTTTTTTAAACAATCCTCTTAAAATGGTTTGGGAGGAAAAACTGGTAGATAACATTGAATCAATGTGTTATTGTAACCAAGCAGGTCTTTAATTCCATTTTTTATTTTATTTTCTCATCACTTAATAATATGGTTGTTAATTCTTCTTGTCGTTCACTGCTTTTGAGACTGTCAATAAATCATCTAACATCTTTGGATCTTTCCTTCCTCATCTGTAAAATAGGAACATTTCTTGTCCTACCTACTTTATGAGGTAGTGCCGCAGCTTGCCTGAGTCACTCTGTAGGTCTGAGGACAAAATAGCCAGCTGTTGGAGCACAGCTCAGGCAAACTCAGACACACAGGGGGATGTGGGGATCTTCCTGGGTCAGTGGAAATACTCCTGTGGGGCCTCTGGTTTCCGTCCTTGTTTCCAGATCAGCAACTTCACATAACCCTAGGCTTCTGTTGACAAATCCCTGCGGGAGACAGGTTAGTGTGTCTATTCTGGGTGAGAGGGCACCAGTCCCCCCCTGAGCAGTCCCAAAGAACTAGTGATGCCCCAAACTTTTGGAAGAGGAATTATTCTCTCCATTTCCCGCCTTTCTGCTTCCCCCGCTGTTTTCTTCTAAGTAAAACACTTTGCTCTCATCTTCCAACAACTCTCCCTTCCCCTTTTTTGTTTGTATTTGTTCTTTTTACCTATCCATGATAGTAGAGTGTATCTGACATACTTTACATACACAGAGTATGACCTCCCATTCTGTGGTGGTACATGATGTGCAGTTAGACTGGTTGTGTATTCATATAGGAGCAGAGAAAAGTTATATCCAGTTCATTCTACTGTCTTTCCCCCTCCCTTCCCTTCATTCCCCTTTGTCTGATCCACTGAACGTCTGTTCTTCCCTCCCCAGCCCTTATTGTGAGTTAGCGTCCACATATCAGAACATTTGGCTTTTGGGTTTTTTGGATTGGCTTATTTCACTTAGCATGAGAGCCTCCCTCCCGTTCCATCCTTTTTCTGATTAGCATTTCCCTTTTGTTTTCCTGCTCAGCCTGCCTTTCCATCCATCTTTGGACAAAGTGTACTGACCTGATGTGATCCATTGTCCACTTAATTGCTCCTGCAGGTCTGCAGAGTCTGGGGGGCCAGTGCAGGCCTTCCAATGAGCATAGCCAAGTGAGAGTCCATCTTGCAGCAGAGAGGGGCTCAATAGAGCTAGTGCCGCCAAAGGGAACGGGATCCCCTGTCCCTAAACCCTCCTGTACCAAGGGAAGGGCCCAGGATAAGAACGTGCTGACCTTTGACATCTCCTGTGGAAGAGGGTATAAACCTCCCTTTGGGGGGTTGGGAAAACCAGCTGGCCTCTCTTCCCCTCCCCAACTCCTCATTGCCCTTGAAGAGTAGAGAGTAAAGAGGCATCGGTTACACAGAGTATCCTGTTTCCAAGAATCAATCCAGTTGGATCCATGTGTCTAATGGGCATCTGTGGGGAAAGGAGGCAGCTCAGTCCCTGTGGTGAACCAAGGGTCTGGGGGTGAGTGCATCTGGACAGCTGGGAGAGAAGGGACAGCTGTCGGTGAGTCTGTAAACAGGACAGCCTCTCCGGCAGGAATGTTCCTTCCCCCTTCCCTTACTTTGGGCTGGCTGTGGCTGACTGCGCAGGAAGCTGCGCTCACGTTTTAGCATTGTAATCGAAGGATGCTCCAACAAAGCTTCACATGACTCATTTGGTGACAGGAGCAATCCGTATGGTGCTGCATGGTAATTTGGCATCCTTGGCAATTCCCAGAGGTGACAGTAACAAGTATTACTTCTATGTGGCTGGGACAGGCATGCAGGTCAGCCCTGGAAGGTAAAGGAGTCTCTGTCCCCAACACACATCTCCCTCCTAGCCAGCTTCCCCCCTGGGCTGGGGGTCCACAGTGTCTGATCTTCCATGTCAGGAAGAAAAGACCAGATCTCGGGCAGACAGAGGAGCCTCAAGCTAAACTCTGCCGGGGATCTTTTTGTTTGCTCTGGGTTCTCCAGAGTGGCTGGAGAGGGGGAGGAGGGGAGGGTGGGCTTCCTCATCTCCCTCAAGAGGTAGGCAGACCCCAAGGGATTCCCTGCAGAAATCCTCAGGGCACTGGTTTCTCAGGAATGGGAAGAGATGGGTGTGCTGGAGGTGTGTGGTCCCATCAGGTGGTGGTGACATCATTTGCTTCTGCTGTCTTCCCCTCCCTGCTCACACATCACCCTTTCATTGTTGGTGGGTGGTGACTTGTGCCCTGGGGCAGAGGTGGATAAAATGGCTTTGCTCTGCTTTGGAGCCTCATGGGGCAGGCTGGGGCTGGTGCCTGAGCTCCCGTGTAGGCAGGTGAGAAGGAGCTGTGGGTGGGTGTTGGGTGGAAGGAACGGCCAGCAAGGCAGGGGTGGGGTGCTTCCCAGGAGGGAGTAAGAATCCTGTTCTAGGGACGGAGTGGGAAGAGTGGGAAGTGTGCTGGGGAGCAGGCCCATCGAGAGGGAACGTGGCAATGGCTGTGGTCAGCTCTGCAGACTGGAGGGCAGAGCCAGGGAGGACGCCCAGCTGAGCAAGGTGCTGAGTGACCAGCTCTGCTATGGCAGAAGCTCTGCCCTCTCCCTCCTGCTGAGAATGCTGTCTTTCCATCTGTGTCTCTGGACTGCGTCTGATGGGTCAGGGAGGCCTGGAACAGGGAAGGTCCTGACCCTGAACACAGAGCTGACCTGAGGGTGGAGGGGTGGAGGAACTGAGAAAGGGGACTGCTCCAGGGGCCCAGACAGAGGGCAGGCAGTGTGGCTCTGGCTCTGCAGCCAGACCAAGCCATGGAGCCAGTTTGGAAGGGAAGGAAGCCCCTAAATCAGCAGCTTCTCCTCCCAGCAGCCTCTCAGAGAGACCAGCAGACCCTGGCAAGAAGGGAGGCAGGCCTTGGCAGAGGCAACCCGACTGCCAAGGCCCTGCTCAGCTCCAATAGCCCATCTCCTGGATTCTTACCTCTCTGAGAGGCTGACAAATACTGGGTTGGCCACATGGGTCTGAGTTTGAGTCCCTGTTCTGTCAGTAGTTACTACCTGCATGCATTTTAGCAAGTTGTTCCTGTACAGAGAGGGATTAAGTCAGCACTTGTCTCTGAAAGTTGAGATAGATGCACGGGGAGGGCAGCACTGGCCTGGCACAAACGAGATGTCCAAGCAATGACAACTGTATTATGATGAGCTCTCCCTGTGCCTAGCATGTTTGTGCACAGATCAGAGTTACCATCGGGGGACTCTCTCCTCTGCCAAGGATGCTGGGTTACACAAACCTGTCTGAGAAGAGCAGGTTGCCTCCTTCCTGTCCCGGCCGTGCCTACTCTCCTTCCTACCCCAGGGCTAGGGTGCCCCTGACTCTGAGTCCCAGGCTTTGATGCTGACTGCTGCCTTCCTGTTCCCCACAGACCTGCGCAGAATGACGGCCGGCTTCATGGGCATGGCGGTGGCCATCATCCTCTTTGGCTGGATCATCGGTGTGCTGGGCTGCTGCTGGGACCGAGGCCTTATGCAGTATGTGGCAGGGCTTCTCTTCCTCATGGGAGGTAAGGCCACAGGGGTGGGGATGTGGTAGGGACAAAAAAAGGACCTGGTTCCTGGAGTTCTGGGAGAATGTGAGA